>NW_004443981.1:17950734-17953664 GCF_000243295.1 Trichechus manatus latirostris
CAAGCATGATGTCCTTCTCCAGGGACTGGTCCCTCCTGATAACATGTCCAAAGTATGTGAGACAAAGGCTCACCATCCTCGCTTCTAAGGAGCACTCTGGCTGTACTTCTTCCAAGACAGATTTGTTCCTTCTTCTGGCAGTCCATGGTACATATTCAATATTCTTTGCCAACACCATAATTCAAAGGCATCAATTCTTCTTCAGTCTCCCTTATTCATTGTCCAGATTTTGCATGCATATGAGGCAATCAAAAATACCTTGGCTTGGGTCAGGTGCCCCTTAGTCCTCAAAGTGACATCTTTGCTTTTTAACACTCTGAAGAGGTCTCTTGCAGCAGATTTGCCCAATGGGACACTTCTTGGATATTAACAATTATTAATGGGTGGGTGAAGGAGGAAACCAAAACTCTGATCAAATGGCATTTAAAAAATAATGAAGAGTGTCACTGTGGCCCACAGGAAGAGCAAGGGCAGAGGATTACAGAGCTGAAGGGGAAGCAGCACAATGCAGCTTCCAGAAGAAAGCAGAGGAGGAAATCTCCATGCCCTTGGATAGACAGCCAGAGCCCTCAACAGGGCACCAGCCTTGCGAAGGTCAAAGAGAAGATCATGAGTTGGGTTACATTAAGATTAAGAACACGTGTTTGTCAAAAGACACCATGAAGAGCCCCGCCTGGTGTGGCAGAAGATGTTTGAAATCTAGATATCGAGCTTGTTTCAGAACACAGGAAGAATGCTTTCCAGTCAACGAGAAAAAGACAGCCCGTTGGAGGAATGGGCAAAGGACTTAACAGACACTTCACCCTCATCAGTCACCAGCAAAGTGCCAGTGACGACCCCAGGAGGTCTCCCCGAGGTGGGGGGGTGGGACACCTGGAGGCGGCCAGGTCAGGACAGGTGGCAACAGCAGCCGAGCCCTGCCCGCCTCCCCACTGGTGGCCTCAGGCTGGTCATTGCTGGCCCCTCGCTGCAGGGGGAGATGCAGAACCACAAAGGGAAGGAAACAATGTGCAGAAGTGTATCTTGGTTGCCTGGGACCGAGAAGGACTCCTTCAAGTCTTTACCCAAATTCCAAAAACACATCACGGAGGGTGGGGGCGGGAATTGATGAATCTGGAGATGTCAGAAGTGAGGATTTCTGTTCACCTAAGGAAGCCGTGGACAGAGCCAGTACATGGATGACAGACAGGAGAACCCATTTACTGTGTATATAAACCGGAAATGAATGTCAACCCACACCAGGAGCTTCTGCAAATAAAGAGGAAGGAAAAGCAACACAGAGAGCAGTCTGCAGGGGGCCAGAGTGGGGGCCCAGAGCGGGACGGGGCGCGGCACGGGTGGGTGGGGCAGGGGTGGGCAGGAGCAGCAGGGGTGGGGGCCCGGAGCCGCATCCATGTGGCTGCACACCACAGGGTTTATTACGCAGCAATCAGAGGCGGTCTGCCAGGTACAGAGCAACTCTGAGGGATTCCGATGTGGCAGGGCCAAGTGGCAACACTTAATCGCCAAAGACAAGGTGGGCGTGGTTACCACAGCGGACCAGAGTCGAAGCAGTGATCAGAATAGGCTGACCTGCATGGACTTATGACATGGGCTAGTTGGTCATGGTGTCCCTAAGAGTGAAATAGTTAGGAAGCCTACTAAATGGAGAGAGGAAGAAATAGAAAGAAGACACAGAACACAACAGCATTCACTTTAAAAAAAAATCCTCATACCCCAAAACAACAACCAATTTTGCAAGAACACGTAGAGACGGAAGATACATCTGACAGGAAGATTGCCTACACAGGGGACTGCAGAGTGGGTGGGACGCCACAGCAGTGGGTGATGCGCTTTGTGAAGGAGCCCTGGCACCCCTGAAGTGCTCTGTGGGTGCTCTTGTCTGTAGGTCAGACACACAGTGGGAACTGCCCTATTGAACGGGGAATTTAACTACAGTGGGGGTGACTGGATCCCGGGGCGGCAGGGACAAGTGGCAGCACTTAATCACCAAAGACTAGGTGGGCGTGGTTACCATAGTGGACCAGAGTCGAAGCAGTGATCAGAATAGGCTGACCTGCATGGACTTACGACATTGGTTAGTTGGTCATGGTGTCCCTAAGAGTGAAATAGTTAGGAAGCCTACTAAATTCTTACTTGATCTGTGTAAGCAGAGCAAGCCTAGATCAAGTAAACTGAAGCCTAACTGGAATCACCAAAATCACCTCAGTCTGCTCCCAGACTTGAGCCAGTTTACAGATCCACTCCCCTATGAATGACGGGGAGGCCGGCTCCCCCTGAGGAAGAACCCCACCACACTGCCAAAAATTTATACTGTTAACCTTCCTCCCATCCTTCCCCAAAGGGAGCTACAGCCTTTTCCAGGAGCACAGGAAGTACTCAGACCTTTCGGGGATGACTGGACACTGGCTCAGAGCTGACTCCAGTCCCAGGAGACCCAAAGATCACTGCAGTCCAGCAGGCAGAGCAGGGTGTACGGCGGCCAAGTCAGAGTTAGCTCAGGTCCGTGTCCCAGTGGGCCCGGTGGATCCCCGAGCCCATCCTGCAGCGAATTCCCCAATTCTGGATGCACAACCAGAACAGACAAACTCAGCACCTGGCAGAGCATGAGGGAAGGGCTGGGTGGGATGTCTCCAGGGACGCAGGCATCCTGCCTTCATTCCAAGCCCAGTGTGGCCCTGAAGGGACCGAGCCAGGGAGGACAAGGAGATGCAGAGACCAGCTGGAGGCAACAGCAGGAGCTCATACTGAGGGATGTGGCCGCCCTGGTGGGCAGTGGGTGGTGGTGGGTAGTGGGCCGTGGTGGGCAATTGGGGGGTCCTTGGGGTGGGCAGCCCTGCACCCTCCCAGAGGAAGAGCTACAGGTTGGGGAGGGTGGGACGGGAGCTCAGAGGGGTTGGGCCGTCATCGCAGCAGGACAGCAATGAGGA
>NW_004443981.1:17953937-17968646 GCF_000243295.1 Trichechus manatus latirostris
GCGGGCTTCCATTCTCAGTCTCCTTCACGGCCTTGCCCCCTCTGCCCAGCCAGCCGGTGTTGTCCCAGGGTCTCATCACCCCAGGGGAGTGCATTCACCACAGGTCTTTGAACCCCAGCTGGGCTGACAACTCCCCGTGTGGTTCTCCAGGCCCGTGAGAGTGTCAGCTCACCCAGCGTTCTAACAGACACCCTCATCAGACTCCCCATCCACCCTTCTCCCAGTGGATGACCACCACCACCCAGCTAGCAACTAGGTCCATTCAGATCCAGCAAGTGGGTCTCTGTCTCCAGGGTCTGAATCTTGGTCACTGCACAAGCTCCCCACAGGCCACCTGTCCCCGAGTTGCCCCATCCACCCAGCCTCTGAGACTCAGGGTGTCTTTCTAAATCCTGGTCTACCACCCCACCACCTGCTGGCTGTCTGGCCCAGGGGATCACTCCCATACTCTTTCCTCCACTCCAGGCCCTGCCTTCTGCTCTCTGCGACTAGCTCTCAATATCCTGAATGCCTTTGCAACCCTTGGGTCGCCTGGTGTTCTGGAGCTCTCACTCCAGCTTCTGCAAAGCTTCATCTCCGTCTGGACACGCTCCCCTCCTCCTACCCGGCTTTGCCTGTTTCTCAGTCACCTTCCAGTCTCAGCTACCTCTGGGAAGCCTTCCTTGACACCCCCTCAGACAGGATTCACGGGGCCCACTGGGACATGGACCTGAGCTGACTCCTCTCCCCTGGCCACCCACAGTTGCAGGGTCCCCGTTGCGCTGGGGGTCTCCACTTCTTGTCTACCACTGCTCCGGGAAGGAAGACCCCTCCCAAGCCCAGGGTCTGCTGCCAGTAACCCTTGGCCGAAGGAAGGAGTGTGCTCGTCCCTGGCTCACCAAGCACTGGCCCAGGCTCCTCGTGACAGCACCCGTCCGATAAGGCTGTTGGGAGGATGGGGTGAGCCAATGGTGTTCGTGTGTGGTGGGCGCGCCAGGATTGCGGTCGATGGTTCTTGCAGCCCAGCAGGCTCAGCGAGGGGAGAGTTCCAGACAGGTCATCGATCAGAAGGGGCAGGTGAGGGCCCCGAAGAGAGTGATGCGGATGTGGAACAGCCGCTGGGCTGGGGACGTGGTGGGGGTTTGCTGTGGGGATAGGTGAACGGGTGCCTTTATCACCACGATGCTCGGGAAGGACCAGCCCAGCAGAGCTGAGCCCCCAGAGCCCCTGTGCAGTCTCGGTGTGGAAGACAGGCTGAAGACCCAGAGCTCTGAAGACCCATTCTCGTAAGCAGAGCTATGATGAGCCTGCTTTGGGGAGGGGGCACCAGGAAGGACCCCCTTCTGAACCCTACTCTTCCTCCCTGCCTGCTCTGCTCTGTTCTGGGCTCTGCGGCTGTCTGTGCCCACCCAGTACCCTGAGACCTTCTGCGGGAGGGGTACACAGGTGATGGTACCACAGGGACTGAGTTCTCCAGTGCTGCTGTAACACAAACACCACAAGTTGGTGGCCTTAAAGAACAGAAGGTCAAAGGTCCCTGCGTGGCACAAACAGTTTGCACTCGGCTGCTAACCAGAAGGTTGGCGGTTCAAACCTACCCAGCAGCACACTGGGTGAAGTGGATCTGCTTCCGTAAGGATTATAGCCAACTGGACTCTGGAATAGGTGGGGTCTCTCCAAAGAAAGACCCTAACAACACAACAAAAACAAAAATCAACAACAATAAAGACCAGAAATTCATGTCCTCACCGTTCGAGAGTCAGGCTCTCAGCCATGTGGACTCTTCCTTTGCCGACAGCGCCAGGCGCTCTTTGGTTCTTTGGCTAAAAGGTAATCCTGACACGGTATCTGTCCTCCCTGCTGTGTGTCTGTCTCCTTATAACTCAGAAGGGGTTAGGGCCTTCCTACACTGGCCTGACCTCATTAACACAACGGAAAACTATTTCCAAGTGTCCGGGGTCTTAAAAGCCTGTGAGCGGCCATCTAAGATACTCCCCTGGTCTCACCCCTTCGGGAGCAAGGGAGAATGAAGAAAACAAGACACAAGGGAAAGATTAGTCAAAAGGACTAATGGACCACAACTATCACGGCCTCCACCACACTTAGTCCGGTACAGCTAGATGGTGCCCAGCTACCACCACCGACTGCTCCGACAGGGATCACAATAGAGGGTCCCAGACAGAGCTACAGAAGAATGTAGAACAAAATTCTAACTCACAAAAAAAGACCAGACTTACTGGTCTGACAGAGACTGGAGAAACCCCGAGAGTATGGCCCCCAGACACCCTTTTAGCTCAGAAATGAAGTCACTTCCAAGGTTCACCCTTCAGCCAAAGATTAGACAGACCCATAGGACAAAACGAGACTAAAGGGGCACAGCAGCCCAGGGGCAAGGACTAGAAGGCAGGAGGGCACAGGAAAGCTGGTAATAGGGAACCCAAGGTCGAGAAGGGAGAGTGGACATGTGGTGGGGTTGTTAACCATCGTCAGAAAACAATATGTGGACTAACTGTTTAATGAGGAAAAAGAAAAGAAATGCTTCGGCCTTGGGGAAGTGAAGAGCTGAATTTCGACTAGATCAGCAGGTAGTAGAAGTTGCTCAGTTTGGAACTTAACCAAACGGTCATTATAGGAATTGTCTCTGGTTAGTGACAGCAACCTTGTGAGTATACCAGCACATATTTGTAAACCTCGGTTCCTGAGCTTACCTTAACTTCATGAAAATGAAATTCCCTTCTTATTTTATAAATTAAAAAAGAAAGAAAACTACGTCCAACCAGGGTCACATCCACAGGTGCACGAGTTAGGACTTCAGCACATGTTCTGGGGGGACACAATTCAATCCCTAACACCTGTGGTCTAGGATTCTGGAACTGGGGATGTTGAGGGAGCCCTGATCTGTTAAATGGGGACCCGTGGGGACCAAGGGCCCGGGTGAGGTTCTGACGAGTCGCAGAGGCTGCGAGCCACGGCAGCTGGTGTCCCTGTAGAGGGAGCGTTGGGGTGGGGGTTGCCTCCAGCTTCGCTGCTGAGAAGGGGGGCTGACCACACTGAAGCTGGGCCCTGGGCAAGGAGGGGGCATCCAGCCTGGAGTCGGGCAGCCCCTCCACCCCTCCTGTGCATAGGGTGAATGCAGACGTGAACTCCCTCCCCTGTGTCCTGGGGCACCCTTCCTTGCCCCCTTACATCCCACCCAACCCTGGGGACTTTCCCAGTTGCACTTCCCTCACTTCTCCTTGTTCTCCTTTCTGGGAGCTGGGGGTGCCCCCGCCCAGCTCTGGGAGGCCCAGGTTGGAGGATTGACCCTGATATGGGGGCGGAGGAGGGGGCTCTCTGAGGGCAAGGCCTGGGTCTTGTGCCTGGGACACCCTCCACCTGCAGCTCAAGCACCCAGACCCAGCAGTCCTGCCTGATCATGGACCCTTCCCTGGGCCCCAAGAAAGGCCTTGGTCCCCTGGTGGAGGCTGTGTCTTCCCTGCTGACCAGCGGCCCAGGAGCCTACGGCCCCATGCTCCTCCCTGGTGGAGGGGGCAGACAGGGCCTGTGGCCCTCGGCGGGTCAGCCCAGGTGCCCCGTCCAGACGGGTCAGCCCAGGTGCCCCAACCAGGCCAGCTTCCAGGACTTGGGAAGGAGTGTGCGGGGGAGGAAGCTGCCCTCGGGACCAAACCTGCTCAGTGCTGGAGGAGGCCCCTTGCTGGGCCAACAGCTGTCTATACAGCGTCTGCTGGGTACAGGCCCAGAGCAGGTAGGGATGCTCCCTCCACCCCAGGTGGCTCCGCCCTCTGGATGTGCCCAGGCCCTCTCCAGAGCCCCCCATGGACCTCCCACCACAGCAGCGCAGCCGCCTCCCCCCATGAGGGTGACCTCTAGCTAGCTCTGAGGAAGTGGGTTTTGGCCTTAAAGGTCTCTGTGACATGGGAAGTGCTCCCAGGAAAAGCGCTCCCAGACCTTGTGGGGGATGCCCCTCCCTCCGTGGGAGCCCAGAAGAAATGTAGAAGTTGGAGCCAGTACAGGTGCTGGCCTCCCATCCCCCTCCCTGAGCTCCAGGCTCCAGGGCCCAGTGGTTCCCAACAAGGGTGGGGGGACGTTCAGGATGTCTGGAGATGCTTTTGGATTTCACAACCAGGGGTGGCAGCTCAGGCCCCCCGGCTGCTGCTGGCATCTGGAGGGTGGAGGCCAAGGAGGCTGCTAAGTGCTTACAGCACAGGGCACCCCCCAACCCGCCAGAGAGTGAGCCAGCCCCAGGAGTCCCCCGTGCCCAATGGAGAGCCCCGACAGGGTGGGGGTAGGACAGTGTGGAGAATGTGGAGCAGCACCCCCCCCCCCAACATAAGGAAGCGCTGGCGGCTGGGGGGGCAAGACTGAAGGCTCGCTGACTGGCACTGTGCTGGGGGTAGCCTTCTCTCCGTCCTGGCCCACCCACCCCCAGTGCTTCAACCCAAAGGACTGCTAGGAGGAGCCAGCCCTGGGGTCCTTGTCCACCCCAGTCCTGGAGATCCCACAAGGCTGCAGACCCCACAGAGCAGCTGAGGCCGGGGCTGTGGGGATGGCAGAGTGCCAGCCTCAGCACTTCTGCAGGCAAGAGTGCCTAGCGGGTCTTCAGGGTGAACTGCCAGCTGCCCCAGTGGGGTGGGACCACATGGTCCCCTCCTGCCCAAGCCCCCTCCGTTAAGAAGCAGAAGTACCCCAGGAGGGGACGGCAGAGGGTGGGGCTGTCGGTGGGGAGCAGCCTGTGGGCACTGTGCAAGGCCCCTCACCTCTCTGCCACTCCCACCCACAACACCCACCCAGGCCCCAGTTGAAAACCTCCGCCCCATGTGGAAAAACCCCAGGGACGCCTGCAGCCCACAATCATGCCGAAAATAATCCGGTTCCTCTGAAGGTTGTTGTGGCCCCAGCACCCTCAGGGAGGAGCACACAGCTGGGGCTGGGGCCTCCCCTATCACCGGCGGCACGAGGACTAGGGCAGGGGCCCCTTACCATTAGCCCCACCCCTAGCTCCGACCCAGACCCTGCTGTGAGCCGCCCTGGGAGGGCTCTGGAGGGTGGGGGCTCAGCCCTCCGGGGCCTACAGGCATCAGGCACGGTGGGAGATGCCTGGGGAGTGGGGCCGCTCAGTCCCAGCAGGGTCAGGGGTCTAGAGCAGAGGCCGGGAAGTGGGTGCCAGGGAGGGGATGAGTACACAGGGCCTGGGAGGTGTGGAGGGGGTGGGTGGGCTCCGAGCCAGGCTCCTGTGCCTGTGGGGGCGGACAGAGCAGAGGCGGTGGTGTCCTGGGGCTGGTGAGACACACAAGGTGGCCTGAGCTCAGATGTGGGGGCTGGGGGAGGGGAGGCTGGGGCAGCCTCCAGGCCTGACACCCAGGTCTGTTGTGGTCCCATGCCAGGGGAGAGAGAGGGAACAAAGGAAGGGTCCCAAGGGCTGGGGGTGGGGCTTGGGACCAGTAGATGTGAGTGGGGGAGGAGGAAAAGGGGGGTCTTGGCATCCCCAGCCAGAGGCAAGGTGGAAGGCTCAGAAGCTGGAGGAGAATGGGCCACATGAACCCAGGGGCACTGGGCGGCAGGCATGGAGGGGTGTCCAGAGGAAAGCTCTAAAAGTGTCTGAGGGTCTGGTGGGTCCCAGAGTCCGAGGCCTCAGAGGCCAAATGAGGCTGGCATTCCCCAGTCACCCGTCCACAGATGAGATGAGGACCGTTCACGCTGCCAGGGGCCCTGGGTGGGCAGGAAGCCAGACTAAGGGGCTTGAGGAGGAAGTGAGGGGCAAGTTCATGGCACAGTGGTGGCACTGACTGGCTGAAGAAGCTGTGCTCAGGGCTGAGGGAGAAAGCAAAGGCAGGAGCTAGAGGGGAAAGGGTGTGTGTGCGTGTGCATTGGTGTTTGCGTGTGTGCATGTGTGAAATGCAAGTGTGTGAGTGTGTGCATGTGTGTGCAGTGTGTTGCATGTGTGCATGAATACAGGGGTGCACACACATGTGTGTGCTACATACATGGGTGTGCATGAGTGTGTATGTGAATATGGCTGTGTGAGCATGCAAGTGTGCACATGTGCATGAGCGTGTATGTGTATGCATATGATGTGAGCATGTGTGTAAGTGTATATGTGTGTGTATGAGTGTGAGTGACCGCCCATGCACATGTGTACATGTGACGTGACCATTGCCACACAGACTGGCCCGCTCCCGGGCAGTAGCAGACACTCCTCCCACCTCACAGGTCATGAGGAGTGAGCTGCCTCTGCTTCCTGCCCCCTCACCTGCAGACAGAGCACCCTTTGCCTGTATCACTTGCTCTGGGCTAAAGTTTCCTTCCTGGGTGCAGGGTGTGCCCAACCCAGACGAGGCCTCAGTCCATTAGTCACACCCCCGTCCTTCCAACACTCCACTACCTTCCTCACCCTTACACACATACACTCACACACACACAAAAGCATATGCATATACACAGTCACACACAAATGAACACAGGTGTGTGCACACAGACACACATGCACACTCTCGCACAAAGACACACAGATTCACACACTCACGTACACATAAGGGTCAGGCTGTTGCAGCCTGAGGCTTTCCCAAGGGTCCCAAGAGCCGGACACCCCCAAGCCATTCCCCACAGCCCCAACTGCTTTGTGTGGGGAGAGGTGTGGGACCAGTCTAGGAGAAGCAGAAGTCTGCATGCTGTTGCAACCCTGCACAGGGGCTCTCTCTCTCCTTTGGATGTTACAAGTGGGCTGTGATGAGACCGTGGGCGTGGTCCCAGGCCAAGCTCTTCCCAGCTCAACCCAGGAGAGGGACGCTCACTCTGGGCCTCAGGAGAGGGTGTCTCCACAGTCCTCTGGCTTTGTAAAGCCGATCCTTCCAGCCCAAACGCTCTGCACAGGAAGATTCTTTCTCAATTGCTTCAACTTATTTGACAGTTATAGGACTCTTCATACTTTTCATTTCTTCTGGCCGGTTATATTTTTCTACTGATTTGTCCATTTCATCTATGTTTTCAAAACTGTTGACATACAGTTGTTGACAGTATTCTCCTATTACCTTTTTTTGGTATTGTTTTTGCACTCAGAAAAATTTTAATTTACAGACAGTGAAATTCACTCTTTGGGGTGTTTGGTTCTGTGTTTTCACAGCTGCAGGGTCAAGTGTCTGCCATCACAGTGATAGAGAACAGTCTCTCTTTCCCCAAGATTGTCTCATACTGTCCCTCTGTAGCCTGAATTTCCCCTCAGCCCAGACCCTAGCAACCGCTGATCTATTTTCCTTCCCTCTAGTTTCGCCTTTTCCAGAAAGTCACATGAATGGAATCACACCTCGAACAGCCTTTGGAGTTTGGCTTCTTTCATTTTGCCTAATGCCTTTGATATCCATCATGTTGTGTGAATTCGTGATTCCTTTTTATTGCTGAAGAGCGTTCCACTGTGTGGCTGGACGACAGACAGGACACATTGCCTCCTCTCAGCAGCCCTGAGAGATGGGCATTACCTTCCCCCGTCCCAGGAGGGGAAACTGAGGTTCAGAGCTCCTGCATCTCTCTGGGGAGAAACAGGGGGCGCACTTGCAAGCTCCAGCTGGCCACTGCCTAGTGTTCCCACGGAGAGCCACCTCCAACCACTGCCCATCAGCTGGGATTCCCAGCTTTGGAAGAGTGAAACTGACCTTTGACAGTCCCCTCCGTGGGCTCTGGGCTTCCCCACAAAGGCCCCACATGCCCAGCAACCAGCAGCTTCCCCTTCTCCACTGCTCTGAAGTCCAAAATCATCAGAACACGACCAGGAGCCCAGAGGCACCCTCCCCAGTCCCCTGCGCTGAGTGGGACCCTGAGTGCCCAGGGCCAGGCAGGGGCAGGTCAAGTGGAGTGGCTACCCAGGGTCAGGGGACCCTGGTGTGAGCGGTAAGTTCCCATGGAGGACAGCCCAGTGCTGTGGGCCCTGAGGGATGAACTAGGTAGGACCCCTGAGGCTGGTCTTGGGGGCAGAGCCCACCCAGCCCCTGCCAGGCCTCCAGAGGCAGTGACCTCCCACCCAGACAGGGGGGTGGGAGGATCAGACCCAGGCCCGGGCTCTCCCTGGGTTCCCCAGACAGTGAATGACTAATCAGTCAGACTGCTGAATGTGGGAGATTTTCTTGATTCAAAGAAGCCCCCACCTCACCACCCCCCCACCCCCAGTCAGAAAATCTCCCAGGTCAGTTGTTATAACCACTGAAGTTCCCCAAGCAACCGAGGGAGGAATGTGGGCATCCCGGCCCAAGAAGCCCAGGTCAGGGACATGTCAGGGCTCCTTGCCTGTTTCCCAGAAGGCAGGGACCCTCCCATAGCATCTGTGACACCTGTGCCCACAGTCCACTTTTTCTAAGTCCACTCTCCATGGGCACAGGGAGGTGCAACTGTATCCTGGCCCCCCTCCAGCTCCCATGGCACCCCCTGGTTGAGTCTGTGGGGAGCCTACCCTGCGTTCCTGCCAAGCCCCAGTGCCTAGGACAGCAGGGACAGTGTAGCCAACCAGGTCTTCCTGGACGGAGCTCCTGGGGGGCTGAGTGAGTCCAGGCATGCTCAATGGCACCTCCAGGAAACTTGGGCAGAGGCCAGGTTCCAATGCCAAGTGGGCTCTGGGGGTGGCCAGGCTCTGGTGGGGATGTGTCCTCCTAGTGCCCAGCCCCAGGCTCAGGGATCTCTGGTCCTAGATGGCCCTCACCTGGCTCAGCCATACCCTAGCTGAGCCCCGGGTCCAGGGTCCACCTTCCTCCCTCTCCAGACTTGGCTCGGCTTGGCTCGGCCAGTGGTCAGTCCTTCTTCCCCTCCAGATAGGCCCCAGTGTCCTACAGCTGGTTTCTCCTGGGGACAAAGAGGACCAACAGCCTGGGAAGTCTCACTGCCCTGTCCTCATTTTCACAGGGGGGAAACTGAGGCAAGGGGAGCCTGCAAAAGTTGCTTATGGCTACACAATCCATCAAAGGAAGACTTGAGGGGGCTGTTGTGGATTGAATTTTGTCTCCCAAGGGTGTGTATTAACTTGGCTGGGCCATGATTCCCAGTGTTGTGATTGTCCACCATTGTGTCATCTGATACGGTTTTCCTGTGTGTTGCAGATCCTGTCTCTGTGATGTTGGTGAGGCAGGATTAGAGGCGATTATGTTGGTTATGCAGGTGACACAACCTTGCTTGCTGAAAGTGAACAGGACTTGAAGCACTTACTGATGAAGATCAAAGACCATAGCCTTCAGTATGGATTAAACCTCAACATAAAGAAAATAAAAATCCTCACAACTGGACCAACAAGCAACATCATGATAAATGGAGAAAAGATTGAAGTTGTCAAGGATTTCATTTTATTTGGATCCACAATCAACACCCAGGGAAGCAGCAGTCAAGGAATCAAAAGAGCACTGCACTGGGCAAATCTGCTGCAAAGATCTCTTTAAAGCTTTAAAAAGCAAAGATGTCACCTTGAAGACTGAGGTGTGCCTGACCCAAGCCATGATGTTTTCAATCGCCTCATATGCATGTGAAAGCTGGACGATGAATAAGGAAGACCAAAGAAGAATTGACGCTTTTGAATCGTGTTGGCAAAGAATATTGAATATACCATGGGCTGCCAAAAGAACAAACAAATCTATCTTGGAAGAAGTAAAACCAGCATGCTCCTTAGAAGCGAGGATGGTGAGATTCTGTCTCACATACTTTGGATATGTTATCAGCAGGGATCAGTCCCTGGAGAAGGACATCATGCTTGGTAAAGTGGAGGGTCAGCGAAAAAGAGGAAGACCCTCAACGAGATGGATTGACACCGTGGCTGCAACAATGGGCTCAAACACAACAGTGATTGTGAGGATGGCACAGGACCAGGCAGTGTTTTGTTCTGTTGTACACGGGATTGCTATGAATCAGAACCACCTGATGGCACCTAACAACAACAGGCTGGTGAGGCAGGATTCAATCTGTAAGATTGGGTTGTGTCTTAAGTCAATCTCTCTTGAGATGTGGGAGAGAGAGGTGAGCAGAGAGACAGGAGGACTTCATACCACCAAGAAAGCAGTGCCAGGAGCAGAGCACATCCTTCGGATCTGAGGTTCCCGTGCTGAGAAGCTCTTAGACTAGGGGAAGATCGATGACAAGGACCTTCCCCCAGAACTAACAGAGAAAGCCTACCCCCAGAGCTGGCACCCTGAATTTGGACTTTGAGCTTCCTAAACTGTGAGAAAATAAACTCCTCTTCATTAAAGCTATCGACTTGTGGTATTTCTGTTATAGCAGGACTAGATAACTAAGACAGAATTTGGTACCAGGAGTCGGGTGCTGCTCTAACAAATACCTAAAATGTGGAAGTCATTTTGAAACTGTGAATGGGTAGAGGCTGGAAGAGTTTTAAAGTGCCTGATAGTAAAAGTCTAGATTGCCTTGCAGAGACTGCGGACATCAAAGACAATTCTGGTGAAGACTCAGAAGGAAGTGAAGAGAGCTATTACACTGGAGACAGGGCAGAAAGCAAGAAGCAGCAGCAGAACCAGGAGACCGGTGCGAGACAGCACTGGAGACGACCCACAGAGCAAGAGAGCTGAGTGCCTTTGGCAGGAGGCTTCTTGACAGAGTGGGGTGCCTTTGGGCACTTACCGGTGGAGCTAGGCTTGCTGACCCACGGAGCAAGAGAGCTGAGTGCCTTCCGGTCAAAGTTTACTAGCAGAGTAGGGTGCCTCCAGGCACTCATTGGTGGAGCTAAAGAACTTTGGAACATTTACCCCAGCAGGGCAGATGGAGGCAGCAGGCCCGAGGGGCCGAGAGGCCCAGGAACCGGGAAGCAGAAGCTGAAGAGACAAGGAACACAGGAAGCAGAGCTGCCTCAATCTCAAAGGGTGGGGCCACAGCCTCTGAGGTCTCAAGAAGCGGAGCCATCGCCTCTGGAGTTTCTAGGAGTGGGGCCACAGTCTCTTGAGTTTCAGAGTCAGATCTTTGCTGACTCAGTTCTGGAGTTTGGGGCTACCTTTCACAAGTGCCAACAGGATGGGGCCAGATCCACTGCCCAGGGCTGAGGCGGTTGGGCTGCCATGCCCAGGGGGCAGAGAAGCAGGGCTTGCAGAGGCCGAGGAGGAGGGGTCACCACTCAGATGGACTGGGGGAGTGGGGCCAACCAGAGCCAAGGGAGCACAGTTGCCATTCCAGAGGGCCTGGAGGGCAGAGCTGAATCCCAGGGCCACAGGGCCTCCACACAGAATCTGGAGAGTGGCCAGTGCCCAGGGTCTGGAGGGCAGGGCCATTGCCCAGGTGGTCTCAGAGAACAGAGGATTATTTTCAAGCCTTGAGAGCTAATGTAATGTGTTTTGCTGACTTGCTTGGTGCCTGTTATCCCTTCTTTTCCTCTGATTTCTCCTATTTGTGATGGAGATGTCTACCTTGTGCCTGTCCCACCATTGTACTTTGGAAGCAGATAACATGTATTCTAGATTTCACAGATGAAGAGGAATGTTTTGGATTTTGGACTTGGAGTTGATTTAAGATTTTTGCTATGATATGATGGGGTGTGTTTTACATGTGGCAAGGACATGAATTTTGGGGAGCCAAATGGTGGAATGTTGTGGATTGAACTGTGTCTCCCAACGGTGGGCATCACCTTGGCTAGGCCGTGATTCCCAGTATTGTGTTCACCATTTTGTCACCTGGTTTTCCTACGCATCATAGATCCTGCCTCTATGATGTTGGTGAGGCAGGATTAGAGACAGTTTTGTTGGTGAGGCAGGACTCAGTCTACAAGATTGGGTTGTGTCTTGAGTCAACCCCTTTTGACACGTGGAAGAGAGAGGCGAGCAGTGAGACAAGGGGAACCTCTTGCCACCAAGAAAGCAGCAAAAGGAGCAGAGCGCGTCCTTTGGACCTGAGGTTCCTGCACTGAGAAGCTCCTAGACCAGGGGAAGATTGATGACAAGGACCTTCCTCCAGAACCGACAGAGAAAGCCTTCCCCTAGAGGTGGCACCTTGAATTTGGACTTCGAGCCTCCTAAACTGTGAGAGAATAAATTTCTTTGTTAAAGCCATCCACTTGTGGTCTTTCTATTACAACAGCGCGCTACATAACTAAGACGGGGCAAAGGCTCAAGCTTCTTCCACCCACAGCCCCTCTCAAGAGAGCTGCCTGCCTGGTCCCCCTCCTGCCACAGGGACTCCAAGACGAGGTGTGGGCGTCAGGGGCCTGGGTCCTCTTTGGCGACACCACCAGGCTGCTCCGGGAAGGGGAGGAGGAGGCCGGGAGACAAACATCTCGGAGCCGGGTCGGTTCCTTCCCTCTTCCGCCGCGGCCCCACCGCCGACTCGGCCCTGCCCTGACCCCTGGTGGCCGCCGCGCCCGCGCCTCCTACCCGGCCTGCTGCGAGGCTGGGCCGAGCCGGGCGCTTCCCCGGCTGGGCTCCCACTCCAGCACCTCCGCGGCGAGGGGATTGTGTCCCCGGCCGCACATCGGAAGGTGGAGGCTGTGCGCCAGGACTGCCCGCTCAGCTGACACTCAGGACTTGCTCCTGGGCCCACCGCTGTCGGCGCCCCCCACCCCATCTGCTCTTCGCGGGACCCCCACCCCAGCACCCTGTTAGCTGGGTCGGCTCTCTTGGCCTCAAATCCCCTCCCCCAACCAGGCGCACTGTAGACCTGGAGCCTTGGTTTCCTTGGCGGTGAAATGGGCGTGCTGCGCCCAGGTAAGCAGGTACAGACACCAGCCGTGCGCAGAAGGCGCGGTCCGTCCAGGGCCAGGCGTCCGCGCCAGGTGAGTAGAGGATCCGGAGGGTGTCCACGGTCCGCGAGCCTCCCTGCATCCCCCATCCTGGCCAGAAGCTCCCCGCCCCCTCCTTCCAGTCTGTCGGGAACCCCAGCCCCTCGTCACGGTCTCGCCCCCGCCCCGCAGGGCAAGCTCCGGGCAGCCCAACACCCGGCCGCAGCGCCCATGTCCACCCTCACCTGGCGGCGGGCCGGAGCGGACCGAGGCCTGTTGGGGCCGCTCGGCATTGCTGCGTCGGCGGGCAGGGAATCCCGGTATGGGAGGATGGGAGGGGTCCCCGGCCAAGATCCCCCTCCCAGCCAGCCAGGGCGTGCTGGGGCGGGCCGCGGGGTTGGATGGCCTGAAGGCCCCGCGTCTCCACCCTCGCTGTCCGGTTCTGGAAGGTTTGGCCGGCCCTGGTTTCCTGGGGTGCCGCAGGCGGTGGAGACTGCTGGTGTCCCATTATCCAGAGGCGCGAATGTGCGCCACTGGGATAAGCGCTCAGCCTCCGGACACTCCCCCCAGACGCCGCCCCCACTTAAGGTCTGCACAGAAACACGCAGTGAGCTCAGCTGTCGGCAGGGCCGGCCTGCCTCTTTGGGAGGTGGGAATTTCGGGCGCACGGTGTCCGGGGGCAAAGGCGTCCTGGCGCCCCAGGCCTCCCTTCCTAACTCCTCCCTCCATCGAAGCCTTCCTGCCCCGCCCGCCCCAGCTCCCTCCCGGGGAAATGGCGAGCCCTCTCCACTCTGTGACTGGGAGGGGCTGGAGAGAAGACCAGCTCGCTCTGTGGCCGCCCTGCAGGTGGAGAGGAGAGGGACTCTGGGAACCGACCCCGCAATCCAGCTCCCTGCTCAGAACCGCCGCCGGATGGGGCTGTAGGCAGGAAGAGGGGTGAGGCCGAGGGGCTATGCCACACATGCTTGCAATTCCTAGAACCACCGGGGGTTGGGGGGCGACCCCTCCCACGCTGGGCCGGCCCCAGCGGGCAAGGGGAGTGGATGGGCTGTCCCGGCAGGGGCAGGGTGCACCCGGACCTCGCTCCTCCCCTGGAAGTCAGCCCCAACCCCCCCAGGCCCTGGGGTACCAGACACACGTGACCTCACCTCACCCCACAGTCCCACCCAAAATCCCAGTGACTTGGCTCAGGGCCCTGGACCCCAGTCTCGGCTGACCTGGGCACATTATCAAGCGAGCGTGCCTCAGTTTCCCCATCTGGGTAAAGGGCATCACCTCCCTCACACAGCTAATACATAACGAGTGTCTGGAGCCGTGTCTGGGAAATGCTCAATAACGGGGTGCTTAATACAATTACCGCAGAAGAGAAACACGCCCAGAGTAGCCCGCCCCACGGAGCCCACCGCTCCTCCTCAGCGTCCCTCTGGGTATCCCGATGATGCTCGCTGGGCTCTTGAGGCAAGAGGACGCCTGGCTGGGGGTACGCGCAGGCTCGTGCCTGTACATGTGTGCACAAGGCAGGTGGTGTGTTGTACAACCGTGCGTGCGTGTCTGCATGTGCCTGCATGTACAGGTGTGGCCCCGCACGTGTGCACTGTGTACCTGTGAGCACGTGCTGGTGTATCCGTGCTGATGCAGGGGTGTGTGTGCGCGCACTGGTGTGTCTGTACTCACGCAGGGGTGTGCGTGTGTGTGCTGGTGTGTCTGTGCTCACGCAGGTGTGCGTGTGTGTGCTGGTGTGTCTGTACTCACGCAGGTGTGCGTGTGTGTGCTGGTGTGTCTGTGCTCACGCAGGTGTGCGTGTGTGCTTGCGTGTGCACTAGGGCTAATTCAGCCCCGCTGTTGGTGGGGAATGGGGTAAACACACAGAGGTCTCAGATGCCAGCCCAGGGAACATTAGGGCCGCACCTCTAGGCTTGCCCAACCTCACCCTCCTTATCGTCCCTCACCAAGGAGTGCCATGCCTTCTGGGGGTCAGGGAGAGCGTAGGGGCCCAGCTCTCCGGGAGGGCAGGCCCGCGTCCCAGTGCCATGTTCAGCCCAGCTTGCCCC
>NW_004443981.1:17969126-17970736 GCF_000243295.1 Trichechus manatus latirostris
AGTCCACCTTGAATCTGCCATCTGTGCCTCCAGCTTGCTGTGTGACTTTGGAAAAGTTACCGGCTGTCTCTGGGCATCAGTGTCTCCACCTGTAAAGTGGGAGGGTACTGGGCCCTGACTCCAGCCGGCGCCTGGCTGGTCTCTGCCCCTGGGGCAGTGGGAGCAGGGACCCCCCCCCACCCACACCCCAGCTGCCATCTCTGCAGGCCTTGTGGGAGTCGGGTCCACACGGCTGGTTCCTCCCCACTCTGGGCAGCTGAGGACAAACTCTCTGGGGAACTTGTGGGGCTGCAGCCAGGACAGGCAAGGCTGCCTTCCCGCCACATAGCAAGTCACCGCAGGCTGCGTGCATACGTGTGCGAGCACGTGTGCGAGCCCATCTGAGTGTGCCAGGTGCTCGATGTGACCCCAACCTGGAATGTCCCCTGACACCCTCTCCTTCCCACAGCCCTGTTGGCCCAAGTGGGGCAGGGTCTGCCAGCTCAGCATACTGGCTGGGCTCCACGAGGCCACCATGGGCAGGGCTGTGTCTCCTGGGGATGGAGGAGACTGACTCCTGCACTGGGGGCAGCAGAGCCCCAGGCCCCAGCCCCTTCAGGGACCCCAGCCCTCCTGGGTCTCCACGGAGTCAGGGCAGGATCCTCACCTGCTGGCCAGCTGAGACCCAGTGCCTGAGGCCAACGGGGCAGGGAGGGCAGGGGGCAGGGCTGTAGCCGGCGGGTGCAGAGGGTGCTGGCTGGCGCTGCGCCGGCAGCCAGGCTGGGTGCTGGCAACGCTGCTATTCCCACGCTCTGTGGTGCCGATCTTGGCATCTTGGCTGTGCCCCACCCTTGCCATGTGGGGATCAGGCACCCAGAAAGTGGCTGTGGATTCCGTCCCCCGAGGCTACGGATTCCTGTCTCAGTGGGCGCTGGCGGAGGTCACCTTCCGCCCTTTGATCCCTGCTAGCTCCGGGGCCAGCCACGCCCACGCCTTGCCAGCCAGGCCACAGGGGAGGTGAGAGGCGGGCCTGGGCAGGCGGTGCTCAGGCTCCTGCTGCCTGGGCTCCAGAACCCCAACTCCCAGCTCAGCCCTCCCCAGCACCATGCGCCAGAGGTCCTGCACCCCTCCTGCCAGCTGGGCAGTGGTCCCCGCCTTCCTGGCACGGCACCCAGGCCAGTCCAGAAGAGGAAGGCCTGGTGACAGCCCAGACCCTCCCATCCCCCAGCGTGCCCCTGGAGCCCCCATTCCTCCTCTGCCCTGCTCCCCTCCACCCCAAACACAGGCCATCGTCCCTGCACCACGGCTGACACACCCTGAGACCCCTGGGGTGCCTGGACTGGTTGGGGGCATTGGACCACCCCGAAAGGAGGACTGCGGGTGTCCTGAACCTGGTCTCTGCCCACCAAGGAGCCCGCGCTTCCTGGGGCCCAGCATGCAGCCCGAGACCCTCGTCCCCAGTTTGCTTCCTGACCCCCCCATAGTGACAGTTACCCACTCACTCAGCATACCTTCATGGGTCACCTACCCCATGTCAAGCACCACCAAGCGGCCCTGACCCTGGGACAAGAGGCTGAACAGGAAGCAAGGCTGCCCCCTCCGCAGCCTGGTGAGGGGTGGGGAGTGGGGGG
>NW_004443981.1:17972089-17973260 GCF_000243295.1 Trichechus manatus latirostris
GGTGGCTGCCACCAGGGGTGGCTGCCACCAGGGGTGGCTGCCACCAGGGGTGGCTGGTGGCTGCAGCGGGCGGCCGACCGAGGTCGCTGCTGAGCCCCGAGAGCTCGTCGCGGGGCTTCCCAGGCAGGCTCAGGGGAGGGAGCGAGGCGAGAACAGAGAGGCGGAGGCGCAGCGGCCTGTGCGGTCGGAGAAGCCAGGAGTTCGCGCAGGGAGTGGCAGGGGATGGGCTGGCAGGGCTGGCAGAGCCAAGGTTGAGAGGGCTTGAAGGCAGTGGAGAGCAGTGTGCCAGCGCGGTGTGCGGTTCCCATCCCTCCCTCCATCCATTCACGTAACAAATCTCTGCTCGGTGCCAGCATCGAGCTGGGGACAAAACAGCCAAGGATAGGACGAAGAAGGCGCTCACCACCCCCGCCCACAAGGGGCTTGGAATCTCAGCCGAGATCCGCAGGGGGGCGGCATGGGCAGGTCTGAGTGAGGGAGCGCACCCAAGTCCTTGTGAGGAGGGGACAGCCCACCAGGCAGGGACAGCCCGCCAGGCAGGATTGGGCTGTGGTGGGTGGAGGGAGGGCTGGCTGGGCTGGGGGGGCTGCTTCTTCTCAGCCTGGGGCGGAGCTTCCCACTCCCAGCTGCTCCGGGTGCCTCCCCACACCCACAGGCTCAGGTAACCTGTGCAGACCACCTACATACACGCGCATATTCAGACACCAGCCCCCTCCCAGGCTCAGGATGGACATTGGAGGGAGCCCACAGCAGGGAGGTGCTGAGGTGGCTGTGGTTAGGGAAACAGAGGAGGGGGCGGGAAGTGCTCAGAGGGCAGAGGGGTTGCGATGATTCTAGATAAGTGCAGGAAGGGCATTCCAGGCAGAGTGGCCCAAAGGAGCAAAGGTGAACCAGTGGGCATGCGGGCAGTGGGGAGCCATGGAAGGTGTTTGAGCAGAGGAGTGACATGCCAGGTCTGAGTTTTGGGAAGATCATCCTACAGCCGCAGTGAAAACATGGTTTGTAGAACAACCCATCTTCAGGTCGTTGCAATGTGTATGTAATAAATCCCCTCATGTTGGATATTAAGGTGGTTTCCAGATTATTCTGCCATGAAATTCACTTTTATTGTTTGCATCTTGGATCATTAAGACAAATTTCTAGAGATGAAATTGCTGGCCAAGGGTAGACT
>NW_004443981.1:17973981-17982362 GCF_000243295.1 Trichechus manatus latirostris
TGAGGTCATGTTGGAGTAGGCTAGCTCCTAATCCCACCTGAGTGGTGTCCTTAGAACAGAGGAACAGAGAGACAGGAGAACAGAGGAAGGACTGAGGCAGATAGAGCAGCAAACCAAGCAGCCTGGAGCCCCCAGAAGCTGCGAGAGAGGCATGAACAGTCTATCTCAGAGCCGCAGGAAAAATCAACATGGCTGATACCCGGATTTGGACTTCTAGCCTCCAGAACTACAAGGCAAAACATTTCTGTTCTTATAAGCCACACAAAACCAAAAAAAAAAAAAAACAAACCCACTGCCATTGAGTTGATTCCGACTCATAATGATCCTATAGGACAAAGTAGAACTTCCCCATAGGGTTTCCAAGGAGCTGTTGGTGGATTCAAACTGCCGAACTTCTGGTTAGCAGCTGAGCTCTTAAATTCTGCGCCACCAGGGCTCCATGAGCCACCCAGTGTGTAGCATTTTGTTAGGCAGCCCTGGGAGAGCCTTAGACGTTTGAGGTTCTTACAGCCTGTGCTCCACACCGAGTGCAGAGCCGCCCTGGGGCTGCCCGGCTAGGACGACGTTCTCCAGCCCTCCCTTGCAGCCCGATGGGCCTGTGTGACCAGTTCTCGCTAGCAGACAATGGGCAGCTGTGATGCACATCACCTCTTAGTCCAGATGCCTGTCCCTCTGTCCGTCTCCCCTCCTCTCTGTGGCCTCTGAAGCTGCATACTTCTGATAGCACAAGAGAGAAGGATCCTGAGTCCCCGAATCTCCTTCCTGGGGAGCTACCTGCCAGTCCAGAACTCGTATTTCAGACTTTCCATGCCCAAAATAAAATTCTGTCAGGTTCAATCTATTCTGCATTTTGTGTTAAATGTCACAGCCGTTGATGTTACCTTAATGAGCACAGGCTCTTTACATATTAAGGATTTCTGCCCACTGACATATGTGTTACAACTGTTTTCTAGTGTCCCTCTTCAGTCGTAAACTCTGTCCCATACAGTGTTGATCATCTTTATGCAGTTGGATCATTCACCTTTTGTGTGGATTCTTCTTTTGGCTCCATTGTGATCTCTTCTTTTGGTTCTAAGGTTCCTGAGGGCCCTCCTGCCAGGAGCTTGGTAAATATTTAACACTTATATTCTGTCTTTCTCATGGATTTAAACAGACACCGAACTCTTCAATCCACCTGTAATCACAGTGAAAGAAAGGTGCAGGTTTGGACCCTAGCCCTGACCTTCACTGACTGTGTGATCTTGGAGCAATCCCTTTAGAGCATCACTGTTCTCCATCTACATAGGGAAAAAATGGCCTCCCTCGCTGAGCAGGTGGGAAGGCTAATCAGGGGTAGCCAGCACCACAGATAGGAAGCCATAGTTATTAGGGATGTGGGAGGGGAGTGTGTAATCACCTGCTCCCACCTCCTCCAGGAAGGACCCTCACTTACCCACTGGAGTGCCCCACTGCTCTGGACCCCTCCCCTGGACCCACTCCACAGGCCCTACATCTTTCTGCACCCTGCCCCATCTCAGCCAGAGGCACTACCATCCCCTGGACCTTCAGGCCAGAAACCCGGCAGAGAGTCACCCCTTCCTCTCCCCACCCTCAATCCCGTCTGTTCGACCTCCTAAACATCTCCACTCCAGTCTCCTCTGACTTGCCTTCATGCTGGCTGCCAGAGAGCATCTCGAGCACACGTCTGACCTGCCCTACCCTGCTTTAAAGCCCTCCATAGCTCCCCAGCACCCTCAGGATTAGACACCCTCCTCGGCATGGCCCTGGTATCACTGGAACTCACCCCACCCCACCCATGCTCATCTATTTGCAGGCCCCCGCCACGGTGTCCACCCCCCATGCTTGAACACAAGCATCACCAATTCTTCAAACCCTGTCCTGCCCCTGTCCTTCCCCCACTCCGCCCGGTCCCTCCCTCCAGACTCACAGCACTGGCTGCTCCCGGCCTACTCCCCAACAGCCCCACACACTCCTCTTGCCCCATGACAGGGATTGCCCCCACCTACTTGTCTAAATTGGCTGAGAAGCTATGTCCTTCCCCCTCTGGCCTTCCCTGGGTCAATTCCAGGCTCCTCAATATCTGCACACTTGAACCCAAGCTGGGTCTGCACAATAAGAACCTGGGAGATCACGTGACCAGCTCAGGGCTATGCAGTGAGTCTGGGTTGGTGACTGAGCAGGAGGGAGGAAGCATCCCCCCACCTGCCCCTTCTAAGTCCACCTGGGAGCTCTCCAGGCTCAGGGAGGAGCAGGCCCCAGGTCCCCTGCAGGGCCCCCCCAAGGCTGGCCCAGCCTGCCACCCCTGTCCCCCCATGAAGCAGCTTGCTGGCCCCAGCGGTGGGCAGGCGTGCTCCAGCATGTTCTGACGTTCACAGCCGGATGAGCTAGGAAGGACCCAGATGGGCCTAGCCACCACCTACACCTCAGAAGCTCAGGCCATGGAGGGCTGAACAGGGACACCAGCAGGGTCCACTGACCTGTGAACAGGTGTGGGGACACGGCCAGGGGGTCCTGTCCCGGAGTCACAGAGCCCAGAACGGGAGCAGAGGCCTTGGGGAAGGCCAGATCTCAGCAGAGGAGGGGCTGGGACCCAGCCCATGGGGTTCTAGGGGCAGGGCAGCTGGGGTCAAAGGCAGACCCAGAGGGCCAGGGACTCTGTACTCCCAGGACCTCAATGCCAGCAGAACAGAGACCTGTCCGACTGCTCCGAGCCTCCTCTGGGCTTCCAAAGCCACAGGAATTTGGGCACCAGAATCCAGCAAGTACAGCCAAGGCAGCAGTGGGCCCAGAGGGCGCCCACATGGCCCTCCCGCCCTGGCCCCCACCCACGAACATGACGGAGAACACCACCTCTTCCAGTCTCCTCTTAGGCTTTTTACTTTCCATAAAGACTTGTGGATTCTGAGATTGATTCCTGAATATTTTATACTATTTTTCCTTATGAAAATAACATCTTGTTTTCTGTTGTATCTTTAGCCTTTTTTTTTTTTTTGCTGGTTTAAAGGAATGCTGTTGACGTATGTATTGGGCAATTGTGTTGAACTTTGTTTAGTATTATAGTTGGTCTGTTGATTGCTTTGGAGTTTCACTGTCAATTATCACATTATCTGAAAATACGTGCTCATGCAATGCTGTCTCCCTCCTAGTTCCTAAACTTCTGATTTCTTTTTCTTGTCTTACTGCATTGGCCAAGGCTGCCAGGATAATGTTGATCATGTGCACCCTGTTGTTCCCAGCCTTAGAGGGAATGTCACAGGTTTGCCGCAGGTTTGAGGGAGATTGTTTTTGTCAAGTCAAGAAAGTTCTCTCTGGTTCTAATTTTCTAAGTTTTTTTTAATCATGTACATACATAAACCTTATCAAATGTTTTATTTTGTATCAATTGTAATGATTATGCTCTTTTCTTCTTTAACCTGGTGAATTACTGTGTTAAAATTTCTGATTTGAATTATCCTTACAGTCCTGAGATAAAACTGCACATGACTTTGTATACTGTTGGAGTTTAGTTAGGTAATAATTCAAGATTTTTAAAAATTCGTGCTCTATACACGACCAAATGGGCAACACCTGTCCGAAAGCAAGAAGAGAAGGCAGGAAGGAACATGAGCTGGACAAATGGACACAGGGAACCTAGGGTGGAAAAGGGGAGCATGCTGTGACATTGTGGGGATTGCAAGCAATATCATAAAACAATATGTGTATAAATTTTCAAAAGAGAAATGGAGCTGTACACTTTCACCTAAAGCACAGTAAAAATTTTTTTAAAAGACAGTAAAATGAAAACTATATGCAATGTTTTTTCAACCATTAAAAAAAAAATTCATGCTCGGGGAGTTTTTGCTTAGTGGGTGCGATGGTTAAGGTTTTGAGTCAGTTTGGAAAAGGATGGTGATAATGGTTGCGCAACATGAAAAATGTAATCTATGTCACTGAATTATACATGTAAAAATTGTTGAATTGGCAAATGTTTGCTGTGTATATTTTCACCATAAAAAAAAATTCATGCTCATAAATGAAACTGTTTTGGAATTATCTTGTGCATCATGTCTAACTGTATACTAGCTTCATAAAATGGGTTGGACCACTTCCCCTCCGTTTCTCTTTCTCTGGAACAACTTAAATGTCACATGAATTATCTATTCCCAAAGGTTTGGTAGCTCTAACCTGTGACATCCACTGCGCTGGGAGCCTTGGGAAGTGTCTGTGTGGTGGGGAGAGGGGTTCAGCTACTGTCTTAGTTATCTAGTGCTGCTATAACAGAAATACCACAAGTGAATGGGTTTAACAAACAAAAGTTTATTCTCTCACAGTTTAGGAGGCTAGGAGTCCGAATTCAGGGTGCCAGCTCCAGGGGAAGGCCCTCTCTCTATATATATATATCAGCTCTAGGGGAAGGTCCTTGTCATCCATCTTCCACTGGGTCTAGGAGCTTCTCAGACAAGGGACCCCAAATCCAAAGGATGCACCCGCTCCTGGTTCTTCTAGCTTGGTGGTAATGAGATCCCCCCTTCTCTCTGCTTGCTTCTCTCTTTTATATCTGAAAACAGATTGACTCAAGACACAACCCAATCCTATAGATTGAGTCCTGCTTCATTAACATAACTGCCTCTAATCCTGCCGCGTTAATATCATGTTGTTAGATGCTGTGGAGTCAGTTCCTACTCATAGCAACCTCATGTACAACAGACTGAAACACTGTTTGGTCCTACTTTAGCCTCACAATCGTTACTATGCTTGAGCCCATCGTTGCAACCACTGTGTCAATCCATCTCACTAAGGGTCTTCCTCTTTTTCGCTGACCCTCCATTTTACCAAGCATGATGTCTTTCTCAAGGGACTGGTCCCTCCTGATAACATGTCTAAAGTATGTAATATGGAGTCTCACTATCCTTTCTTCTAAGGAGCATTCTGGCTGTACTTCTTCCAAGACAGATTTACTCGTTCTGGCGGTCCATGGTATATTCAATATTCTTCACCAATACCATAATTCAAAAGGTATCAATTCTTCTTCCGTCTTCCTTATTCATTGTCCAGCTTTCGCATGTATATGAGGCAACTGAAAACACCATGGCTTGGGTCAGGTGCACCTTAGTCCTCAAAGAGGTCTTTTGCAGCAGATTTTCTCAACACAAATACATCATCTAATTTCTTGACTGTTGCTTCCATGGGTGTTGATTGTGGATCCAAGTAAAATGAAGTCCTTGACAACTTCAATCTTTTCTCCATTTATTGTGATGTTGCTTACTGGTCCAGTTGTGAGGATTTTTGTTTTCTTTATATTGAGGTGCAATCCATACTGAATGCTGTAGTCTTTGATCTTCATCAGTAAGTACTTCAAGTCCTCTTCACTTTCAGCAAGCAAGGTTGTGTCATCTGCATACCGCAGGCTGTTAATGCATCTTCCTCCAATCCTGATGCCCCATTCTTCTTCATATAGTCCAGCTACTCAGAGTATTTGTTCAGCATACAGATTGAAAGGATACAACCCTAATGCACACCTTTGCTGACTTTAAACCCTGCAAGATCCCCTTGTTCCGTTCAAACAACTGCCTCTTGGTCTAAGTGCAGGTTCCTTAAGAGCACAATTCAGTGTTCTGGACTTCCCACTCTTCACAATGCTATCCATAATTGTTACGATTCACACAGTTGGATTTTTAGTCACTACAACACAGGTAAACCTGCATCTGTCAGTTAGTCACACTGTGGTGGCTTGTGTGTTGCTGAGATGCCGAAAGCTATGCCCACCAGTATTTCAAATACCAGCAGGGTCACCCATGGTGGACAGGTTTCAGCAGAGCTTCCAGACCAAGGCAGACCAGGAAGAAGGATGTGGCGGTCTACTTCTGAAAAAATTGGCCGGTGAAACCTTATGAATTGCAACAGAACATGAACATCATTGAGGTTAGGATTTACAACACATAGGATAATCACATCAAATCATAAAATGGTGGACAACCACAAAATACTAGGAATCATGGCCTAGGCAAATTGACACACATTTTTGGGGGACACTATTTAATTCACAACGTTCTACCCTTTGACTTCCCCAAAATTCATGTCCTTGCCACGTGTAAGACACATTCACACCATCATATCATCCCAGAAGTCTTAAGTCAACTCCAAGTCCAAATTCTACCCTGGGGCAAAATTCCTCTTCATCTGTGAAATGTAGAATACAAGTCATCTGCTTCCAAAGTACAATGGTGGAACAGGCACAAGGTAGACATTTCAATGACAAATGGGAGAAATTGGAGGGAAAGAAAGAATAACAGGCACCAAGCAAGTCAGCTGAACACATTACATTAGCTCTCAAGGCTTGAAAATAATCCTCTGTTCTATGAGACTCTTTAGGCGATGGCCCTGCCCTCCAGACTCTGGGTGTTGGCTGTGCTTTCTGGATTCTGGATGGAGGTCCCTCAGCTCTGGGCTTTAGCTCCACCTTCTGTGCCTACTGGAATGGCAACTCTGCTCCCTTAGCTTTGGGCAGCCACATTCTCTTAGTCCATCTGAGTGGAACCTCATCCCCTCGGCCCGGCAGTCCCCTTTCTTCTGCCCCTTGGGCATGGCAGCCCTGCCCCTTCAGCTTTGGACAGCAAATATGGCCCCATCCTGCTGGCACTTGTAAAAGGCAGCCCCATACTCTGGAACCAAGTTGGTGAAGATATGACTCTTTGAAACCTAGAAGGCCGTGCCCCCGCCCTGCGAGATCCAGCAGGCCGTGGTCCCATCCTTTGAGATCCTAGAGGTCATGGCACTACCCTTTGAGACTGAGACAACTCTACTTCCTGTGCTCCTTGTCTCTTTAGCTTCTGCTTCCTGTTTCCTTGGTCTCTAGGCCCCTCGAACCCTCTAGGCCTGGCGTCTGCTTAGCTCAGGTAAGTGCTCCAAAGCTCTTTAGCTCTACTGATAAGTGCCTGGAGGCACCCCACTCCACCAGTAAACTTTGGCCAGAAGGCATTCAGCTTACTTGCTCAGTGAGTCGCCTCCTGTGCTGTCTTGTGCTGCTCTCCTGGTTCTGCAGCTGCTGCTTTTCTCGACTGCTGCTTCTCACTATCCGTGCTGTCTCTGGTGTTACAGCTCTCCTCACTTCCTTCAGAGCCCTCGCCAGAATTGTCTTTGATGTCTGTGATTCTGCCAACAGTCTTTTCAAGGCAATCTAGGCTTTTACTATTAGGCCCTTTACAACTCTTCCAGCCTCTACCTATTACTCAATTCCAAAATCGCTTCCACATTATAGGTATCTGTTAGAGCAGCACCCCATTCCTGGTACCAAATCTGTCTTAGTTATCTAGTGCTGCTATAACAGAAATACCACAAGTGTATGGCTTTAACAAATCGAAGTTTGTTCTCTCACAGTTTAGGAGGCTAGAAATCCAAATTCAGGGCACCAGCTCCAGACGAAGGCTCTCTCTCTCTCTCTCTCTCTGTTGGCTCCAAGAGAAGGTCCTTGTCATCATCAATCTTCCCCTGGTCTAGGAACTTCTCAGTGCAGGGACCCTGAGTCCAAAGAACACACTATGCTCCTGGTTCTTCTTGCTTGGTGGTAATGAGTTCCCCCCACCCCGACCCCCGCTCACTTCTCTCTTTCATATCAAAAAGAGATTGACTCAAGATACAACCTAAACATATAAATTGAGTCCTGCCTCATTAACATAACTGCCTCTAATCCTGCCTCATTAACATCATGGTGGTTAGGATTTACGATACATAGGATAATCACATCAGATCACAAAATGGTGGACAGCTACACAATACTGGGAATCATGGTCTAGCCAAGTTGACACACATTTTGGGGGGATACAATTCAATCATAATAGCTACTATTTCAATTTCTTAAATAATTGTTAAACTCTTGTTATTTTCTATCCTTGTCCCAATTTCAGTATTTTTTATTTTCTATGAATCTATGAATTTTGCATAGGTTTTCAAATTTTTTTGTGTATACTTTTTTATAAATGTCTCCTATAATTACAATAACACTCTTATGGCTATAGTTAATTCCTCTTTGTTCTATATTTTGTTAATTTCTCTCCTTTAAAAAAAATCAATCTTGAAAGAAACTTTCTGGAGAGCCAGTGTTGATTTTGTTTATCTTTTCTATTTTTTGGTTGCTCACTCTTTAATTGATTTCTGTCTATATCATTTCCTTCTTTCTTTATTTCTTTGGATTTATTCTGTGCTATTTTTCTAAGCTGTGACTTAGTTCATTTGTTTTCAGTCTTTCTTATTTCAGATAAATATATTCAGAATAATAGAATTGTCTCTAATACTGTTTTAAATGTCTTCCACAAAATTTAACTTTTAGAGTTTTCATTATCATTAAATTCTAATTATTTTGTTATGTACCTTATGAATTCCTCTTTGATCCAAAGCTCATTTAG
>NW_004443981.1:17983022-17984578 GCF_000243295.1 Trichechus manatus latirostris
CGCTGAGGGTCTTCCTCTTTTTCGCTGACCCTCTACTTTACCAAGCATGATGTCCTTCTCCAGGGACTGGTCCCTCCTGATAACGTGTCCAAAGTATGTGAGATGCAGTCTCACCATCCTTGCTTCTAATGAACATTCTGGCTGTACTTCTTCCAAGACAGATTTATTCATTCTTCTGGCAGCCCATGGTATATTCAATGTTCTTCGTCAACACCACAATTCAAAGGTATCAGTTCTTCTTCAGTCTTCCTTATTCGTTGTCCAGTTTTCACATGCATATGAGGTGATTGAAAATATCATGGCTTGGGTCAGGCTCACCTTAGTCCTCAAAGTGACACCTTGCTTTTCAACACTTTAAGGAGGTCCTTTGCAGCAGATTTGCCCAACACAATTACATTGTCTGATTTCTTGACTGCAGCTTCCATGGGTGTTGATTGCGGACCCAAGTAAAATGACATCCTTGATAACTTCAATCTTTTCATGATTTTGCTTACTGGTCCAGTTGTGAGGATTTTTGTTTTCTTTATATTGAGGTGCAATCCATACTGAAGGCTGTAGTCTTTGATTTTCATCAGTAAGTGCTTCAAGTCCTCTTCACTTTTAGCAAGCAAGGTTGTGTCTCTGCATATCGCAGGCTATTAATCCATCTTCCTTCAATCCTGATGGCACAATGCAACATTCTTCTTCATGTAGTCCAGTTTCTCAGATTATTTGCTCAGCATACAGATTGAATAGGTATGGTGAAAGGAGGTAACCCTGACGCACACCTTTCCTGACTTTAAACCACGCAATAGCCCCTTGTTCTGTTCAAACGACTGCCTCTTGGTCTATCTGCAGGTTCTGCATGAGCACAATTCAGTGTTCTGGAATTCCCATTCTTCGCAATGTTACCCATAATTTGTTATGATCCACACAGTCAAATGTCTTTGCGTAGTCAATAAAATAACAGGTAAACATCTTTCTGTTATTCTCTGCTTTCAGCCAGGATCTATCTGACATCAGCAATGGTATCCCTCATTCCACGTCCTCTTTTGAATCCAGCTTGAAATTCTGGCAGTTCCCTGTCAATGTACTGCTGTAGCCACTTTTGAATGATCTTCAGCAAACTTTTACTTGTGTGTGATATTAACGATATTGTTCGATAATTTCTACTAAGGATGGTGGAGTGGAAAGAGAAAGACTATGAGGACACTGTTGGGTGGTTGAGCCAGGACTGGGACTGCTCCCTCTGGGCCTCTTGTGAGAAAAATAAGCCCTATTTGTTGCCATCAGGCTGTGCTGGGTTTTCTGTCACTTAAAGCCCAAATATTTCACAAACACATGCCCACCCCCACACATGCACATTCGCATTTCATAAATGATCAAGTGCTATTAACGTGCTTGGCTGCTAACCAAAAGGTTAGAGATTCGAGTCCAGCAGAAGCACCTCAGAAGAAAGGCCTGGTGATCTCCTTTCAAAAAATCAGCCACTGAAAACCTTATGGAGCACAGTTTTACTCTGCCTCTTTGTCTAAGCACAGGTTTCTCATGAGCACAATTAAGCGTTCTGGAATTCC
>NW_004443981.1:17987696-18021814 GCF_000243295.1 Trichechus manatus latirostris
ACTGGAGAGGAGGGAGCTGTGTTGGAAAAGGGTGCAGAAGCCTGCATGGCGGTTCTTCTCAGATCCTTGGATGAGGACAGAGCTGTGTGTGTATAGGACAATCCTCTATGAGGCACAACAGATAGCGGCTGCTGTGTGGGGCTGAGAGCTATATGGGGATACCAGAGGCTGTGCAATGCTGGGTGGCATTGCAGTCCTTGTCCAGTCAGAGAGGTAAACGTCACTAGCACCTCAAGCAATCAGTTGAGATGGCAGAAAGGGCATGCTTAAAGAATAAGAGTAACATTTCAGAATAAGGGCCAAAACCTAGGACTAAGGACAAAACTGAAACAGATCCACCCTTACAAAGCATAAAACCAAGTCTGGCATTATCAAGAGAACCCACAGTATTTTAAATGCCTGCCAGAATAAAACCCAACATCTTGTAAAAGAAGACAACATAATTCAGAATCTTTACAACATAATAAACACAATGTTCAGTATATATTAAAAAATTACCAGACATGTTCCCCTGAAGTCTTCTTAAAACCAAATACTTTAGCTTAACTAGTGAAGAATGTTTGAGCATTATACTCTTTTAGGATCTATCTATATGGATCAGATTGACAATAGCAAATCGAACGGTTACATAGGAATCTTAGGGGGCAGTGAGTTTATGATAACGGGAAGAACAACTCAGAAAATGAGGATGAGAGTTGTGCACAACACAGTTCAATGTCACTGAATTGTACATGTCGAAACTGTTGAACTGCTGTATGTTTTGCTGTATATATTTTCAACAACAATAAATAAAGACAAAAAAATTACCAAACGTGAAGAAGCAGGAAAATGTGAGAAATAATCAAGAAATCAAGAAAAAAAGAAACCAATAGAAACAGACCCCCAGATTACAAGATTTTAGAATTAGCAGACCAGAACTTTAAAACAGCTGTTATAAATATGTCCAAGGATTTAAAGAAAAAAAATAGACATAATGAGTGAACAAATGGGGAATTTCAACAGAGGAATGGAAACTATAAAAAGGACTAAATGGAAGTTTTACAACTTTAAATAATATCTGAAAGAAAATAAAATCTCTGGATGTGTCAAACAGCAGATTGGGTACTGCAGAAGAAAGTGTTAATGAACATGAAGAAAAGCAACATAAATTATCCAAATTGAAGAACAGAAAGAAAAAATATTGAAAATAAACAATTAGAGGTTAAGTGACCTATAGTACAATAGCAAGAGGTCTAAAATATGTGTAGTTGGAGTCCCAAAAGAAGAAACACAGAATGGGGCAGAAAAAAATATTGAATAAATAATGACTGGAAAATCCCCAACTGTGGTAAAAAAAAAAAAAAAAAACTAAAACAAAAAACCTACAGACTCAGTAAGTTCAGTGTATTCAAATACAATATTTTGCCCGTAAAATCCTTCAAAATTGCAACTGGAGGCTTGAATTATTTCTTCAGTTCTTTCAGCTTGAGAAATGCCGAGTGTGTTCTTCCCTTTTGGTTTTCCAACTCCAGGTCTTTGCACATTTCTGTATAATATTCTACTATGTCTTCTCAAGCTGCCTTTTGAAATCTTCTGTTCACCTCTTCTAGTTCATTTCTTCCATTTGCTTTAGCTACTCTACATTCAAGAGCAAGTTTCAGAGTCTTTTCTGACATCTATTTTGGTCTTTTCTTTCTTCTTAATGACCTTTTACTTTCTTTATGTATGATATCCTTGATGTCTTCCCACACACAACTCATCTGGTCTTCGGTCATTAGTGTTCAATGTGTCAAATCTATCTTGAGATGGTCTCCAAATTCAGGTGGGATGTACGCAAGGTTTCATTTTGGCTCTCATGGACTTGTTTCAATTTTCTTTGGCTTCAACTTGAACTTGCATATGAGCAATTAACCATCTGTTCCACAGTCAGCCCCTGACTGCTGATGTTGAGTTTTCCATCATCTCTTTCCACAAATGTAGTCGATTTGATTCCCGTGTTTGCCATCCAGTGAGGTCCATGAACAATATCATAACACAAGTAGAATTTTGCTGAAGATCATTCAAAATTGGTTGTAGCAGTATATTGACAGAGAACTCCCAGAAATTCAAGCCAGATTCAGAAGAGGACATGGAATGAGGGATATTATTGCCTATGTCGGATGAATCTTGGCTGAAAGCAGAGAATACCAGAAAGATGTTTGCCTGTGTGTTTTATTGACTATGGATCACAACAAATTATGGATAACAATGTGAAGAATGGGAATTCCAGAACACTTAATTGTGCTCGTGAGGAACCTATACATAGACCAAGAAACTGTCATCCCAACAGAACAAGGGGATACTGTGTGGTTTAAAATCAAGATAGATGTGCGTCCGGGTTGCATCCTTTCACCATACTTACTCAATCTGCATGCCGAACAAATAATCTGAGAAACTGGACTATATGAAGAAGAATGTAGCATCAGGATTGGTGGAAGTGTCATTAACAACCTACAATATGCAGATGACACAACCTTGCTTGCTGAAGAGTGAAGAGGACTTGAAGCACTTACTGATGAAGATCAAAGACCACAGCCTTCAGTATGGATTACACCTCAACATCAAGAAAACAAAAATCCTCACAACTGGACCAATAAGCAACATCATGATAAATGGAGAAAAGATTGAAGTTATCAAGGAATTCATTTTACTTGGATCCACAATCAACACCCATGGAAGCAGCAGTCAGGAAATCAAATGACGTATTTCACTGGGCAAATCTGCTGCAAAAGACCTCTTTAAAGTGTTAAAAAGTAAAGACATTACTTTGAAGACTAAGGTGCGCCTTACCTAAGCCATGATATTTTTAATCTCCTCATATCACGTGAAAGCCAGACAACCAATAATGAAGACTGAAGAAGAATTGATGTCTTTGATTTATGATATTGGCAAAGAATATTGAATATACCATGGACTGCCATCTATTTTGGAAGAAATACAGAGAGCTCCATGGAAGCGAGGATGGCAAGACTTCGTCTCACATACTTTGCACATGTTATCAGGAGGGACCAGTCACTAGAGAAGGACATCAACTTGGAAAAGTAGAAAGTCAGCGAAAAAGAGGAAGACACTCAGCGAGATGGATTGACACGGTGGCTTGCAACAATGGGCTCAAACATAACAACGATTGTGAGGATGGAGCAGGACCGGGCAGGGTTTCCTTCTGTTGTATATAGGGTCACTGTCATGGTTTGAATTATGTCCCCCAAAAATGTGTATATCAGTTTGGCTGGGCCATGATTCCTGGTACTGTGTGATTTTCCTATATGTTGTAAATCCTGCCTCTATGATGTTAATGAGGGAGGATAGGTGGCAGTTGTGTTAGTAAGGCAAGACTGGATCTACAAGACTGGATTGTGTCCTGAGGCAATCTCTTGAGATATAAAAGAGAGAAGTGAGCAGAGAGACAGGGGGACCTCAGACCATCAAGAAAGCAGTGCCAGGAGCAGAGCACATCCTTTGGACCGAGGTCCCTGCGCCAAGAAGCTCCTGGTCTGGGGGAACACTGATGAGAAGGCTGAGAGAGACAGAAAGCCTTCCCCTGGAGCTGACACCCTGAATTTGGACTTTTAGTCTACTTTCACTGTGAGGAAATAAACTTCTCTTTGCTAAAACCATACACGTGTGGTATTTCTGTTAGAGCAGCACTGGCTGACTAAGACAGTCACTATGAGTTAGAACAACTTGATGGCACCTGACAACAGCAACAACATTCAAAGAGAACTAGACCCGGCACATCACAGTCAGATGGCTGAAAATCAAAGATCCGGAAAAATGCAATTTTAATCACAATGAGATACCACGCCACATTCACTTTAATAATTAAAATAAGAAACAGTGTTAATACCATATGTTAGTGAGGTTGTGGAGCAACTGGAACTCATACATAGCTGGAAGGAGTATAAAATGGTACAACCACTTTGTAAAACTTCTGCAATTATATACTATCCTATGACCCAGCAGTTCCACTCCTATTTTTTTCTCAGAGAATAAAAACATATGACCAACAACAAATGTGTACAACAATGTTTACAGAAGCTTGATTCATAATAGTAAAAAATTGGAACAAATCCAAATGTCCATTAACAGGAGAATCGATAAACAGTGATATATTCATACAATGGAATATGACTCAGCAAAAACAAGCATGAATTACTGATATATGCCACAACACAGATGAATATGAAAAACATCATATTGAGTTTAAAAAGCCAGACGCAAAATCATGTATACTTCATGATTCCATTCACATGAAATTCAAGAACAGGCTAAATGAATCTGTGGCGTTAGAAATCAGAACAGCTGTTGCCTGCGGCAGGCAGGGATACTCTTACAAGAGACAAGGTAACTTTCTGGAGTGATGGAAATGTTTTATATTTTGGTTGGGGTACCGATCACAAGGGTGTATATACCTGTCAAATCTCATCAAATTGTGCACTGGGAAAGTACTGGTAAGTTCTTAAGCTTAGAACACCTTGTTTGACAAATGGAAGGAAGTGCTCACAGAATGAAGGACATGTCAAAAGGACACAGGAGCAGGGTTATCCCAGTGGCCAAATCTGGGACAATTTGAGCTACAAAATAAATAATGAAAGAAACAATTAGAACACGTTCAATAAGATAAGAATTCATGAATATATACTGATGTAAATAACTAATAAATTAAACGTTTAATAAGGAATGAGACATTTTCATCCTCTCATTGTACCTTCCTACAAAATTATTACTAATTACAAAGAGGAAAAGAGCAACTTTTACCCTAATTAAGTGATCAAAGTGCAAATCATCAGTAATGGGACAAGTTGAAAGTGTGTGTCCCATGATGTGTGCCGAGAAGAACACAGCATCACTTCTGTGATATTCCTAACTATGATGTATATTTCGAAGCTAATAATCAGAAAACATCAGATCCAAATTGAGAAACAGTCCGTAAATAACTGGCCTTTGATCTTCAAAAGTGTTATAAGGACATGAAAGTCATGGAACTGGCCCAGACTGAAGGAGACTAAAGAGATACAACAACCAATTGTAATGTGTGATTCTGGACTGGGTCATTTACCTATAAAGGACAGTATTAGAACAACTGGAAAAACTTGAATCTGAGCATTGGATGGAAGTAATATATCACCGTTAGCAACAACAACAACAAAAAAACCCCACAGTTACCACAAAGTCAACTCCTACTCATGGCAACCCCACGTGTGTCAGAGTAGAACTGTGCTCCATAGGGTTTTCAATGACTGATTTTTTGCAAGTAAATCTCCAGGCTTTTCTTCCAAGGCACCTCTGGGTGGGCTCGAACATCCAGCTTTTTGGTAAGCAGCAGAGTGCGTTAACCATTTACACCGTCCGGGGACTAATTGTTTATCTTATTACGATTTTATTCCAAGGAATCAGCTCTTAGATTTATTTATTAGATCTAACCGCCTGTAATGGTTAGGATTGTGTGTCAACTTGGCTGGGCCATGATTCTCACTGTTTATATGTGATTACTCCCATGATGGAATCTGCTGTGAGTAGCCAATCAGTTGAAAGGGAGTTTCCTTGAGGGTGTGGCCTGCATCAGAATATACGCAGACGTGCTGGCTTTTTTGCACACTCTAGATACTGCAGCTACCTCCTGTTTCTCTGACCTCCAGTTCTTGGGACTTGCGCTATCAGCTTATCTGCCTATCTGGGATTTGTTGATCTTCATAGCCTGTGAGCAGGAGCCCTGTTCTCCAACCTGCTGATCTTGGGTTCACCAGCCCCTGCAGCTACATGAATCAGGAGAAGCCTTGCGGTCTTGCCTGCCAGTCTTGGGGTTCATCGATCTTCACAGCCTGTGAGCAAGAGCCCTGCTCCTTGACCTGCCTATCTTGGGTTTGCCAGCCCCTGCGGCTATGTGAATCGAGAGAAGCTTCTATCCTGATCCACAGACTTGGGACTTGCAGCCTCTACAATCGGGTGAGCCATTTCCTTGATATAAATCTCTCTATATATACGTATTTATACGCTTTACTCGTTTTGCTTCTCTAGAGACCTCAGCCTCAGACATCATCTTTTGGTTTTAAAATCTATTAATTTTTGCTGTCATCTTTACTATCTGATCTTTTTTGAAGAAGTGTGCCCCTCATTCCCATTGCAACCAGAGAGCCCATTTCATATCAGCAGCTCCCTGTCTCACGTGAGGACAGCTCCAGGCTGCCCCAGGCTGCCTGCACTCTCCTCACCAATGTATGTCTAAAGCCTTGGGTGAGGGAAGTGTCCTCAGGATCATTTTGGAGAGCAGAGTTAGGAGATGAACGGTTCTTATTTCCTTAGGTTTGTGGATTCTTGCCTCTACACCACACCAACACATTTCCAGCATTTCATTCTCATCCATTGTAGGTGATTGTTGCGCTCAGGCTTTAGCCACCCAACCAGAAAAGAGTTAGAAACACTTGCAGCTTCTTGAGCTAAAAAACTGAATTCAGAATATCTGGTAAATGTACATATATCAATAGATTCAGTTCAATCTAAAACTTGTTCTTCCTTCCCTGGTCTAGCATTTGCAGAAACCATACACACACACATACACACACACACACACACAATGTTTTCTCTTCTATTTTTCTACATCTCCCCACACACCCCCAGTCTTCTAATAACATAAATGACAAATCTTGCAAACCTTTTGATGTGTAAGCCTTCTTTTTCCAAATTAGGCTTTGTGCTTGTCCCCCTGGGACATGCTGGGATATGATTCTAATAGTAGGTTTGGAAGCAATGAGGGGTAATGGTGGTGGAGGAGCATGAAGAAAATTGGCATCTGCTTGCAAACTAACCACATCAGGTGAGGTCATAGCAAGGTCTTCACACAAGGTAGGACCAGACTCAGCAGATAGGGAAGGAGGGGCTCTTTTTGCTTGGCACAGGCATTCAGATGATCTAAAATTCCCCAAATGTCTCCCTCTATCTCAATTCTTGGGGTCCAACTCTTTCCCAATCAATGCTCTAAGTTTCACATAAGAGATCTGGAGAGGGTGTAAATCCAATCTAGACTGTAATTCAGTAACCCTCAGAGTAATACTCTAGATCTAATTTATGGACACATCAACAGTCTTAAGAAATTCTTTTAGCGATTATAGAAATATTCTTGCTCTCTGACCGTGCCTTGAGCTCATAATTCTAAAGCCCTGATCACTCTCCAGTGCAGTTAAGAGCAGCCAACCCATCCCACAGTCCTTGTGGTCTTCATACCCACCATACTGTGCTGCTCATCACCAAAATCCTACCTTCCATAGGCACTTCATTACAGGTGAGCATAGGTGATAATTTCAGTAACTGTTTCACCACTGTGTGCTAGGAGCCCCAAAAGTTCCATCATCTAATAATGGTACATGGATCCTCATGACCTTCAAACTCATCTCGGTGTCATATAAACTATCCCAGATTATCACCCTTGAAGGTCTGTTGTGTGCAATCACTTCTGGCACCAAATAGTGTATCAGTCAGGATTCGGTTGTAGATAACAAAAACTATCCTGGATAATTTAAGCAGAAAGAGTCTGAATGCAGGGAATAAAGAGCACCGGGAGGGTCACAGGGACAGGCATGTGGTTGAACCTTAGAAATGACTCTCAAAACTACACTCTAGAATTGGCCTGCTGTGGTTGATTGGGAATGACCACAAATTCTTTGCAGCTCCTCCACTCAAGAAGCGGCATCTGTTTCACTGCCCCTTTAATATGGACTGGCCTTGTGACCAGCTTTGATCAAAAGAATGCATCGGAAGTGAAGTTGTGCACATTCTGAGCCTAGGTCTCAAGAAGCCATATAGCTTCTTCTCTTGCCTTGGTGGAAAGCTAACATCATGTGAACAAGCCTGGGTTAGTCTTAAAATGCTAGAGAAGTGACACACCCCACTAGACATGTCAGTGAAGCCATCAAGAACAAGCAAGCCCCCAGTGAATCCACCAACGGACTGCAGAGCCATTAACTGAACACAGATGCATGGGCAAGGCCATCTAAAACCAGTAGAAGAATCGCCCAGCTGAGCCCAGCCCAAATTGTCAACCCTCAGAATGATGACCTAAATGAATGGTTGTTGTTTTAAGTCACTGAGCCTTGGGGTGATTTATTATACAGCAAAAAGATAACTGATACACCTCTGAAGGAAGCTGTCAACCCTGTCACAATCTGGAAGTTGGGGAAACCAGAAGATGCTGCCCCTGCATTTGGCTCCAGAACCACACTGCCTTTGGCTCACTTACTTTGGATACATCATCAGGAAAGACCCTCACTAGAAAAGGACGTCATAGTTGGTAAAGTAGAAGGTCACTGGAAACGAGGAAAACCCTCAGTGAGATGGACTGACATGATAGCTGCAACAATGGACTCAAACATACTAATGATCATGAAGATGGTGAGAAACTGGGCAACATTTCGTTCTGTTATACATAAGGCCACCATGAGTTGGAGCCGACTCCACAGCAACTAATAAGAACAAATGGCAGCAAATGTGTGTCTAGGAATGAGGCTCTGAGGCCTCTGTCACTGCTGCCACAGAAAAGCCACACACCTTCACACCTGGGCTTGCCAGTGGAATACAATAGAAGCAGAAAGGGCAGGCACCACTTCACATGCCCATCCAGTTCTGGCTGTGTCTGTTGGAAGGTCAGCTCTGGAAAGCCCACTTATCCAAGCCACCTCCTCAATCCAGCACCAAGAGACACGAAGCCAGCATTTTCACCTCCACCAGCTTGGCTGGTGATCTCACATCTCCACTGCTCCCAAACTTTGGAGAAAAAGAAAAGGCATGATTTGTGGTCCCCCTAAACTCCCACACAAGGCAAGGCACAAAACCCGAAAGTCACAGAGTGAAAGACTGATGAGCATAATACACAAACAGTTTTGAAGTTCAGCAAATAACACACGACAAACTGGGAAAAGCTGCGTGTGACACATATCCCAAAATGATGGACAGACTTGACCCTTAACAATTAAAGCTTCTATTCAGCAAAGGACACTGCTCCAAATTTGGAAAAATACTTGCAACATATATAATGGATGAAGTGACAGATCTCACCCTGTAAAAATTAAAAATATCTTGTAGCAAAAGATGCCACAGACGTACATAACTGGTACAACCTGTTCCACCAGCTTGGGGTACAAACAAGGTCACATGTTCTTGTTCATCATATGAGCTCCACGTGCTCATATCACGGGGACTCTAGTCCTTCTCTGGGAGCTTTCCATGGGGGCAGTCTCCTTGCAGAGCTGCTTAGCTGCCCCACCAACATTTCAAGCATGTTCACTCTTGACATGGTAAACCCACACCAATAAACCCGCCCCTCAGACACACTCATGCCCAGGTGGCTCCTGCAGCAACAGCTTGGAATGCCCATCAGCAGGGCGCTGGAGAGTGTGATGGAAGCCAGCACTCCCTACAGCAGAACGCTCGTGACGGTCAAGGCTGTAGGATGTTGTTAGGTACCGTCACGTTGGCTCCGACTCCTGGAGACCTTACGTATAACAGAACCAGACGTCGCCCAGTCCTCTGCCATTTTCATGAGTGTTGCTATGTCTGAGTCCATTGTTTGGGCCACTGTGTCAATCCATCTCACCAAGAGCCTCCCTTGCCTTCGCTGACCTTCCACTTTACCAACCGCGATGCCCTTTTCTAGCGATTGATCTTTCCTGATGATGTGTCCCCTCCACTGCTGCCACCGCACAGTCTCCAGTTATCTGCCGTTGTTGAGGCTGCCACCACCACCACAGGAGTCCACAGTGTCTGCTGTGGCTGCTGTCAGGGTCAAAGCAGAACAGCGTCTATCTTACTCCTACATTCTAATCCCACACAAGTGCCTCCTGGTTCCAGAACCTAACTGGAACCCATTTGGCAAGGGAGTGGGGGAATGTAGTTTTCAGGAGAGCATATAGGGGCTGATATGGGGCTGAGTGCCCATAGATAGTATCTGATGGGAGTCCTACGGGCAGCCAGGCAGGAGAGTGCTGTTACCCACAAGGAGGAAAAGAATGGCTGACCCCAGCCTTCCCCCACAGCCACATTCAGTGCTGAGGACAGTGGGTGTATGGGTCTCTTAGGGCTACTGTAACAAAGTACCACAAGGTGGGCAGCTTGTAGGTACGGAAATTTATTCTCCCACAGTTCTGGAGGCTGGGAGTCTGAAGATGTCAGCAGGGCCATGCTCTGTCTGAAGGCTCTCAGGAAGAATCCTTTCTTCTCTCTCCCGGCTTCTGGTGGGCTCAGGAATTCCTCAGCTTGCAGCTGCAGCATCACTCCATCTTCACATGGCCATCTGGCCTCTGTCTGTCTGTGACTCTTCTCCTCTTTCATAGGACGCCACTCAGATGAGATTAGAACCCACCTACTCTCGTGTGACCTCATGCTAACTGGGAACCTCTGTAAAGACCTGATTTCCAAGCAAAGTCACGTATCTTTCTGGGGGGACACAATTCAGTCTGTGACAGTGGTGATCCACGAATTTTCTACTACTCTTTCAAACGTGTAAGAATTTAGGTGTCAGGGCACCCAGTAGAACTTATTTTTAAAACACACACACACACACAAACTTGCTATTGAAATCTAAACACAACAACAAAATCCAAGGAAACTAGGGATGAGAAGTCCTGGATTGCCCAACAGTCTTACTATATGTGCCCTTAGGGCACGAGCAGAACAGGGACAACAAAAATAAAACTTCCTTAAAAGCAATTGGATACTTTATATTCATCCATTTATCCAAGAAATGTTTACTGTCTACAGCACATCAGGCCCTGATTTACATCTGGGGACAGAGCCCTGAAACAACAGCCCAAGTCCCTGCCTTTATGGAGAAGACCAGAAACAACCCCACCAATAAAGACATATGGTGGGGACACGTGCTGCGGAGAAAACGAATCAGGGCCAGGGCAGAGGGGTGCGGGGACGGCGAGAGAATGCTTGAAGGACACGAGGGAGTTGGCAGATGCGAAGGCCCTGAGGCAGGCCTGTGTGTGGCTGTTCAAGAGGCTGGCAGGATGCTGGCAAAGGCTGCAGTGGAGAAAACCAAGGAGAGCAGAGAGGTAATGGGGAACCCAAACGTGTAAGACCATTGTAACATCAGCTTAGGGGCGGTGTCTGACCTCCCCCAACCCCACAGCGGGAAGGAGACTCAAGATCAACAGCCCAAGGCTGATTCATATGAGGTAGAGGTCAGACATGCCTCCTCCCCACCATCTTTACCAACTCTGACACCAACTGTCCCTCCCACGGCACTCTCTACTTCTCTGCTGGGTTTGATTATTCATTGCAATGGCCACCCAGAACTCACAGACCACACTCACGATTATGGGGTTTATTAGAGAGGTAACACTTACAATTCAGGCTCAGGAATGCTGAAGATACGGTTCTTCCATCAGGACAGCCTCTTCCCAGCCGTGCTCCCAGGCACGCCTCTCCCTGGCCCTCAGTCTCTGCCCAAAGGCGCTCAGCTTCCTCTCTCCACAGGCCGGGAAGCCCGCCATACCATCTTCTGCTGCTGGGTCTCTCCTGCTGGGCTTTCCTTCCTCGGTGGTGGGTCCCTCCTCTCCGCTCTGATATTGGCTCTTTTAAGGCAAAACTGACCAATCCCCTTGGTAGGCCACAATTACCCTATCACACAATCACCTGGGTGGGAGTTACAAGCCCATGGCTAGATAGGCCACACACAAAAGTAATTAATCCACCGCAACCGTTTAAGGACTTTGGCTTTTTATCTGAATAAGATGGAAAACCGTTAGAGGGTTTAATATTTCCAAAAAGAAGAAGGAGAGGAACAGGAGGAGAAGGGGTGAGGAGGGGCAGGGAGAGGAGAAGCATCGTGAGAGCAGACATCACGGACGGGTCAGACCTAGCTGAATCTCCTAGCTTAGAAAACACTCGATTCTGAAATGCCACTGAGGGGTGGCCACCGCTCTCCCGCGCCGGCGCCATGGGCCCTGGGAATCAGGAAGTTCTGCTGGAAAAGATCTGTACTGAGCACCAGCTGTACTTAAATCATGAGGTCGAGCCTATGAAACTGCTGATACTTGGCTGTTTTGACCTTAAAAAGAGTATTGCATAGGCTTCAGTCTCATAGGAAAAAGGTCGCTGACCCAGATGCGGAGGGGACAGTGACCGAGCAGAACGTGAACGGAATCAAGCTGCGAGGGCAAGAACGATGTCGCCGACGTCCGCTGGTGACGAGGACCGAGTGGGCACGAGCTACTTCCTCGGCTCTCACTAGAGTCACCCCACTGTACCGTCTAAAGTGGAGACAGTCCTGACCGCTCACGTTTAGAGGGCAGCACAAACATGCCCTTTTACAATGGTGTTTAGGACTTTACAGAGATGAACTCATACAGGTGCTTTGATTGGCTAGTACTCTGAGAAGTCACCCACAAGGTCACACAAAAAAGGATGAGAGGCCCATGCTAGTGCTGTAGGATGGAGCTGTGACAAGAAACAGAGCCATTTAACCAGCCTAACAGTCCCTCTGCCCAGAATTTCCACGGCCTGTGTCGGGTGGTGTGAGGAGACCAGAATGCCCCACTGTGGGACACATTAGCAACCTTTTCGGGGGAACAATTTGACGGCCCTTATTCACAGTGTTGGGGCAGTGGTGGTTCAGGAGCAGGATTCTTGTGTTCCGTGTGGGAGACCCAAGTTTGATTCCCCGTCAGTGCACCTCATACGCAGCCACCACCCGTCTGTCAGGGAAGGCTTCTGTGTTGCTATGATGCTGAACAGCTTTCAACAGAGCTTCCAGACTAGCATGGACTAGGACAAAAGGCCTGGTGATCTATTTCTGAAAATCAGCCAGTGAAAACCTTATGGATCACAACAGTCCAGTCCCATTGTGCATGGGCTTGCCATGAGCTGGGGACCAACTAAATGGCAGCTAACAATAACCTTCAGAATGTTCTTGCCGCATGGTCCAATGACGGAGCATCTAGGAACAGAAACAGCAGATCCACTTGGGTGATTGAATTAGCACCTCCATGATTAGTAGAGCTTTGCCAGTTTTCTAAAACTTAAAAGCTCAACTGGAACACGTAAGTGAATTTAGCAAGCATCTTAGTCTCCTGGGGCTATGTTATGGATTGAGTTGGTCTCCCCAAAATATGTGTTGAAATTCCTGGCCTTTGCATCTGTGGATGTGATCCTGTTTGGAAACAGGGTTTTCTTCTGTTATGGTCATGCGGTCATGCCCGTGTAGAGTGGATCCTAGATATAATCACCTCCGAATTATACAAGGGCTAGAGTAGACAAAGACAGACACACACACCCACACACACACATACACACACATACATACACACATATACACAACGCGCATGCACGCACACACACACGCACACACACATGCACACGTACACACATACGCACACACATACACACCCGTGCATACACACGCATGCACACACACATGGCGGGGTCAGGGTGAGACAGATGCTGTCTGATAACAGAGGCAGATGCACCCAAAAGCCCAGGAGCTCCGAGAAGCGCAGGCTCCGAGAAGCTGAAATAGACAAAGAAGGAACTCGCTCTAGAGCCACACACTGAGTGTGGATTTCTAGCCTTCTGAACTGTGAGAAAGTAGACTTCTGTTCTTTAAAGACACCCACTTGTGGTATTTCTGTTACAGAACCCTAGGTGACTAAGCCTGCCTTCCATCACCAGATACTACAAAGACAGAAACTTACTGTCTCACAGCTGGAGACAAGAAGTCCAAATCAGGGTATCAGCCATGTTGATTCCTTTTGAGGGCTCTGAGGAAGAGTCTGTCCCAGGCCTCCTCCTAGTTTGTGGTGGCTTCCGGCAATCCATGGCTTCCTTTGCTGCTTCTAAATGCGTCACATGCCATCTGTCTGCCCCTGGGTGTCTCTCCTTTTATAAGACTCAGAAAGGACTAGGATTCAGAACTATTCTACTCTGGTACAACCTTGTTTGATTTGACTGGTAACAAAAGAAAAACCCTATTTCCAAACAAGGTCACATTCACAGGTACAGGGACTACGATTTCAACATATCTTTTTGAGGGGCACAATTCAATCCATAACAACAAGTTTCAGGATACAAGGTCATTAGACAAAAATCTATTGTATTGTTATATAGTAGCAACAAACAATTGGAAATAGAAATTTTAAAAATACCGAAGACATCATGCAATATGAAATCCTTAAAATCACCCTGGCAAATGATGTGTCAACTGACAACCACAAAGCACTGCTGAAAGAAAATTGAAAAGACCTAAATCCATGGAAAGGTATACCATATCCATGGATCCAAAGACTCAGTTTTCTCCACATTAATCTGTATATTCAACACAATCCCAATCAAAATCCCAGCAGGAATTGTGCAGCCACTGTGGAAATTAGTCAGTTTCTTTAAAAGTTAAACATACTTTCACCATACAACCCAGCAATTGAACTCCTAGAGATTTATCCCAGAAAAATGAGAACTTATGTTCATAAAAAAAAAAAACAAAAAAAACAAAGTTATACATGAATGTCCAAAAACAGGAAACACCCCAAATGTCCTCCAAAGGGTGAAAAGTCAAACCCTGGTACACCCACACAATGCAATAGTACTCAGCAATAATGAGTAATGAACTATTGATACACACAGCAACTTGGATGGATCTCAAGGGAATTTTGCTGAGTGAAGAAAGACACTCTCCAAAGTTACATACTGTATGATTAAACCACTATAACATTCTAGAAATGATAAAATTATAGAGATGGAGAACAGATTACTGGTTGTCAAGGGGTAGGGAAGGAGAGGAAAGGGGTGACGGTAAAGGGACAGTAGACTTAGATTTCTGTGATGATTAAACTGTTCTCTAGCTTGATTGCAGTGGTGGTTATACAAATCTACACATGGGACAGCCTGTCATACACTTATACACACACACACACACGCTTGCACACACACACACACACACACACACACAAACAAACCCACTGTTGTCAAGTTGATTCCAACTCACGGCAATCCGTGTGTTAGAGTAGAACTGAGCTCCATAGGGTTTTCTTGGCTGTAATCTTTACAGAACCAGATTGCCAGACCTTTCTTTCATGCCACCACTGTATGGGCTCAAACCACTAACCTTTAGGTTAGGAGTCAAGTGCAAACTCTTTGTGCCACCCTGGGATGTAGACTTATACCCAGAGACACATAGAAAGAAAAACTGGGGGACTCTGAGTAAGGTCTGTCACCGTTGTTGGTTGCTATGGAGTCTTCTCCGACTCATGGCGGCCTAGATAACAGAAAAACGTTGCCCGGTCCTGTGTCATCCTCATGATCATTGATGTTTGAGTTTTGTGGCTATTGTGTCCGTCCATCTCACTGAAGGTTTCCCTAGTTTTTGCTGACCTTCTAGTTAATTGTCTCATGCCAATCAGCGTCCTGGTTTTGACGATGCAATAGCGTATGTCAGATGTCACCATAGGGGGCAGCAGCAGGGTGATGGGTACACAGAACCTCCTTGCACTGTCTTTGCAACTTCTCATGAATTTATAATTTTTTCAAAATAAAAAGTTAAAAAAAAGAAGAAAGGTCCCAGCAAGTTTTCAGACGATAAGCTACTTTGTGAGTCTTTGGTTGGTGGGTTGTAAGAGTTTTATTGCTACATACTTCACATGCCATACAATTCATCCTTTTAAAGTGTACAATTAATTGGTTTTTAGTACAGTCGCGGAGTTGTGCAATCATCAGTACCATCAATTTTAGAACATTTTTATCACCTCCAAAAGAAATCCTGCCCCCATTAGCAGTCACTACCCGTCCCCTCCCCCCAGACCCTGTAACCACCGATCTACTTTCCCTCCCTGTGTTGCTACCTGCTGTTGCATTGATGCTCAACTCACGGCAACCCCATGCACAAAGGAGCGAACCACGGCCAGGTCCTGCGCCATCTCCGTGATGGGTTGTACAATGGACGGTTGTGCTCCATAGGGTGTTCATTGGCTCATTTTCGGAAGTAGATAGCCAGGCCTTTCTTGCTAATCTGTCTTAGTCTGGACGCTCTGTTGAAAGCTGTTCAGCATCACAGCAACATGCAATCCACCCCTGACAGTCGGGTGGTGGCTGTGCATGAGGTGCACTGGCCAGGAACAAACTTAGGTCTCCCCCGTGGAAGGCGAGAATTCTACCACTGTCCATACATTTGCCTATTCTGGACATTTTGTGTAAAGGGAATCAGGTAATACGGTGACCTTTTGTGGCTGCCTCCTTTCACTCAGAGTGACACAGTACACGCTTTGGTGTTCCCAGGTCGCTGTGTCAAAGAGCACGTACATTTATAACTAGTGGAAATTGCCGATGCCTTCCCAAACAGCTGCAGCATTTCACGTTTCCTTCAGCCATGACTCAGTCACCCACCCACTCCAACTTTCCCAACTCCGATGGGTTTAGAGGGCTCTCCCACTGCTCCTTTAATTTGCATTTCCCAAACTATTCTAGAATTCCAGCTGCTTTCTTTCTATATTACTTTCCTAGTGCTGTCACAACAAATTGCCATAAACCTGGTGGCCTAAACAAGACAAATTTATTATCTCACAGCTCTGGAGGTCAGAAGTTCCACGCGGACCTCACTGGACTAAACTCAGAATATCAGCAGGGCTGCGTTGCTTGTGAAGGCTCTGGGTGAGAATCTATCTCCTTGCTTTTTCCAGCCTCTTGAGGCTGCCTGCATTCCTTGGCTCAAGAGGCTCCTTCCTCTGTCTTCAGAGCCATCCTTCTATAATCGCATCTCCTTCTGACTCTGACCTCAGCCAGGAAAGTTCTTCTAAGGACTCATGTGCTGATGTTGGGCCCACTTGGGTAATCCAGGCTGATACCCTTCTCAAGACCCTTGACGTGATCACTTCTGCAGTGTTCCTTTTGCTGTGTAGAATAACACACTCACAGGTTCTGGGGGTCAGGCCGTGGACATTTTTTGGAGTCCATTATTCTGCATACCACATATTCTTTTTTCTCTTCCTCATTGCCTTTTGGATTTGCTCCTCTGAGGATTCTTTATTCTTTTTCTTTGCCTATTTTTCCATGAGGCGTATTTGTCTTTTTCCTGTTAATTTGTAAAAGCCAGTTGTAATTATACATGTTGACCTCTTGTCAGCTTGATATTTTGTATTTAAGTCTTTATTCTGCATGAATTTTTCTGTATATATGAGATGTTGAGCCATGTGCTCAAACACCATTGATTAAATGACTCATTCTTTTCCCATCAAACCAAACTTCCACTTTGCTATATAAATTCCCATTTACATTGGCATCTATTAAAAGATTGTCTGTTCCGCTCCATGAATCATGTCTGTTTCTATCCCTACACCGCACTGGTTTTCGGGTGTGACCTAATGGCACCAAGTGCAAGTCCCCCTCACCATTCTTATTTCTCACACTTTCCTTGGATATTTATGAGCACTTATTTTTTATGTAAATCATAAGATTATTTTATCCTGTATATTAATCTTGAGAGAGTTGGTATTATGTCCCTCAAAACATTTTTATAGTTTTCTTCACAGGAACTGAAGCTTTTTAAAAATAAACATATCCCTGAGAGTTTTATAGTTTTTGTCACTAATGCAATTGGAAAGATTCTTTCCATTTCCATTTTTAGATGCTTTATTGCTTGAGTGGAGGAAAGCTATTGACGTTTTGTCATGGATTGAATTGTGTCCCCAAAAAATACGTGTATCATTTGACTAGGTCATGATTTCCAGTATTGTATGATTGTCTACTATTTTGTCATGTGATGTGATTTCCCTGTGTGTTGTAAATCCTATCTCTATGATGTAATGAGATAGATTAGTGGCAGTTATATTGATGAGATCTACAAGATTGGATAGTGTCTTAAGCCAATCTCTTTTGAGATATAAAATAGAGAAGTGAGCAGAGAGATAGGGGGACCTCATACCACCAAGAAAGCAGTGCCGGGAACAGAGCGTGTCCTTTGGACCCAGGGTTCCTTCACAAGAAGCTCCTAGTCCAAGGGAAGATTGATGAGAAGGACCTTCCTTCAGAGCTGACAGAGAAAGAAAGCCTTCCCCTGGAGCTGACACCCTGAATTTGGACTTCAGACTTACTGGACTGTGAGAAAATAAATTTCTCTTTGTTAAAGCCATCCACTTGGGGTATTTCTGTTATAGCAGCACTAGATGACTAAGACGCTTTCGTATATTTATCTTGTATTCAGCCTCCTTGCCAAATTGTCTTATGGATTTTAATCTTTTTTTCCCCTATAGTTTCAGGTCTCTAAGTATACAATTATGTCATCAGTACAGAGATATTTTATCTTTTCTAATATTCATATGTTATTTTCTTTTCTTCTAATATTGAATTTTCTAGAACCTCCAAAAATATTAAATAATAATGTTGATAGCAGGCATGTTCATCTGTTTCCTGACTTTAATTATAAAATTTTAATGCTTTGCCATCAATAATAATATTGCTGCTATTTTTTGATAAGCCGTTCTATTATTAAGTGGTTTTATTCTGTGGTTATTTAATTTAGACTTTTATTGGGAATAACTGCCGTATTTTAACAAAATAATTTCAGCATCTTGTACATGATCATATAGTTTTCTTTCCCTTTTAATATTTTGATAGAATGGATTATGCTGATAGTTTTCCTAACGTTGAATCACTTGTGCATTCCTGGAATATACCTACTTGGTCAGAGTGTTTTGTTTTGTTTTTAATCTTTGCTATGTTATTTTTGTCCTTTTATTTAGAATTTTTGCATCTATGGTCATAAACAAGACATGCTATTTTTATTGTTGGGTACAGTCGAGTCCGTCCTGACTCATAGCGAGCCTATGTACTACAGAATGAAACACTGCCCGGTCCTGCGCCATGCCCACAATCATTGTTATACTTGAGCCCACTGTTGCAGCTGCTGTGTCAATCCATCCGATTGAGGGTCTTCCTCTTTTTCAATGACCCTCTACTTTACCAAGGATGAGGTCCTTCGCCAGGGACTGATCCCTCCTGACAACATGTCCGAAGTGTGTAAGACATAGTCTCGCCATCCTTTCTTCTAAGGAGCTTTCTGGTTGTACTTCTTCCAAGACAGATTTGTTTGTTCTTTTGGCAGTCCATGGTATATTCAATATTTTTCACCAACATCACAATTAAAAGGCATCAATTCTTCTTCGGTCTTCCTTATTCATTGTCCAGCTTTCACATGCATATGATGCGATTGAAAATACTGTGGCTTGGGTTGGGCCCACCTTAGTCTTCAAGGTGACGTCTTTGCTTTTCAACACTTTAAAGAGGTCTTTTGCAGGATATTTGCCCAGTGCAATGCATCTTTTGATTTCTTGACTGCTGCTTCCGTGGGTGTTGATTGTGGATCCAAGTAAAATGAAATCCTTAATAGCTTCAATCTTTTCTTCGATAGTCTATGGTTTATACTATATTTCTTGTGCTTTGATATGATAGTCATTTTGCTTCATAAAGTAAATTGAGGGGTTTCCATATTTTTCTATGTCTTGAAATTGTTTAAGGAACTTGAAATTATATGTTTTTTAAAGGATACATAAAATTCAGTTATGAAACTGGTCCTGGTAGTTTTTTAATGATAGACCTTTAATATACTTTCTAGTTTCCTACTTTGGTAACTGATCTATTTGCATTTTCCACTTTCTATCATGTTGGTTTTGGAAATTTATATTCCACAAGGAATTTACTTATTTCCTATAAGTTTTCAAATGTTTTCTCATAGAATTTCATGTAGGCTTCTCATAATTTTTTTAAACTTTTCTGTCACTCTAAGGACAAAAGTGCGCCTGACCCAAGCCAAGGTGTTTTCGATCGCTTCATATGCACACAAAAGCTGGACAACGAATAAGAAAGACTGAAGAAGAATTGATGCCTTTGAATTATGGTGTTGGCGAAGAATATTGAATATACCATGGACTGCCAGAAGAATGAATAAATCTGTCTTGGAAGAAGTACAGCCGGAGTGCTCCTTAGAAGAAACGGTGGCAAGACTTCATCTCACATACTTTGGACTTGTTGTCAAGAGGGACCAGTCCCTGGAGAAGGACATCATGCTTGGTAAAGTAGAGGGTAGTCAAAAAAGAGGAAGACCCTCAATTAGATGGACTGACACTGTGGCTGCAACAATGGGCTCAAGCATAGCAACGATCGTGAGAATGGTACAGGACCTGGCAGTGTTTCATTCAGTTGTACTTAGGGTCACTATGAGTCAGAACCGACTCAATGGCCCTAACAAAAACAACAGTTATGTTTTCTTTCTCATTCTTCATCTTGTTTATTTTTACTCTTTCTCCCTTTTCCTTAATTAGCTTTGATTGATGTTTATTTTATTGACATTTAAAAAGAACAAGTTTTAGGATTAATTTTTCCTTTATATTATTTTTATTTTTTATATCATTAATTTTAGTTTTTATCTTTGTTAATTCTTTCTTAATTTCTTTTGGTATGCATTTATTGTTTATTTTTTCTGACTTTTTAAGAATAACATTTTATTATGTTTTCAGTGAAAGTTTACACATCAGTTTAGGTTCCCGTTCAACAATTTCTATGCAAATTGTTCAGTGATCTTCATAATGTGTGAACATTCTCAATATTTCCATTTTGGTTGTTCCGTTTCTATTAACCTAGTTTCCCTGTCCCTTTACATCCGCATCATCTTTGTTTTAAGGTAATTATTGACCATTTGGTCTCACATAGATGATTTTTTTAAAGGAGCACATTACTCATGGATGATATTCTGTTTATGTTTAACTTTTGAGGAACAACCAAACTGTTTTCCACAGCAGCTGTACCATTTTACAATCCCACCAGCAATGGATGAGGGTTCCAGTTTTTCCACATCCTCTCCAACATCTGTGGTTTTCTGGTTTTTCTTGTTGCCATTCTTTCATCATAGCCACCTTAGTGGGGGTGAAGTTATATATTGAGTTTTTTTTTTTAAATAATAGATCTTGAAATGTTCTTTTGGATAATGAATGCAATACCATTACTTTTCAATTTGTCACTCTCCGCATAGTAGACTATATGATTATCCAGTTCAAAATGGCCAATACCCGATGCTGTGGTGGCTTGTGTGTTGTTGTGATGCTAGAAGCTATGTCACCGGTATTCAAATATCAGGAGGATCACCCATGGCGGACAGGTTTCAGCTGAGCATCCAGACTAAGACAGACTGGGAAGAAGTACCTGGTGATCTTCTGAAAAAATTGGCCAGTGAAAATCTTATGGATAGCAGCAGAACATTATCTGATATAGTGCTGGAAGATGAGCCCCTCAGGTTGGAAGGCACTCCAAATATGACTGCGGAAGAGCTGCCTTCTCAAAGTAGAGTTGACCTTAATGACGCAGATAGATGACGTGGATGGAGTACAGCTTTCGCGACCTTTGTTTGCTGATGTGCCATGACTCAAAATGAGAAGAAACAGCTGCAAACATCCGTTAATAATTAGAATGTGGGAGGTACCAAGTACAAATCAAGGAAAATTGGAAGTTGTCAAAAATGAAATGGAATGCTTGAAGATCGATATCCTAGGCGTTAGTGAGCTGAAATGGACTGATATTGGCCATTTTGAATCAGATAACTATGGTCTTCTGCATGTAGTGTACTTGTTGTTATTAAATAATGTCTCTCTTCATCCTGCTTTGTTCACATGAGCTTGAATTTCCCGTTGTGGGAGGCAGCCTGCTCTCCTCTTGTCTCTGTGCTCACCTGTGCCAGCTGCCTCTTTGCTGCCCTTTCTATTTACCACCCACCATCTCTCTTCTCGGAGCCCTGGTGGCACAGCAGTTAAACGGGCAGCTGCTGGCCGAAAGGTCAGTGGTTCAAATCCACCAGCCACTCCTTGCGCCTATGGGGCAGTTCTACTCTGTCCTATAGGATCGTTATGAGTCAGAATCGACTCGACAGCAACAGGTTTGTTTTTTTCTGTTTTTTTTTTTTTTTTAAATCACTATTCTCTGGGGGGGTGTGTGCACGTGCACTTGTATGTGCCTGTGTGTGTGTGAGCATGTGTGAGTACATGTGTGGCGCTCTCTCGGTAAGTCAGGAGCAAGCTTGCTGCTGGGCACTTCTCTCTCGAATGTGGGGAAGCTGAGTGCCCACTGTGCTCAGCTCTGGGGCTTCAGCTAGATGGGAAGTTGCATTCCATCCCTGTCCCGGCTGTCACCTCTTTTCTCTCTGTCTAGACAGGTAGCAGAGGCATAGGTACAGCAACATTCCCAGCTCTCTCCTCTTATTTCTTCAGCTCCTGCATCTCAAGGGCTCTGTCCTGGTCCCTTCTGTTTACTCCAAGTCTTTTCTTCACTATTTTCCTCAGCTGGGATGGGTGAGTGACATACTGTCCACACTCTCACACATCCTCAAACATCCCTCTTTCACTCTGCTAAGAACAGGGCTCCTGGATGCTGCTCCTTCTTTCTTGGAATTCTGAAGCCTCTCCTCTGTTGTCGAGAGCTTCCAGTGCCATTGGTAAAAAGACCAGCGGCCATGAGCCTTGGTCAGCATAGGAAAAGGTGTGGGGCATGTGGGGGTTTTAAAGCACATTCATGAAAATGCCTACCTCCAGGAGGCAGAGCTTACTCTCCTCCCCCTAGAGTGTGGGACACATATAATGACTTGCTTCTAACAGAGTGTAGTGGAAGTGATGGAGCGTGACTTCCAAGGGTAGGTCATAAAAGGTGTTGTGGCTTGTTGATCTCTCATGGATCACTTGCTCCGGGAGAAGCCAGCCGCCATGTTGTGAGGACACTCAAGCAGCCGCATGGAGAGGCCCACTCTGTGAGGAAGTGAGGCCTCCTGCTAACAGCCACATGAGTGAGCTTAGAAGTGGACAGTCCAGTCCCATTTAGTCTTTAAATGATGCAGCCCCAGCAGACACCTTGACTGTAATCCCATGAGAGACCCTGAGCCAGAATCGTCCAGCTAAGCTGTTCCTGAATTCCTGACCCTCAGAAACTGTGAGATGATAAATGGTTGTTATTTAAAGTCACTAAGCTTGGTATAAGGAGCCCTGGTTGCACAGTGGTTATGTGCTCAGCTGCTAACTGAAAGGTCAGCATTTTGAACCCACCAGCCACTCTGCAGGAGAAAGATGTGACAGTCTGCTTCCGTAAAGATTACAGCTTTGGAAACCCTATGGGGCAGTTCCACGCTGTCCTATAATGTCGCTATGAGTTGAACTGACTCAATGGCAACATTTCTTTTTTAAGCTTGGAGTAAACTGTTACACAGCAATAGATAACTATACTAAATACTAATGAGAAGTCCAATGACCAATGTATTAGTCAGGACAGGAGAAGGTAGCCAGCAATAACAAGCATCCCCATAATCTTCATGCTTTAACCCACAAAAAATGTTGATTCTTGCTCACACTGAAGTCCACTGTGGGTTCAGGTGACTTTCCCAGACTCTGGCCTCCACGGGGTGTTCAGCCCCCCAGGTCACCTCCATCTGGTGGCAGGTCAACTCCCCACATACCCCAGCAGGGAAGAGAGTGGAGACCTGTGCACCGGCTCTCTGATGCTTCCATCCAGTCATTCCTCCGGGCCTCTCGTTCTCAACTCGCCTGGCAAGTTGCCTTTCCTTCCATTTGCCTGGGAAGATAAAATGGCCAGAAACAGTAGTGGGCACCAGCCAGGGCTCCCACACAAGCTGGTGCTTCCTTTATGGATCTGGCTCTCCTACAAGCATCTTTGTAGGGCTTTCTCTTTTGTAAGAGCCCCAGGGTCCCTCCAGGACTCACCGGGGGGTGGGTTTCTCACCACCCAGCGGGGACTTGGTGCCCCTCTCAGTTGGCAACTGGGTCTTCATTGGGCCCTAGACAGGCTTCCTTCATTGTAAGCTAGCGCTTTTCCTCCATCTGCTCCTTGTTCTCCTTCGGGAGCGCTGCCCTTCAGAAGGAATATTCCCTTGGCCTCTTCTCTTCCTCGTGACCACCAAGGCACTAGCTGGGACCTCTGCATGACCACCTGTCCCTCCCATTCTGCTGCTGGATTGCTTGGTGGGGCATCAAGGTTTTGGCTACAGAAAACTGTTCTGTCCCACGTTTCCACCTCCTGTGATGCCTTTTCCCTTGATAATTCTGTCTGTGGCCCACAGGTGCGTGCTGTGGTGTCCTGACCAAGCCCCTTTCTGACTATCGATCCCCCCTGCAGGGCTCCCTGCCCAGGGGGAAGGGGAGACAGTGAGCAGGGGCACTTCTTCGAGGAATTTGCATTTAGGGAGGGGCAAGAAAGAGACAGCAGCTGGAGGAGGACGTGCAGTCAGGGGAGGATCTTCTGTTTCTATCCTCCCATCTGTCTGTCTCTCTCTCTCCTATCTCTCCATCCCTCATCTGTCTGTCTGTCTGTCTCTTCCCTCCCCTCTCTCACCTGGAGAAGCAGCAGCAGCTTGGAGGCTGTTGGAAATGGCCTAGCACAGATAGAAAAGTGGGTAACTCGGGTGAGGGTGGTGGGACTGGCGGCCAGTGGTCCCGAGTGGCCAAGAGGACGTGGCCTGTTTGCTGAGGCCGGTCAGCCTTACCAGGAGGGTGGGTGGTGGGTTGGAGACGGGGTGGAGGCAGCATGGGGTGGGGATAGGGGCCCGGAGGCTCTCTGACCACATCCATGTTCTCAGGTAGCAGAAGGTCCTCGGCTGGGGGTGGGTGGCCAGCAGCCATCAGGGCCACCCTCAGCCATGGTCCAGATGTGAGGTGAGCTCATCAGTGTGGTCGTCCCACAGACGGGTGCAGGCGTGTGTGGGGTGGGGGGGCGTAACCAGAGGAGAGGGTGGGGTGGGAGTGTAAGGGGTCTTGGGGGTGCTCCAGTGGGCTGTGGATGAGGGAGGCCGTCTCTGCCACGGAAGTCTCCTCCCTGAGCTAAGCTGAGCACCCCATGCCATCCTCCCACCCAGAGCTGCCTCCTGCCTGAGTCCTGAGCATCTCGAGGGCCGGCCGGACCCCATGCTCAGGCCGTCACCCGTCTGACACTGTCCACGGGGGCAGGAAGCAGCTGGCCCATCACTTAGAGTGAGCACACACGGCCCAGGGCTGCCCAAAGCTCAGAGCCACCAGGGCTCCCAGCATTGCTCACCTCACTGCCTCATCCAGGCCTCTTTCTTCTGAGAAATGCCCTCAACAAGCACTGCACTCCTGAACCAACACCCCACCCCACACCCCCCGGCTGAGCACGGCACCACAGCAAGTGGCCCACAGCACCGAGGCCTCCAGCCCGAGTGAGCTCCGAGCAACCATCCTGCAGCTCCAGGTCTCTCCACCGCTCCTTGGTGCAATGCAGGCCTCACTCGGCCTGCCCGGGGCCCCTCCCGGGAACGCCACCCCCCATGGTCATTGTCTCCAGAAACCAGAATCCTTAACACCTCGTCAGCAGTCATTCAGACACCCCAGGGCCCGGGAGACCACCGAGAATGTTTCAGGGCGGGCCTCGTCCTCCCTGGCCTCAGTTTCCCTGTATGTGTGGTGGTCTCCAAGCCCCTCCCAGCCGGATTCTTGGAGCCACGGCCCCGCCCAGGGCCTGATGAGGAAGGTGCCAGCCAGCCAAGTCAGGGCAGCTGGAATGGGGCCTGCGGCTGCCGAGAGACCAGCGCTGCCCGCCTGCCACCTGGCCTGCAGGGGTTAACGGGCCAGGCTGCCACGACAGGGCTCCCGGCCTGCAGGGGTTAACGGGCCGGGCTGCCACGACAGGGTTCCCGGCCTGCAGGGGTTAACGGGCCGGGCTGCCACGACAGGGCTCCCGGCCTGCAGGGGTTAACGGGCCGGGCTGCCACGACAGGGTTCCCGGCCTGCAGGGGTTAACGGGCCGGGCTGCCACGACAGGGCTCCTGGCCTGCAGGGGTTAACGGGCCAGGCTGCCCACAACAGGGCTCCTGCAGGGACGTCCTCCCAGGTCCCCGGGGCCCGGTTTCTTCGGAGACACGGCAGGCAGAGCCGTCGCCAAGCAGAACCAGCTGGCGTGGGGCCCCAGGGCCAGCACTGAGGAAGCAGCGGGCAGGATGGAGCGGGCAGGCTGGCGGCTCTTCCTGGTGGCCTCTGAGCTGCTCCCAAGCCCGCAGCCACCGTCCATCCAGGACACGGTCACAGGCTGGGTCAGCTCAGCTGGCCATGGTCAAGCCTCTGCCCAGCCTTGGTCACTGCTCCCTGCCCAGACCACATGGGTTGCACGGGGAACTGGGGTGGGGGCAGTCTCCCAGGAGTGCTCACCTGCCCTCCCTGTGCCTGGAACTGCTGTGGTAAGGTCTCTCTGCACTGGCCGGGTCAGCAAGTCACTGCTGGTCCCGGTCCACTCCCAGGGCCACCTCAGCCTCACTCCCCTCCCAGTACACCCCAGCCAAACACCCATATGGGGCCTCGGTGGCCACTGAAGTTCCCTCTGCACTCAGACTCCCATCCCCAGAGCCACCCGGCCAACACCTGCTGAGCCCCTCTCGCTGGTCCTTACCAAGCCACCTCGGCCCAAGAGCGCCAGCCCCTCGCCCCACCCCCATGGCGGCCCCTGCCTGTGCCCTGAACGCCTGCAGCGCGTCTGAAGTCCCCCAGCCCAGCCCGATAGCTGCTGGTCCCAAGCACCATCTTTTCTCGGGCCCTAGACCCCAGCGAGTCACCCTGAGACACTGCGGTCCCACGGGCCTCCTGTGACCTGCCCCAGGCCCACAGCTCTAAGCCTCTGCTCCCCCGCCATCACACTTAGGGGGCTCAGGCTTGCTTGATGCTTCCCCGGGACTGTGGTGCAGCCCCAACCTACTGCAGACCGGGCTCCACTGTGCTCCCTGGGAGCCTGTAAACGGGAAGAAGAGACAGGCAGAGGAGCAGGAGTGGTGGCAGGGCGGTGGGGTGGGGCAGGCTGTCAGGAGGAGGTGCCTGCCGCGTTGCAGAGAGCAGGTGGGCTGGTGGGCACATGGCCCATGGGGGGCCAAGGGCAGTGCCTGGTGGAGCAGGCGGCCAAGCGCCCAAATGCCGGAGTCTTGCATCACTTCCTGTGTGGGCACCAGCATGGATTCTTGCCACCCTCCATGCAGCAAACAGGAGAGCAACGTGTTCTGCTGCCCAGGTGGGGGCATGGGTGCCATGGGTGCTGTGGGGGCCATGGGGGCGTGGGTGTCATGAGGGCCGTGGGCCGTGGAAGCCATGGGGGCTGTGGGTCGAGTGTTGATTGGGTCAGCAGCCCTGGATGTGGGGACGAGTCCCCTCGCCCAGGAGGGACGTGAGCAGGAGACGGTGAAGCCCGGAATGTGCCGGGCCCAGCCTTGACCACTCGCCCTGGCTGTGAATGCCGGCAGCAGCCTGTCACTGGGAAGGTGTGGACAGCCTGTCCCCCAGCCGGGCACCAGGTTCTGGGCAGCATCTCCATCCCTCAGCCGGGCCTGAGTCTGGGGCCCAGACAGCGGGAAAGAAGGTTGAGACCCTCAGGACACTGAACAGTAGGCTTAGGGGAGCAGGCACACATGTACACATGCATGTATACACAGACATGTACAACTGTACATATGCATGCACGTGCACACACGTCACACTCGTACACAGGCAACTGCACACTCAGTGCCAGGTGCACTGCAGGTGCCATCTGCTCCCACCTCCAACACTGGCCTCCCCCTCGAGCAATCACAGAGGCCTGGCTGTGTCCTGTGAGCCCCTGAAGCCCCAGGCCCCCTGGAGGTTACAGACCTCTGGGGCTTTCCCCAGAATCTGGGGGACGCGCTGGCATCCTCCATGGGCAGACAGGTGCAAGCAGTATCACACTTTCTACAGAACAGACTCGAGCGTCCCCAGTCCTGCTTGCTGCACTTGCTCACACCTGCTCTCTCTGCTCACCCCAAGCCCGACCCAGCTCCGATCAGCCTCAGGGCAGTCCCCATCAGGCGCACTACCCCTCGGTCAGCTGCTGACCTCTCCTCCTATCTTCCATCTTTTTGTCTCCCTGGGCTGCATTCTGGGTAATTTCTCCTGATCTCTCTTCTAGTTCACTAATTGTCTCTTCAGTAGTGTCTACAAGTAGCTGCTAAACTGTTCCTTGAGTTTTTAGTTTGGTGATTGTATATTTTTCATTTTTATAAGGTCTACTTGGTTCTTTTTTAAACCTGCTAGGTTGTTATTGAAGTTTTCTATGGATCTGTCAGTATTTGCAAGCCTGTCTCTTCCTTCTTGGAGTACAGTAAGCAAAATGTGTCTGCTCATTCCAGTGCAGATCTGAAGCCTGTGCAGGTCTGTTTCCGACGGTTCTTGCTCATGGTGCCAGGTTTTCCTGTGTGCACGGTTGTTTTGGCTATGGTCTGCTCATTGACAAATTATCTGAAAGTTATAGAGGCTTAGAATGAAAGTAATTTGCATTCTACCAGGTGCCCACAGCCCTGCGCGTTAAGCAAATACCTTTTAAAAATAAATTCAAGGATTGAGGTTTTTCTGGCCAACCCCATGGTGGGAGTGTGGCTGCATGTCCACATAAATCTGGTGTAAACCATAACTTCTCAAGGGCAGATTTTTCCAGCTGATCTGCCTGGTACAACCCCTGGGGAGCAAAGAGGGAGGAGGGTTTGCCTCTGGCTCCCCCTCACCTAGAGGCCACATGCCTCTGGGGTCCAGCCAATTGTGAAGAGGGCCTCTCTCAGCTCCTGCTTCTGTCCCCTCCATGATGGAGGACACACGCAGGCTTCCCCAAGATGGCTCGTTAGGTGTTGCCACAGCTGCAGCTCGCTCTCACAGCTTTCTAGAGAATCGTGACCAGAGGAACCACTTTCTCCAGCTCCTCAGTCAGCACCCTCAAGGACAGTGGTCCAGACTAGCCTCTTTGCTGCAACCAGCTGGTCAGCTCACCCAATTTTGGAAGCATGCAGACCCACTCACTGTGCCCAGGCTGCGTGCAGTTCTTTCTTCTCCTTTTCCTTAGACATCCTATTCTTGGCTTTGTTCCTTAACTCGGTCCACCGCCTGGCCCCCTCGCAGGAGAGTAAACAATTGGCACACGAAGTAACAAGCTGCCTTGGAGTTCACCTTCAACAACCCAGCACTGGAGGCCATCTAACAATGGGCCAGTTTGCTCCATCAGTAAGATGCAAAAGCAGCTCCCACAGCCGCGCCAAGAGCTGTGTACTTCCTTGCCTTTTCATGCTCTTAAGTTTTGGCCTGCTAATTCCTTAAAATCTTGATATCTCATCGCTAAACCATTTCAAGCTATTTTATAAAGCTTTTTTTAGCTGGTTTCAGTGGGAGGGTTGACGCACAGCACCCCCGTGCTCCCGGGAAAGCTCTTCCTGAGCCTCATCAGCCCCCACAAAATGGCGACGTGGCAGCAGGACCGTCCCACTCTCACGACACCCAGCCCATGGCTCAGCTCTCCAGCACCACCCTGCCCCTACCGCAGTTCCGAAGAAAAAAGGAGCAGTGTTCAAGGAACGAGGGAGGCCAAAACGTTTAAGTTATTAAATCAAATATACAGAGTGATTCATTTAATATGTACATATTTACAAAAATGCACTTTCACGAGGAGGGGCGGCCGGGGGCCGGCAGGTGGGCAGTGGCCTGGTGCCCGTGGCAGACGCTGACAGTCGCAAGGGAGGAGTCTGTGTGAAGGCACTTGTCAGGAGCTTCGGTACTGTCGCCACCCCGTGGGGGACAGAGCAGCAGGAAGGGCACTTCTGAAAGCACAGTTGAGAGATCTCTGGAGCGAGTGTGCCAGGAAGAGGAAGCGACAATAGCAGGCTCCAGGGCTCTGCCCGGGGAGCAGGCCACGCCCACTGCCACTGGACCACTGACCACCATGGGGCCACTGACCACCACAGTGCCTCGTCAACCGCCACGGGTCCCGCCAACCGCCACGGGGCCACTGACAGCCACGGGGCCTCGCCAACCGCCACGGGTCCCGCCAACCGCCACAGGGCCACTGACAGCCACGGGTCCCGCCAACCGCCACGGACCTTGCTGACCACCACGGGCCACACTGGCCCTTGGGCCCGGAACCACTGAGAAACCCAAGTGAGAAATAAAAAGGAAGATTCTGTAAACAGTGTACAACCTCTGGCAGCAAACATACGATTTGGTGAAAACACAGCCGTCCGCCCTGTGCTACCACCAGTGAGGGAAACACAGGGAAACTTTACAAAAATAGCAACTCTCCCAGAATACTCCGCCGCGTGCCACCCAACTCTATGAATAATTTATACAAGGTTAAAGAAACGTAGAAAATAAGCATTTGTTTTTTGCTTTTGTTTTTTCTTTTTTTTTTACACAAAATAAAGACACTATGCACCCGGCCTGGCCTCCACAGCACCCGGCGGTGGTGCTGGGTTCCGGCCCGACGGCAGCAGTGGCCCTACTCCTTGCTGGAGAAGCGGGGATCGGTGACGCTCCTGACCGCGCGGTTGTCCACTTTGGGGCACGTGGCCCAGAGCGCTGGCCGCCCCGGCACGCAGCACGGGTCTTTGGTGCATTTGTGCGAGAGGAACTTCTCAGCCTCCAGGGAGTCCTCCTCACTGCGCCCCAGCTCCTCGTCGTCCTCATCCTCCCCCCTCCCACGGCCTGCCGGCCCAGGCAGCGCCTCGCCTGCCCTGCGCGGCGGCGGCGTGAAGTTCTTGCATTGGTAGAGCACATCCTTGTGGTCCCCGCCGCCGCCCAGGCCCCCACCGCCCGGCCGCTCGATGGGGTTGCGGATGGGGTTGAGCGGCGCCCACTGGTTGTTGGTGCTCTCCTCGCGCGGCAGCCGGCTCCTCTCCCGCTCTTTCCTGCGCTTGCGGGTCCACCACATGCAGACGGCGATGCAGGCCAGCCACAGCACGCTGAACACGCCGCACAGCACGGGCACCAACAGGTCTGCAGGCAGGAGGGTGGGCGGCCACTGAGGACGTGGCCCAGGAGCCTGCAGCCCAGCACGTCCCCACGGCAGAGGCTCGGGCCTAGCTGGCTGTCAGTGCCCCTTGGGGGGTCCCAGCTCGTGGGGAGGCCTGGGAGGGCCTCAAGGGGGCCAGGGACCCTTTAGCAGCAGTACAGCGGGGTTCAGTGCTCCCAGCCCCCGCCTCGCCCGGCGCACCTCCAGAGGAGCCGCCCACGACGGCCGTCTCCACCTTGACCTCAGTGACGGCCAGCAGCAGCGAGCTGTTCCCCCGACGCGTGATGGCGGTCACAATGGCGTGGGCCGCGCTCTGGATCAGGCTGCCGTCAGCCAGGTCCCGGGCGGGGCTGAAGGACTGGGGCGGGGCACGGCGCTGAGGGCCACCACCGGCCACACCAAGCCAGCCTGGTGCCCGTGACCACCCCGCGCCCAGCCCAGGAACACTGCGTCCCCAGGGAGGCTGCGCTGGAGCTCGATGGGGCTCAGGAGGAGCCGGGGGTCCTGGGGATATCGGGTCGGGGGACAGCAGCCCCCACCCCGCACTCCTCCTCACCTTCTACAGCACTCACCTCATGGGACTTCGTCTGCCTTTTCCATTCCCTCCCTCCACTGCAGAAGGGGATGGGGTGACCTCCCAAACCCTGGCTCCCCAACCCAAACCCAAGCCCAGCATCCCTCCCATCTGGCCATGTGGGCTGGTGTCGGTGAATGGACACCTGCTGGATACGGCCCGGGGCCTCGACTCCCGCTGCCTTTCCTCTCCACTCCACTTGCCCAGACCATATGCTCCCACTAGGCACCCCACACCCTGGAAACCCCACCCATACCACCACACTGGGGTGGATGCCTCTGTCTCCCCGGATGCCAGGCTGAGCCTGGCTGGGCACCCCCCCTCGCCCAGGAGCGCACAGAGCAGGGCCCCAGGGAGCAGGCACGGCCCCACCCACCCTAGCACTCACCACAGCCACCTCCACGGCGCTGGGCCCCGAGGGTGCCCGGTCACAGAGCAGCACGAGCAGGCGGTCCCGGGCCACAGCCCTGGTGGCCGGGAGGGAGCGGATCCCGGCACAGACGGTGCCCACCGTGGTGCCCTGGGCAGAGCCAGCTCCGTGAGAGTGGCCCGGGGGCTCCGCCCACAGCCAGCACCACACGGCCCACCTGGCCTGCGACGCCAGAGGGCAGGGGCCAGCCGGGCCTGGGGTGCCAGCCAGCCCCTCCCGCCCATGCTGCCTCCTGGGCGGCAGCGGCCCCAAGATACCCACCCGCAGGCACAGAGCTTCCTGGGTACGTGGGGGCGGGGCAGGCCTCACTGTATCCTAAGCCCGAGGGGGTTGGGGGAATGCTTGACTCCCGAAAGTAATGTCCAGAGCAGCAGAGCTGCAGGTTCATGGCCACCTCCGGTCCAGGACCAGCCAGGTGGATGGAAATCGTGCCCTTGGCCACCCCTCCCCGGCACACTGGGCCCCACACGTGCCTCCCACTGCCCACCCACAAGCATCCCCCAATCTGGCCTGGTCTGACCCCGCAGTGTGGAGGCACCACCCAGCAGGCTCAAGGCAGCTGGAAGGGGCTGTCAGGTGGTCTGAGCAGCTGCCCCGGAAAGGCTAGGGGCCTGAGGACTCACCTGGGGCACCTGGTCGTGGTCGAAGCGCAGCGTGAGACGAGCACAGTTGTTGTCCAGGTGACTGGAGCGTGGCAGGCAGGGTGTGCTGGGCGGGAGGGGCTCCTCGGTGCCACACTCCCCCCAGGCATCGCAGGGCGGCTGCAGGCACTGGCCTGGGGCCTTCTCCTGGCACCGCTGCCCTGGCGGGCACTGGGCACTCAGTGCATCGGGCCGGCCAGTCAACAAGCAAGGCTTCTGCCCACACCACACCTGGGGCACACACAGCACACCGGGACACGGGACACAGATGTGGACCACGAACACACACGGGGTGAAACACACGCCATCAGGGCCAGGGACGGAGTCCTGCCCGTCCCCCTCCCCCAGGACCCCGAGGAGGCAGGCTGAACTTTCCACCTGAGCAGGGATGTCCCCCAGGAGGGTGCGAGGGAGTGGTGGAGCCAGAAGAGGCCCAGGCAGGGGCCTCTGGAGTCTGAGCCACCACCTGCCCTGGCAACCCTTAGTTTCTGCACCCACACAATGAGGGTCAGGATTACAGATAACCAACGGACCTGTCGTCAGGGCTGCCGTGAGGCCAGACTCAGGTCAGGGGAGGCTCTTGCCAGAGCACCCACCCTCCTGGGGTCGAATGAGGTAGGGTGAGGGCAGAGGCCTCTCGCACCTTGCTGCAGTCCTGGTGGCCGTCCAGGCAGTGGCAGCTGTTACAATCCTCCACCCAGGAGCTCCCATGAGGGAAGGGTGTGCCCCGGAACCAGCAGGACCGCCCGAACCCGATCACTGCAGGAGGAGCCCGGGGGTGGGTGCCAACCCTGAAGATCAGGTCCCCACCCCGTGCAGCCCTTGCCTAATACAGCACCAGCACGGCCTCGCCCAGCACAGCCCCCGTCACCTGCCACACCCCTCCCTGCCCCTGCCCGGCATGCCCCCCACACCCAGCATGCACCTCGCACCCAGCATGCCCCCTGCCCAGCACCCCCCGGCCTGTAGCATGCACCTCCCACCCAGCATGCCTCCCCCACCTGGCAAGTACCCCCCCACACCCAGCACATCCCCCTCTGCCCAGCACAGCCCCCACACCCAGCATGCACCTCCCACCCAGCATGCCCCTGCCCAGCACCCCCCAACCTGGCATGCACCTCCCACCCAGCACCCCCTGCCCAGTACCCCTCAATGGCCCACCTTCCTGACAGCGCAGCCCAGACCGGCCGGGTGGGCAGCTGCAGCGGTAGCCATTGATCTCGTCCACACACGTGGCCCCGTAGGCACAGGGTGAGGACTGGCACTCGTCGATATCTGTGGGAAAGCCCAGAGCTCAGCGGCCAGCAAGGAGGCGGGGCCTCAAGCAGGTCCAGGAGGTGGGTGGGGGCAGGAGATGAGCCTGGCGCAAGCCACAGACCACTCGGGCCTCGGTTTACTGCCAGTCCGTTTGCCCGGGCGGCAGCTGAGCCGGGCCCTGCCCTCCTGCACCTGAGGCTTCATAAGGCGTTGTGCCCTCCATCTGCCCTGGAGGGGAGCAGGGGTTGGGCAGAGGCCTCAAGGGGTGGCCCAGCTGCCGGACATGAGGAAAGAAGTGCCCTGTTGGCTGGACAAACAGCAGGCCGACACCCTGCCCGCCAGCCCCGCGGCCGTGAATGGGACACAGCACGCCGACACCCTGCCCGCCAGCCCTGCGGCC
>NW_004443981.1:18021914-18024120 GCF_000243295.1 Trichechus manatus latirostris
ATGGGACACAGCACGCCGACACCCTGCCCGCCAGCCCTGCGGCCATGAATGGGACACAGCACGCCGACACCCTGCCCGCCAGCCCTGCGGCCGTGGATGGGACACAGCACGCTGACACCCTGCCCGCCAGCCCTGTGGCCGTGAATGGGACACAGCACGCTGACACCCTGCCCGCCAGCCCTGTGGCTGTGGACAGGCCACAGTGGGCTGTACACTCCAGTCCCCGTGGGCAAGGCCCCCTTCTTCACCACAGCAAAGTGTGCTCTGGGTCCTGGCGGGGCAGACACGTGGGGAAACCGAGGCTTGGGAGACAAAGGGCGATCTGTGGCTGCACTGCTCCTCAGGGCGCGGACAGCGACACCCCCCGCCTGCGGCCACCTGTCCACTCACTGATGCGGCAGTCGGGACCCGCAAAGCCGGGTGCACACTCGCAGCGGAACCAGTTGATGCCGTCAACGCAGACGCCACCATTGTAGCTGCAGGTGAGAAGAGGGGTGTCAGTGGGGGCCCACTGTGCCAGCCAGGCCCCCGGCACCCCCAGCCTCCGGCAGCCACTCACCAAGGCAGCGGGTTGCAGTCATTGGTGTCTGGGTTTGAGAAGGGAACGATAGAGAGCGGTCACTTAAGTTGTCACCCGTCCAGGCCCTGCTGTGCCCAGGCCTGGGGCCCAGCAGCCCTCGAGGAGTCCCAGGCTCAGTACTGCCAACATGAACCTGACAGAACCAGGCTATGGGGCAGGGAGGGGCAGGGAAGGGCAAGGAGGGCTTCTTGGAGGAAGTGGCCCTGACCAGCGTGGAGAGGAGGGGGAGGGGTGGCAGTGACTCTGGAGGGGGTTGGGCCTCGATCTGCGGAAGGGCCTTTAGTTGGGAGCGAGGGGCTGCATTTCAGCAGGAGCCCCCAGCTGGCAGCGGTTGGCAGGCGTCCCCACCCCCATATCCCACCCCCAGGCCCCCTGTGCCCCAGCCTCACTGTGCGTGCAGGTGCGGCCCTCCCAGCCGTCCCGGCAGATGCAGGAGAAGGAGTCCCCGCTGCCCACACAGGTGCCGCCGTTCGCACAGGGGTTGGGTAGGCAGCTGCTGTTCTCGGCTTCCAGGAGGAGTGGGGACAAGAAGGAGAGGACTGCTCAGCTGGCCCCGGGCAGACCCCAACCCAGACAGGGGAGGCCCAGGGCCCAGAGGGGTGGGGTGCCGGAGGGGGTGGGGGCCAGCCGGCACCCTCACCGATGTTGCAGGTGCTGCCCTTCCAGCCCGGGGGGCAGGCACAGCGGAAGGTGTCGCCGCTGTCGTAGCACGTGCCCCCGTTGCTGCACGTGTAGGCGTCGCACTGGAACTCGCCTGGGGGACAAGGGGGGCTCAGCGGGCAGGCCTGGGCAGGCGGGCTGCGCCCTGCCCCCACAGCACCAGAGAGGGCAGAGGGCCGAGGACAGAGGGCGCAGGGCAGAGGAGAGAGGGCACAGGGCGCAGGGCAGAGGACAGAGGGCGCAGGGCAGAGGACAGAGGACACAGGGCGCAGGGCAGAGGAGAGAGGGCAGAGAGCACAGGGCCGAGGACAGAGGGCGCAGGGCAGGGGGCGCCGGGGGCGGCAGCAACACCCACGTGAGTGGCAGGTCTTGCCCTTCCAGCCGTTGTCACAGGCGCAGTAGAAATCATTGACCAGGTCGTAGCAGCGGCCGCGGCTGTGGCAGGGGTCAGGAAGGCAGTCGTTGAGATCTGGGGGCAAGCATGCGGATCAACAGGGGTCGTGACGCTCAGGAAGGGCTGCCTGGGGGAGTTGGTGCCAGAGCGGGGCCAGCAAGAGACAGAGGAATGGGTGGGGAACGTGGGTGGCTGGAGTGGGCCTGGCTGGGGCGTGGGGGTCGACTCCACTCGGGGTGAGGGGCGGCACCCCAGGCACACGGGGGTGGCGGGCGGTGGGCACACGGCCTCCTGCCCCACCCCCACACAGGCCTTGGGTTCTCGGGGACGCTGCCCACTCACTGGTGTCGCAGAGCTCGCCCTCCCAGCCACTGGGGCAGAAGCAGCGGAAGGCGTCCACCTCGTCAATGCACGTGCCCCCGTTGCGGCATGGCCGGCCCAGGCAGTCGTCGATGTCTGCAGAGCAGTGGTGCATGAGCCAGGGTCCCAGCCAGCCCCGTCCTGTCCACAGCTCCCCGTCCAGTCCCCGTCCACAGCCCCCATCCAGCCTCCATCCACAGCCCCCGACCGTG
>NW_004443981.1:18024571-18029449 GCF_000243295.1 Trichechus manatus latirostris
CAGGCCCCACCCACAGGCCCCACCCACGGCCCCACCCAGGGCCCACTCACTCTCGTGGCAGTAGGTGCCCGTGAAGCCACTGTCGCAGACACAGGAGAAGTTGCCACCTGGCTGGCTGACGCAGTGCCCGTGGGGGCCGCACACACCAGGAGGCACAGTGCCGGGCACCCGGGGCCCGGCCTCCAACCCACAGCTGTCGATCACTGCGACAGATGGGCGAGCAGGGTCAGGCCCGGCTCGCCCCGCCGGCCCCCCGCACCCTGCCTGGCTGCCGTGCCCACCTCGGCAGGCCCCACCCGGGCACGGCTCCCGGGGGACAGAGCAGTTCTTGCCGCCAAACTCGTCGGGGCAGGCGCAGTAGTAATCTCCCTCCAGGTTGTAGCAGCGGGCGCCGTTCTGGCAGGGGCTGGGCTCGCACATGTCTGTGTCCACCTGCGGGGTGTGGCATCGGTGAGCACCCAGCCTGGGGCTCCAGAGATGGGCTGGCCTCCACGCCAGGCAAGGGCAGGTCCCCGGGAACTCCCAAGGCCTGGACCTGCCCAGTATGGACAGCCATGCCCTTCGGACCCGCCCAGTGTGGACAGCCATGCCCTTCGGACCCATCCAGCGAAGATGGCCAGGCGAGGTCAGCTAGCCGGAAACACCTGTGGCCCCCAGGCCTCCTCCCGCCACCCACGCCTCCAGGGCAGCCGTGCTTCCTTTGCCTCAGCGGGGCGGCATCCGGCCCTCGTCCCCCGCAGACAGGAAGGCCAGCTCCCAACGCCCCCTCCACCACAGCCTCCGAGCCAGCCAAAGGCTCCGAGGCCTGAGACTGGACTCTGCCGCAGAGTGCCGGGAAGCTGCTGGGCGGCAGCCCCCTCCCACCCACAGGCCCCCTGGCCCTCCCTGCACAGCAGCATCCAACCTGACCCTCTCCAGGCCTCCTCAGGCCTTGCCCCTCAGGGCCGTCCTCTAGGGCCTGAGGGTGGGGAGTGGACAAGGGCCCACCTGGGAAAAGTGAGGCTTCCGGGCCTCTGGGCAGCTGGTGGAGTCTTCAGGGGTCCTCGCCAGCCCGTGAGGAAGAGGCCCGGCATGACAAACAAGAGGTACCCTGCCCAGGGACGCCGACCCCTGCCTCCCGGCCCTGCCCAGCCAGACACGGAAACTCAGGCCCTTGTCCCCATCCCGGACGAGATCGCCCCACCCCCAGTCCCCCAGTGCCCCCGCACAACCTGTCTCTTGGTCCCGGTGTCCCTCACCTCGCAGAGGGGCCCAGACAGGCCCTTGGGGCAGTGGCAGCGGAAGCCACCCACCAGGTCCTCACAGAGGCCGCCGCTGCGGCATGGGCTGCTGGCACACTCATCACGCTCCAGCTCACAGTGCCGGCCGCCAAAGCCCCGAGGGCACACACACTGGTACCCGCGCACCAGGTCCTGTGGTAGGTGGGCTGGATGAGGCTCAGGCACCCGACCGACCCCACCTGCCCCCAGCTGGCCGGCCTGCCTCACCTTGCAGGTTCCCCCGTGCTGACACTGCCCGCGACAGTCGTTGATATCTGGGAACAGAGAGGTGGGGTCACGGGAGGGCCTTGGTGCCCCGGCCCTGCCCCCTGCACCCCACCCCATACTGACTGATGTGGCAGTTGGCGCCCTTCCAGCCCGGGATGCAATCACAGTAATAGCCACCAATCAGGTTTTTGCAAGAAAAAGCGTTAAGGCACGGCTTCCCTTCGCACTCATTGGCGTCTGCGGACAAGACAAGGGAGAGCGGCTGGGCCGGCCTGCCCGCGGCGCCCCAACACCGCAGCCCCGCAGCCCAACACCGCAGTAGCACCAGCAGCTCTGCTGCACAGCCTTGCATGCTCACAGCGCATGCACGCAGTGACCCCCGGAGGTCCTTACCCAGCTGGCACGTGGTCCCCACCCACTGCTCAGGACAGATGCACTCAAAGCCGTTCACCTGGTCCACGCAGGTGCCGCCCGCCGCACACGGGTTCGAGGCGCACTCGTCAATGTCTGCAAAGGAGGAAGAGAGAGGTGCGGGAGCACCCGCGTTGGGGCAGGGCTATGTGGAGCAGGCCGGCTGCGTGGAAGTGGGGCCGCCTGGCCACGTTGCGGGGTGAGGCCATGTGGAGCTAGAGAAGGCCACAGAGAATGGATTGCATCTTAGGCGGAGATAGCTTCTGTAAAAGCGTGGCCGCGTGGGGAGGCGGAGCCGCGTGGGGAGGCGGAGCCGCGTGGGGAGGCGGAGCCGCGTGGGGGGCGGGCACCACGGAGGACGGATCGCAGGTTGAGGGGGCGCAGCCTATGCGGAGGCGGGGCCACGTGGGGGCCGGGCTACTCAGCGGGCCAAGCCCTGAGCAAGCCTGTAAAAGGCCAAGAGGTTCTCCGGGTCGGGGCAAGGTGGGGCAGGCCTGGCAACCTCGTAGGACAGAGGTCTAGGTTCCTGTGGCGTGACCTGTGGCACTTGTAGGGGTGGGTGCGGGTACGGAGGGTCCTTGTGTCTTCCACCACTCACTCCTTGTCCCAGGACAACAATGTTCTTAGGCCCCTTTCTGCAGGGACACCCCACTGCCCCCTAAACCGCCCTCCCTGGCTACCCGCCTTCCCTCTGAGGCGCGCGCAGGGCACTCACCGAGCGCACAGGTAGGCCCGCTCCAGCCCCGGGGGCAGTGGCACTCGAAGCCAGACGGCACCTCATGGCAAGAGCCCCCGTTGGCACAGGGGTTGGAGGCGCAGGCATGCTCAGCTAGAGGACCAGAGCGGGACGGTGGGTGGGAGAACCGGGGGGGAGGGGGGTGGGAGCAGGTGGATGCAACCCCGCCCCCGGCCCCAACCCTCCACCGTGCCTGGCCTAGCCCCGCGGTGCAGACCCCCGCCGGCCGAGCGCGCACCCCGCTCGCAGTTCTTGCCCGAGTAGCCGTCAGGGCAGGCGCAGCGGTACCGGTCCGGCTCCGCGTTGATGCAGGTGCCCCCGTTCGTGCAGGGATGGTGGCTGCCACAGTAGTTGAGGTCTGGCAGCGGAGGGCGGGCAGGGTCAGGCCCCGCTGCCCCCCCCCGCCCTGCCACCCACCTTTGTCACAGAGCAGGCCGCCCCAGTTGGTCTCACAGGTGCACTGCCAGGGCTCCACGCAGCTGCCGTGCACGCAGCCGGGGTAGGGCAGGCACTCGTCACAGAGCTTCCCCTGCCAGCCATAGTTGCACCTGGGGAGGGGAGGCAGTGAGGCCCAGGGGTGCAAGGGGACACCGTGGGAGCCAGGCAGGCGGCCTGGGCCTTTGAACTGGGTGGGCCCGGGGCCAGGCTGGGTGATGGCCCCGCTGGGTGGCCGCACCGTCACGGGCATTTCCCGGCCACTGGCCACAGGACAGTCAATCCCAGCTGTCCCGTCAGTCTTCCCTGCACTATTTTGGGACTCAACCCTGAGCTGGGGCCCCAAGAGCAGGCGCCGGGAAAGGAAGGTCTTGCCGGGACCCCAGGGAGGAGCTCGCCAGCTTGGATGGGCCAGGTGCTGCCAGCGCCAGGCGACACCGGGGTCTGGGCAGGCCGCAGCAGGGTGTCTGGAGAGGAATCCCGGCCCTGCCCTGGCCACGTGGCCTTGGGCACAGCACGTGACATCGTCGGTAACTCCGGGGGCAGTAACCTCTCTCTCTCACAACAAAGCCCTGTAATTGACCCATTTCACAGATGCAGATACCAGGCCAGTCCTGCCTGAGGCCAGACACAGGGCTGTTCTGGACCCAGGGGGCGCTCCAGCCGCATCTTGAGGCCTCTCTGCTCTGGGCACCAGGACCCCCAGGCCCAGCTGCACCCCTGCCCTAGGTCCAGCCCTACCCTGGGCTGTTTGCCATTGTTCCCTTAGGAAGTCTTTCAAGAGGAGCTGCGGGCAGCTGGGCAGACAGGCCCACATTGCATGCCTGCCCCCTCCCACCCTTGCCTGCATCCACACACAGTGAGCAGAGGGCTGGCTGCCCCCTCAAGGGTGCAGGACCAGCCGACTCAGGGCACTGCCGTCTGGGGAGAGAGCCTGGTGTCCCAGCGGGCTCCCCCAGGCCTAGACAGGATCCCAGGACCCCTTGCCCAGAATGGACAGGTCCTGCGGGATGGAATGACGTCCAGACCACGTCACTTCCACGCCAGCTTCTGCCATGTGAATTTATTTTTGTAAAAGGAAAAAGCCACGGCCCTTCCTGAGCTGCCTTCCAGCCCCACAGCCGGCACTGAGGGGACTCACCGGGCCTGGGCGTGGGGGAACCACGGCTGGTGAGAGGGCCCTTGATGCCCAGCCCAACCCGCAGGGTGGTGGATGCTTTGAGGGTCACTGTCTCCCTTGGCATCTCCCTCCAGGTGACAGATGGGGAGACCGAGGTGCAGGGAGGGGCCCTGACACGCCTTGGGTCACCCAGCAATGGAGCCCAGGCCCCGAGGGTCCTGAGGGCGTGCTCACAACCCCGGGTGGGGCGGCTAAGCCGGCTCACTTCCCCAGCTTCCCGGCCAGCGGCTCCAGCAGCCGGAAGGCAGGGCCATCTCCGCGGTATATCCGGTAGCACTGAAACCCGAGCCCGGCAGCAGCTGGGCCTCGCCCACTGGGCCAGGGAGACGGTGGGCGGGGGCTCACCGACGCTCTGAAACCCCCCCTCCTCTTCAGTCCTCATCTCCTACGCAGCCAGCAGGAGACGGGGCAGGGGGCCGACTCCCCCATCCCCAGATGCTGCAGGGGTCCTGGGCATTCCTTCCTGCTACCTGTGCCACAGGCCAGCCGCTGAAGTGGTACACTGCATGCAAGGCCAGCAGGGTTGCGGGGGGCCGAGCCCTGCCCCACTGTGCTCACTTGGGGGCCGAGCCCTGCCCCACTGTGCTCACTTGGGGGCCGAGCCCTGCCCCACTGTGCTCACTTGGGGG
>NW_004443981.1:18030164-18033799 GCF_000243295.1 Trichechus manatus latirostris
CCCACCACACTCACTGACGGGGGGGGGAGCTCCAATGCCACCACACTCACTGACGGGGGGGGAGCTCCAATCCCACCACACTCACTGACGGGGGGGGGAGCTCCAATCCCACCACACTCACTGACGGGGGGCGAGCTCCAGCCCCACCACACTCACTGACGGGGGGGGAGCTCCAATCCCACCACACTCACTGACGGGGGGGGAGCTCCAATCCCACTACACTCACTGACGGGGGGTGAGCTCCAGCCCCACCACACTCACTGACGGGGGCGGGTGGTGAGCTCCAGCCCCACCACACTCACCGACGGGGAACAAGCTCCGGCCCCACCGTGCTGACTGAAGGGGGGCTGAGAGTGTCTGCCCCAAGTCCCCATGGTCACCCCTACGGCACAGGCCAAAGGCCTAGCAGAGAGCCGGCACAAGGACCAGGGCCCTGCACAGATCACACCCACCTCTCCCCACTCAAGATATAGTCCTGGGGGTGCCTGTCCCCCAAGACACAAGTCCGCCTTAGACTAGACCTCCCCGCCAAGGGTCCTCTCACTCTGCCGATGCTCCCTTGAGCCCACCCCTGCCAGCCTGACTGCCTCCTTGTCCTGGGCTCCTCACCCCCGTCCCAGGCCCCTGATGTTCTCCCCTCTCCCCGAAGCCAGTCGGCTCCCAAACTCTGCCCACAACCTTGGGCAAGCTGCTGATCTCTGCCTCAGTGTCTGAAAACACACCCCAGCCCAAGAGGGAGGTCCTGGTTTTTGCTCACACCCCACCTCGCCCCTCCTGCACCAAGAAGCCCCTCCCCAGGGCTCACCCTGAGAACTTCAGCCTGGTCTCCCAGGGCACCCTCTGTGCCCCACTCTGCCTCAGCTCTGCAGCCTTCCTCCCGGGCCCTTCCAGCTGCCCCCCACACACTTATCAGACAAAGATCATCTGCTCCCCCTCCTCTCCTCGCTCCACCCTCCACTCAAACACCGCCAAGGTCTCAGATGAGGAGAAGACACAGGTGTCAAGGAGGACCCCAAGCCTCTTAGCCAGAGCCGCTGAAGAGTGGAGGTCTATGAGTGAGGCCCCCGGCGGCAGCAACCCTTGCTCACTCTCCTGGCTCTCTGACCCCTGCCGCCGCTGGCCATCTGCACACCTTTACTGGCCCGAGAAGGCCAGGCACGCTCCCGGCAACTCTCTTCGTCTGCCCCAGCTGCGGGGCTTCAACACTACTGCATGGCAAAGGTACCCAGTGTGTCCAGAGCCAGCCCCTCCTTATAACTCACCCCTTCCTCAGCGTCTCCCAGGGTGTCAAAGAGGCCACGCAGACATCACCTCCAGAATCCACCCTCTCCTCTCCCAGCCTGTGCCCCCATGACCCTTTCACTCAGTCACAGCAGCTCCTCTCTTCAGTGGCTCTGGCTAAAAGGCTTGGGGTCCTCCTTGACCCTGCCCCCTTCTTCTCGCTCCTACGTCAGATTCCATTGCCGTGGAGTTGATTCTGACTCATAGCGACCCTACAGTGTCCCAGTGATTAAGCACTTGGCTGCTAACCGAAAGGTCAGTGGTTTGAACCCACCAGCTGCTCTGAGGGAGAAAGATGCGGCAGCCTGCTCCCATAAAGATTACAGCCTTGGCAACCCCATGGAGCAGTTCTACTCTGTCCGACAAGGTGGCCATGAGTCTGAATTGACTTGACAGCACACAACATCATCAAAACCATCCCCAGATCCCTCGGCTCAACCCCAGAATGCAGGACCCACCCACCTTCCACCTTCCCCTGGTTCAACTCACCGGATCCTCACAGCAGCCCCTCCTCTCTGCCCCAAGTCCCCCAGCAACCCCTTTTCCCTCACTTGAAGAGAGCATGCCCCATGGCCCTTGGGTCGCACGTGTCCCTGGAGGCCTCTGCGGCCCCCTCCTCTCTGGGATGCCCTGTACATCCTTCAGGGGCTCAAGGCCTCTCAGTCTCTGCCCAATGCCCTGGGGTGGCACGACCCCCCCTGGAGCCTCCACACCCCTGCCTGGCCGTCCTCCTGGCCATCACCATTGAACACACCCCTGCTGACGACTATACACCTCCCAGCTCCCTCACTGAGCGCCCGCTCCTGCACAGCACCCGTGAGTGGACCTGATGGCCCCACTGAGTGCAGGTCCCACTGGGACTCGGGGGTGTGGGGGGACGGACGCCGACACTCACTTGCACTCCCCCGGCAGGCTACATCCCCCGTGGAGCAGGTTGCATCCTTGTTTGCACACAGCTGTGAACAGAGAGAGGGGCCGCTGTAGCCCAGGACCACAGGTGCTGCCCCGAGGGAGCCAGGTGTGCGTGGGTGCTGCCACAGCTGTGGGCCCTCTCACCTTCCTTGCACTCCTTGCCCATCCACCCGTCCATGCAGGCCTTGTTGCCATACTGGTCACAGGTGTAGTGCCCAAAGAAGTCATTGCGGGGCCGGCAGAACTTGTTACAGGTGCTGCTGTAATAGTTCTCGTCACAGCGCACCCGGATCTGCAGCTCCAGGTGGGCCACGTGGCCGCTGAAGTGCAGGCTCTTCCAGCGGTCCTCGGGGTTGATCATGCCCGCGTGTGACACCCGCTCAATCAGCAGCTCCTCTTGGGAGGGAGGAGAGTCAGCCTGCCAGGCCCGCCCACCCCAGCCCCAGCCTGAGCCCACCCCAGGCCCGCTCCACCGGGTGCCCACAGGCCCAAGAAGCCCAGCCTGGGAGCCTCCAGGGGCGTCAGGGGCAGGCAGCAGCACCCAGGACATGGGAACAATAGCGAGACAGCTGCAGGGTCTAGGGAGCACCCAGGAGTCCAGCCCCCAACCCCAATGCAGACGCGGGGTTGGGGGGGGGCGGCCTGGGTGGCCTGCAGGGAGGGGCTGCTGGGACAACAGAGCTGAGCCACAGTGGGGGCCTGGGGGGATGAGGGGAGGAACAGTGTCTCCTAACTGGGGTCAGGGGCCCCTTGGGCCAAGACCCCCGTCCCTCTCCCTGTCTGGACAGATAGCCCCAGAGCTGACCCTTTCCTCCACTGCCCCTGCAGCCTTAGTCCCGCCTTCCCTGCACCCACTGAGGCCCACCCACCGCTCTCAGTGGACAGGCTGGGGCTGGTCCGGGCACCGACACCCACACGAGCTCTTCCCAGACCCCTCAGTGCCCCCAGAGAGCCAGGCCAAGGGCACGAAAGTCCTCCTCACCCCCCACTCACAGCTGGGGAAGGGGTCCCAGTGGGGCCAACAGCAGTGGGGGGGCCCGCAGCTGAGGGGAGGCCCACGCTGGAGCAAGCTGGACGGAGCGGCTGACGCCCCCACCTGTCCCTCCTCCCCTCTTCTCAGCCCCGACGGCCACCACCCTCCCAGCCCAGGCTGATCCTATGGGGAGCCTGGGCTGTCTGCCCTCTCCCATCTTTATGTACTGGCCACCAAGGCCGTAGAGACGGCACGGCAAAGCTGGGCCACCTCAGATCTCTACGTAAGCAGCTGTGGCGCCACCAGGCAATGGTGGGGGCACCCGTCAGGTCCAAACCCTCGGCCAGGACCCTGCTTCCTCCTTCAGCCAGCACCTGTGCTCACCGCTGCCCCCTGCCGTGCCCACCGCTGCCTCCGCCCGTGCCCACCGCTGCCTCCACCCGTGCCCACCGCTGCCCCACTGCTGCCC
>NW_004443981.1:18034252-18043868 GCF_000243295.1 Trichechus manatus latirostris
CGCCTGTGCCCACTTGGGCACCATGCCTACCCCTCGCCTACGTGGGGCTGTCGCTCCACTTGCCCCACCCCCCGCGCTGCAACTCCCTGTCTGTGGTCAGCCCAGCAGTGCCCACCCACTACCGCCTCGTCTGAAACAGGCCTCTTGCACCCCAGGACAGGCATGGATCCGTGATAGGACGGGGAGGCCTCTCTTCAGAGCGACCTGCTGCTGGGCTGTGGGGGCCGGGACACCCTCTCTGCCTCTGCCTGAACTCTCCCTTAGTAAGAGGCTGGCGGATCCTCAGGAGCAGCCGCCCTTGGCTTGTGTTCCCAGCCTGCTCCCCTAAGCCCCCCAGCCTCAGCAACCCTGTCCTTGACCAAGTCCCCAGTGACCCTGCTGAGTGCCATGGACACTTCTCTGGCCTCGGCCTGCCCGTCCTGCCCCCAGCATCTCCTCCCAGGAACACCTCCGGCCCTGGGCACCTCTCCTGCCCCCTGGCTGCTCGTCCCCACCTGGCCCCCCTGTGTCTCCCTGGCACCGGAACACTGGTGGGCCCCAGGGCTGGGCCTGACTCGGCATCCACCCGTCCACCGGTGGCTTATGGGCATCTCCCACGCCACGCGGCCAAACCTGCACCCCCACCCCATCTCCACCCTGCTGGGCACCTAGGCCATCCCTGGCCACTCTCCTCACCCACACCCTGTCCCTCCACCTGCAGAATCCGGGCCCCTCTCACCTCCTCCAGAGCCCTCCCTGGGTCTAGGCCCCTGCCCTCCTGGGTTAACAGGGGCCTCCTCACTCTCCTGCCCTGGCCCTAAGGCCTACCCTCCACATGGTGGCCCAGGCAATCCCACCCCCGAGAAAAGGCCAGCATCCTGATGGTGGCCCCGAGGCTGCTGGGATCTGACTGCTGCCACCCAGGCCCTGTGATGCTCCCCAAACACAAGAGGCTCGTTCCCTCCTCAGGACCCCGCCAGTGCTGGTCCATCTGTCTGCAGTGATCTTTCTGTGCACCTCTGAGGCCCCCAAACTGCCAGAAAACCTTCTTGGCCCTACTCCCCAAGGCTCCCCCTGTGCATAAGCAGCCTTGAGGACAGGGGGCTGAGAGGGGACCTGAAAGCCAGAGAGAGCCCCTTGAGGGGGCCCCACCACACTGTGGCACTGACATGGGTCAAAGAGAACATGCCCAACAAGACAGCAACATAGACAAACGGGGACCCGGGGGACAGCACATGCACAGCTCTGCAACACTCATGTGTCAGAGTTCCCTGGCAGCCAAGGCAAGAAGAGAAACAGCACACACGTCCCCAGGTAAAGGAATGTTCCGAGCACAGGGGCCTTTGTCCTCGCAGAGGACCAGGAACCCAGAAACATGAGTGCCTGAGTCAGAGGGGAGTCAGCCTCCCAGTCACCCACTCATCCGTCCGGGTTTTACTCACCATTCGGGTTGGTGGTGTTGTCCCAGTCCCAGGCCTCCACGATGAGGGTGAACGAGCGCTGTGGACACAGGGAGGGGGCCAATTAGGTGCCCGAGGCCCCCACCTGCCTGCCGGGACAGCGGAGGGTGGCGGCCCACTGGGGCCCTGCCACACCCCTTGGCCCAGCTCCCCCCTCCCCAGTGGTTCCGATTGTGTTCCCTGAGTCTGTCAGGGCTCTGGCCTCTCTTACCAGCCAAGGACCCTCTTCTCTCCCCACCTCATACCCTCAGGCCAAGTGTCCTTGGGGAACCCACCAACGGCAGCAGCTAACGAGTGCTCAGCACAGAGGAGGGAAGCCACACCCCCAAGGCCTTGTGGGCTTAGGGAGGCTGCTTGCCCTCGGGGCCCAGCAACCCAGGCAGGCCAGCCATGAGCCCAAGAGGGAACTGGGCAGAGAAGTGGGCAGCAGGGTCAGGCGGGGGGCCTGGGCCCGAAGGGTGCCTAGAGGGGACCCCCCCACCCCGCCTGGCTGGGGTCTGACCCCTGGTGGAGAACACCAGGCCCTGCTCCCAGCCCCTTGAGAGGAACAAATGCCCCGGCACACCCCCGCCGCCCCCTGGCCGAGAGCGCACCCACTGCGGCCCCCCGCACCGAGCTTCCACACCTCGCCACCCTGGGCCATGCCCCTGAGCAGGTACACGGCACACAACGCACAGCCCAGGAGCCCCGAGAACAGGAAAGGGGCAGGGTGGGGCCTGTGGGGTACACATGGGGAAACTGAGGCCAGGACAGGCCACACAGCCATAGCCTGATAGTGGCCACCCCCTCCCTCCCAGGACCATCTGGCCCTTGTGCCCCAGGCGGCCGTGATGGGGTGATGCTGTCATCCCATCGCCTGAGCAACCCCAGGGCCCGCCTGTCTGCCAGCGAGGTAATCCGAGCCCGCTGGCCTCGGAGCCCCTGTCTCCACAGGCACGGGCGGAGGGCAGGAGGGGCGGAGGGCAGGAGGGGCGGAGGGCAGGAGGGGCGGAGGGCAGGAGGGGCGGCAGTATAACCTGGAGCTGAGCCGCTATCCACGTGCTCCACCCATCCTCGGCCCAGTCCTGAAGGCACTGCGACCCTCCCCTGGGGCCTGGTTCCCCCACCCTGGGCTGGGGTCACGGGCAGGGCCAGGTCTAGGCCACCTTGGGGGCAGTAGTCTGCCAGCCCTCCCAAGGGGACAATGCCTTAGGGGCATCTGGGTGAGGCCCCCATTATTTCAGCCCCAGAGACCATGGCTGTTTCCTGGAAACCACACCACTCTCCCCCTCCAGGGCCCCACCCCGGCCAGACCCCAGCCCACCCGCTGCCTGCCAGCACTCCATCTACCCCACCACCCCAGGCCCCAGGACAGGTGGCCCCCTGCATCAGCCCCTACTCCCACCCAACCCACTGCCCTGCTGCCCCTGACCCCGCCTTCAGGGACCCCCACCTCCTGCCCACCCCCCAGCTCCAGGAGTACCTCCTCCCTCAGGCCCACCACACGCCCTCTCGGCTTCACTCACTGCTACATGTACGCTGGTGAACCGGGTGCCACCCCAGACCTCCCCTGAGCTCAGCCCCTGGGAATGACCCACAGCCCCTCCCACCCACCGAGAAACAGGCTGCACTTGAGCACCGTTCTCCACTCCCTCAAATCCACTCCCCTGCCCCACACCCCCCACCACCCCACCAGGCCACCAGCCTGCGCCAGGCCCTGCTCAGTCACTGAGGACAGCCTCTGCCTCCTGGCACTCAGGGAAGCGAGGGGTGGCCGCAGAGCATCCTGAGACAGCAGGGCTGCATGGAGAGCCAGGGCCGGAGGCCGTTCTGACCCGAAGCAGGGGGGGCCTGAGGACAGGCCGGTGGACGTGAGGCCACAGAGCGTGGAAGGAGCAGCGTAGTTTCTGGGGGCTCCAACTAGGAGGAACGGCACGGGCAAGGCCCGGGGGTGGTGATGAGGAACAGCAAGGGGGCCCACGTGGCCAGGAGCATGTGAGACAGAGGGCAGGAGGGTTGGGTCAGCTCCTAGAGGGCCAAGGGTGGGAACGGGCTCCGAGGGGGTTGGGCATGGGAGTGCAGGGCCGGGGGCCCTGCTGCAGGTGGCATCCACCGCCAGGGCCTGGCCCCACCAGGCACAGACAGCAACGGTCCAGAGTCCCTGCCCTCAGGGAAGCACAGGCCCGGTCACCCTGCATGGCTATACCTGGGCTCCGGGGCCAGCAGGGAGTGCCTCCCGGCTCCCAGGAAACCCCACGCCAGCTTTGCAGGTAGGATTACCGCCACCTTCGCCAGAGCACGGGGCTCCGGTTACCTGCTCTCACAGGGACGTGCACCTCCCGCCCACCTGCAAGGGCCCCACCGCCCGCCAGCTGGGCTCCTCACACCTGGATGGCAGGAAGTCATCCAGAGAACCTGAGCCGACAGCGGGCGGCACCACACCCACCGCACCCGCCCGCCCGCTGCCAGCAGGGTCCCTGGCCTCCCTCCCTCCCCGGCTCCCGGGGCCAGCGCTGCCCTTGGGGCCTGCAGCCTCCCTCTCCAGGACTCAGTACCCTCCTCTGCAAATGACTACTTCTCTTCCCTGCCCCTCCAGCCTTGGGGGTCCTGGGCCAGGGGAAGGGGTCCTCAACTCAAATCCCTACAGGACTCAAGGGCTGGGAGGCTGTTCTGCCATTCCAAGATGGGGCTGGGGAGTCTGTGGGGGTGATGGGGGCAGGAGGCCTGGGGGCCACGAGGGCAATGGGGGCACTGAGGGTGGAGGACTGGGGGCAGCTCAGAGACCCTCATGCCCACCTGGGTTCCCCAGCAAGCGAGAGGCAAGAACTCCGGCTCCTCCCAGGCCAGACTCTGGGCTGTCCAGCCACCCGCCAGCCTCGCCTCGGGAGGCACGGTCCAGCTGCAAGGCCTCAGTCCCTGGAGGCCAAGCCGAACCTCTTCCGGCAAGCTGCCCGGACCCACTCCTGTCTCAGCCGACTCCCAGCCTGACCCCACTGCCTCCTCCCCAGCACAGACCCTCGAGGTTGGGCCCCAAACCCATCCTCTTAGGATGAGGGGGGCAGCGGCCCAGACGCATGGAAATGACACAGGGACCAACCGTGCCACCCCCACAGCCTCGGATGCCTCCGACGCCCTGGGGCCCAGGAGAGCCCAGCGCAGCCTCCCGGGGCCACTGCCCAAGGGTCAGGGGCTCCAGCCTGGTTCCTTTGCCTCCGCATCCCAGGCGAGTGAGCGGCCCCCCACGGAGCGCAGCACTGGTGCCGGCACCAGCTCCAAGCCCAGATACGTCTCCTGAAACTCGAGCCTTGGAGGGCCCAGGCCTCTGCTGCCGTTGTCACTAGGGGGTGGGGGCACCCCCCAGGTGCTGGGCCCAGGGACGCAGCAGGAGGAGCTAACCGCAGGCCCAACCCACGCAGGAACCCAGATGCCTGCACAGGACCAGGGACAAGCCGGGGCCTTGTCTGCTCCTCCTCCCACCCACCACCCTCTCCAGGCCTGCTGTGGAGAAAGCTCAGCCCAGGGTCCCCCACAGCTCCACACACGGGGACTCTAGGATTGCTGCAGCAAAGCCCAGTGCCCACTCACTGTGTCAAGCGCAGCTCAGCCTGGATCTGAGAATAGGGACCCTGGCTCAGAGGATACAGATCTCAGCTCAGGCTTGGGGGATAGGCACCTCCGCTCAGGGGATAGGAACCCCAGCTCAGGCCTGAGGGATAGGGACCCCAGATCAGGGGATAGGGACCCCAGCTCGGGATAAGGACCCCAGCTCAGGGAATAGGGACCTCAGCTCAGGGGATAAGGACCCCAGCTCAGGGGATAAGGACCTTGGCTCAGGGGACAGGAACCTCGGCTCACGGGATAGGGACCCCAGCTCGAGGAAGTGGAGGAGGATAGGAACCCTGGATAGGGGATGACAGGAACCCTCAGCCTGGCGGATAGGGACCCAAGCTCAGGGGATAAGGACCTCAGCTCAGGGGACAGGAACCTCAGCTCAGGGTATAGGGGCCCCAGCTCAGGGGATAGGGACCCTGGCTTAGGGGACAGGAACCCCGGCTCAGGGAATAGGGACCCCAGCTCAGGGAAGGGGGAATAGGAACGCTGGATGGGAGGGATAGGGGCCCCGGCTTAGGGCATAGGGACTCCAGCTCAGGGCCGGGGGTGTACAGAGACCCTGGCTTCGGGAATAGGGACCCTTGGCTTGTAGATAGAGACCCTCAGCTTAGCAGGTAGGGACCCAGGCTCAGGGGATAGGGACCCAGTTTAAACCTGGAATTGGAGATTAGGGACTCAGGCTCAGAGGACAGTGATCCATTTTGGGCCTGGAATCAGAGGACAGGGACCACAGCTCAGACCTAGAGAATAAGGACCCCCACCTTGGACCTGGGGATAGGGAACCAGGCTCAGGCCTGGAGTCTGGGGGGTAGTAATCCCACTTCCCCTTAATCCAGTGATCTCATACCAGTACCTTCAGGTCAGGCCCCTAACCTGGCCTCCCTAGCCCCCCCACCCCCGGTCCAGCCACCCCAGAGCCGCACCCGCTGGTTTCTGAGAACCACTACCCTCCCTGCTGGCCCCTGCTGCAAACCTTCCATCAACCCCCCTCCCTGTCATGAAGCCACCTCACTGCCTCAACCCACCCCCACAAGGCTTGGGACAAAGCCCTCAGCCCATTTCCAAACCCTCCACTGGCTTCCTCCCAGGGTCCCCACTTTGCCTGGCACCAATGGCCTCACCTCACCCCGATACCAAAGCCTTCAGCAAGTCTCCCGTGTTTGGGCAGGTAAGAGGGTTCATAGTGGGGCACAGAGCAGGGTGCAGAGTGGGGCTGATGGTGGGATGCAGAGTGGGGGTCTGGGTGAGATGCAGAGTGGGGCACAGATTGGGGTGCAGAGTGGGGCTCAAGGTGGGGTACAGATTAGGGTGCAGAGTGGGGCTCAGGGTGGGGTACAGATTAGGGTGCAGAGTGGGGCTCACGGTGGGATACAGATTGGGGTGCAGAGTGGGGCTCAGAGTGGGGTACAGATTAGGGTGCAGGGGGCTCAGGACGGCATGCAGAGTGGGGCTCAGGGTGGGGTACAAACTGGGATGCACAGCGGGGTACAGAGTGAGGCTCAGGGCAGGGCACAGAGTGGGGCTTAGGGTGGGGTGCAGAGTGGAGCTCAGTGTGGAGTACACAGTGGGGCATCGAGCGGGGTGTAGGGTAGAGTACAGAGTGAGGCTCGGGGTGCTGTGGAGAGTGGGGCTCAGGGTGGGGTGCAGAGTGGGGTACAGATTGGGGTGCAGAGTGGAGCTCAGGGCAGAGTACAGATAGAGGTGCACAGTGTGGCTCAGAGTGGGGTACACAGTGGGGCTCAGGGTAGAGAGCAGTGTGGGGCTCAGAGTGGGGTATCGATTGGCGTACAGAGTGGGGTATAGAGTGGGACACTGGGCGGGATACAGAGTGGGATACAGAACAAGGTACAGAGTGGGGCTCAGGGTGGGGTACAGAGTGGGGCTCAGACTGGGGTGCAGAGTAGGGTGCAGAGTGGAATACAGATTGGGATGCAGAGTATGGCTCAGGGTGAGGCTCAGGGTAGGGTACAGAGTGGGGCACAACCTGCCCTAAGACCTAGCAGCTGTACTCCTGGCCAGGGCTGGGGAGGTGGGGGACAGGCATCATCGATGGGTTCACGCCCAGACCTGTCTACCCCCACCCCCCACCCTGACTCCTTCAGCAAGACCCCCTCTCAGGGTGGAGGCCACGGGGCACAGTCCTTTCCTAAAATCCCCTCAGGCCAAGTGGAGCCCCTCAGGGCTGAGGGGAGTTGCAGCAAGCCAAGAAACACAGTCCATCCCAAGAAGACAAGGAGTCAGGGAGATGTGCTAGAAGCAGGAGGGGGCCCTGAGGGTGGGGAAGGCCCTGGAAATAGGGATGGGGTGGTGGCAGGGGATGAGGATGCCCATACTAGAGCCCCTTTTGGAGGGCAGGAAGCAGAGGCAGTGGTGCCTCACAACCCAGCCCCTGGGCACTCAGGTGGCCCTCACCAGCCACAGCCACCCCAGCCACCCCAGTGCCTTGCTCCCTCGGTGGGCTGTCCTGCCCCCAGGCCTCTCCTCCCAGCCCTGGAACCACCACTTCCCTCAAGGACTTTGGTGGCCAGTGGGGGAAGCAGAGGGATGGGGGAAGCCGGGCTGAGGCTCGGGGTTAGCAGAGCCCAAGCATTGAGACAGCTCTCACCCCTATTGCCCGCCCTGCTCCACAAACCCCAAAGAGGTACCCAGGATCTCAGTCCCAGGAGCTGTCAGGAAAGGGGTCTGCTCAGGTCCTCAAGACTCACCTCCAACAGTGTGATCCCCTGGCTCTGTCCCACCTCTGAACCATGTCCCATCCACGCCACGGGAGGGTTCGGGCCCAGCTTCCAGGCCGCCTGACTCCCAGAGCCCAGGCCTCGTCAGGGGCAGCTGCCCATACCCTCCCTCCGCCTGCACCTTCAAGGCCCTCCTCCCATCCCCTCCCTGCAGGGGGCTCCAAGGACCTCACCTACCCTATCAACTGAGGAGCACAGTCCCTGCTCCCCCAGGTGGGCCCAGTTCTGAGCACGCCCCAGCTCCCGGCATGGAGTTGGGCTGCGGGGGTGCTGGCACCACCACACTGGCCCCGCCCCCAAGGCCAGGCAGCAGGAGGAGAGGAAGCCACCCTCAATACCACCATCCCGGGGGGCCCTGGCCCCCCACCCGGGGAGCAGCCGCCTGCCCCTCCTGTGGCATTGGAGGCCCCCAGCCAGGAACAGGGGGAAGGAGGGGAGCTGGCTGGGACCTGGCACCCCGAGGCTCATGGGAAAGCAGGGCCTGCCCCATCCCGCCCGCCGCCAGCCGGCCAGCAGGGCGAGGGCCACAAGGGACACGCGCCGGCCCGCCGCATTCCTCCCAGTCGCCCTGCCCCCACGCCCACGGCTGCCAACTCGAGCAGAAAACACATCCTCAGGTAGCGATTTGGAGCCACGCTGGCGCAGGCCCAATCGCAGATGACAGGCTGAGGGCCCTGCACAGACCTGCCCGCTCTGCCGGCTGTGGGGGCGCGGGGGCTGGGCCAAACCAACCGCCTGGGGCCAGCCTCCCATGCCTGCCCTGGCCCAAGCTGGGACGCTCTCCCCACCGGAGGCCCCGATTCACTCAGGACATAAGGACAGGGAACAGAGGGGACACGGGGGTGAGGATGGGGGTCACAGGAGGCCCAGCCCAGGCCTGGGAGAGGCTGCCAGCCCAGGGCTTGGAGCAAGGGCAGGGCAGGGGGCAGCCGCCAACGGCGTAGGTCCTACTGGCCCAACCACCGGCCAGGCCCCAACCCCTCAGCTCCTTCAGGACCAGAACACCAGGAGGACAAGCTCCTGGTGCCGCCCGCTGCCTGGGCCAGCCAGAAGCTGTGGGTCAGAAGGCCAGGCTCCTGGGTCACTGTGGAGTGCCCTGCTCTGGCCATTTCCGCTCACAGCTCCCACTCACAGCCCCAGAAGCCTGTCACCAATGCCCTCGGCCTCTCCCGAGGTCCACCCAGAGCCCTGAGCTATTTCTCCACACTGGGGTCCCACCTCCTGGGGTTTCCTCACACTCCTGCTCCCCAGTCCAGCCCTACAGTCCACTACATCACACAGTGATGGAGCACCCCGCCCAGGGCCTGCTTCAGAGAAGGACCAAGTAAGGCACCAGGAGGTCTTGGTCCCCTGTCTGCCAGCTGAGGCGGCCCACAGGGATTAGTGAGCCCTCTCCCTCTGAGGATGCATCCTCCCAGCATGCCCAGGCCTGGGGCTCCTGCCAGATTGGCCTCCCCCCTCATCCCCAACTGAGGGAGATAGCAGGCCCCTTGACTCAGCCCCCCCTTTCTAAAAAGAACAAACAAACCAAAAAGGCCACAAGTAGAACAGCTATCACGGGGCTATCACAGAGCCACGGCCTGGTCGCAGCATCAGGGCCCAGCATCTCTTCCCCTGGGGGGTCCTGGTCGCCTGCGACTTCCCTCAACACACACACCAGGTCCTCGTGAGCCCAGAACCCACGGAGCCCGCCCGGGCACCCCCGGGGCATCCAGGAAGCGGCAGGCGGGCTCAGACTGGCCGCGGGCACTGGGCGGCTCCGCCAGGGCCTGCCCTGGACCAGCCCCAGCACGAGCGGTACACATGCCTGCGCGGCCTGCCCGCGCCCCAGGCGCCCCGCCGCGCCTCCCC
>NW_004443981.1:18045265-18055015 GCF_000243295.1 Trichechus manatus latirostris
GGCGGCGGGTCCCGGCCTTGGCTCTGCGCGCCCGCGCTCCCGGCTCCCGCAGCCAACAAGTTCGGGACGAGACTGACAGCTCGCTCGCCCATTCGTCACCCGCGTACCTGCATATGCATGAGGGGGCGGGGCCGCACCGCGGGAGGGGTGCCCGGGGGCTCCCGGGGCTTTAAAGGCGGCGGAGGGTGCCGCCTCTCAGAGCCTGGTCCGGCGCGCACCGCCTGCACCTCCTCCCAGGGGTCAGCGCGGGCGGCCGGCGGGGCCCGGCCACTGCGCCAGGCCACCGGGACGCTCTCAGCACCTCTGTCCCCAACCGCCGCGGGTCGGGAGCCGGGGGTGGGGTGCGCCCTGAGGTCGCCACTGCGCTTCCCTCCATCAGTGCGCCACCGCCGCATTCCCCGCCGTCCCAGAGAGGATGTCGCCTCCCTCACAAATCAGGGCCCCGGTCCCCAGGCGGGGCGGCGCGGCCAGGGACCCGAGCTGGGCCCAGCCCCCACTGTGCGCCCCCTTCCCTCCGCCCACGCCGCTCCTGCCGCCGCCACGTTGGCCGCAGGGGGCGCTGCTCGCCTCCGACGCCCTTTCCCTCCCTCCCGCACGAGCGCCTGTCGAGCACCGAGTCAACAAATGCTTCTGGGCGCAGGTTGTGCGCCCGGCTCAGGGCTGGCGCGAGGATGGCCCAGCCAGGCCCTCGAGGGACGCCCAGGCCCGAACCCGGGCTGGGAATGTGGGGAGAACAGCGGGGGACAAAGGCCAGTGGTGCGTCCCTTGGTGGCCAAGATGCCCTGGCCTGTTCCAAAGGGGCTCCTCCTGCCTGGTCGCCAGGCCCCCACCTCCCACCTCTCTGCCATCACCTGGGTGCCCTCTTTGTCCCCAAACATCGCCTTCCTCCACTGGTCAGGGTCCTTTGCTAGGGATGTCAGTGGCCTTGGGCCTAATGATCCTGAGAGGTGCCAGGGGCATCACCTGCCCCCACAACAACTGGGCTCTTTTCTCCTCCTGGCTTCTTGGGCCCTGGCCTGGGTGCTAGGGGTGCTGCCCCGTCTGGGCTGCCATAGCCGAGTGAACACAGGGCACACGGGGGCGTGGAGGGATTCCTGGGGCAATGAGCTTGGAAGGAGGCTCAAGTGCTGGCCAGGCTCAGGGGCCTGGGGTGTGGCCCAGGAGGATGGGTGCTGCTGGAGTAAGCACCGTGCAGGGTGCTGCCGAGTGCACAGGTCAGGTCCACAGGGGCACCCCTCCCAGGCTTACAGGCCCACCCCTGGGAATGGCCCCACCTGGCTTACCTGCCCCCTCTTTAGCAGCCCCTTCAGGATCCAGGCCTGCAGGAGCAGCTGGAGGTCCCTGAAGGGGTGGGCCAGAGTCCCCACCCTGCCTCGGGCTGGCTCTGTTCTCTTAGGGAGAGCGCCCACCCCCACCTTAGCCCCACGAGCGGAGAGGCGGGTGTGCTGGGTGGGAGCAGGATACAAGCCAGGCGTGCCACACACAGCGACCCCCACCAAATAAGGGCACATCAGCCTGTGCTGAGGCCTCTGGTCCCTTTCCTCCTACTGCAGGCAGCTGGGGCGACTGCCTGGGGAGGGGCTTACCGCAGGCCCGCCTCCCCTTTGCTCTGTGCGGGGGGGCAGGTACTCAAGAGAGGGAGGCCCCAAGGGGAGAGAGGAGCTCCCCCATTCCTTGATCCAGAGCCCAGCCCCCGCCCCCCCCTCCCCGCGCCCACCCCTGGCCACCCCCACTGCGATAGCTACGAAGCCCACCCTCCAGGAGGCACTCAGCCAAGCAGTGAATGTGCAGACACAGCCCCAACCCAGGGGTGGACAGAGGACCCAGACAATTAATGAGGCAGAAGGGGACAGACCTGGGGAGCAGGGGCCTCTCTGCTGAGACCCAAAGGGCAGGCAAGAGCGGGCCAGGTGAGGCGCACGCTGGCAGTAGAGACAGCCTGTGCAAAAGCCCTGGGGCCCGTGAGAGGGCCCAGAGGCCAGAGGAAGTGGGGGGTAAGGGGGAGACTGGGTGGAGGCCAGCACCAGGCCACCCTGGGCCTTGTGTACCAGTCTCACACACCCTGACTGCTTGGGGAGGAGGAACACAAGGGGCAAGGCGAGGGCTGGGTGAGGTCTGCAGCTGCCGCTGTAGTGCAGGTGAGAGGGGCCCTGGCTGGGGAGGCAATGAGAAGCCGGGAGCTCCAGTGAGAAATGGAATCCTCAGAACAACACCCTGGCCTATCTGCCTCTCCTGGCCCGGCCCGCCCCTCCTTCATCCACCTCCCAGCTCCCTGCTCTTGGGAGGAGAGGGCCAAGCAGACTAGTTCATACCGCAGTGTGACTGACTGACAGGGGCGGATTGAGGCTCCTTCCCTGCTCAGAACTGTCTCGGCTTGCAGGCGCCCAGCAGTGACGCTCACCTCACCTCGAGACTGCCTGCTCCTCATCAGTCAGCTCAACCTGCCCTCCTTCCCTGCCAGCCTGCCCTGCAGAGCTGGGGACATGTGGCCTGGCCCCATCTACCTCCCCCATGTTCCCTCCGCCCAGGGCAGCTGGGTGGGCATCAGAGCAGGAGCCAGCAGATCCAGGATGCTCTGTACCCACCAGGCGAGCTCCCTGCCTCCCTGTCCAGGGTGCCACCTGCAGGGCACAGAAGCCCCCCTTACAGTCCCCTCCCCCTCCTGCCTGCTAGGGCCACGCCCCAGACCTAATGGTGCTGGATGAGGCTTAGGTCAGGAAGGCAGCTATGCCCACCCTGGGGGAGGAGGTGGACACTGGAGACCTGCTGGGGTCCCCTCCGTGCAGCGACTTCTTGGGCCAGAAACACCAGGGGTGGATGGACCCTGTGTATGACTCTCTCACAGCTCCCCAACCAGGCTTGTGGGGGGGCTCCCTCTCTGAGCTTCCCCGCGCCAGGGGCTGGGGTGAGCTCTGAGGTGGGTGCTCAGCTCTTGCTGGACAAGGCACAGGGTGGGGCCACCCCGCCTGGCCAGGGGGCTTCAGCCCCATCGGGGGGACTCCTGAGGACCAGCCCGGGGAGCAGCCTGTCCCGGGTTTGGACAGAGCCAGCTGAGCTTGAGAGTGAGCGGTGCTTCCGCCCTATCCTGCGGGGCTAAATATAGAGGCCAGGGAGGGGAGTTTCCGGTTACAGCCCCCCCCAAGTGCCGGGAAATCGATGCCAGCTCCATTAGGCCGGGCGGCGTTGGTGCCTGCTGACCGCCCCCATCCACTGCAGAGCAGAGTGAGGGGGGCTGGACTGCACCCAGATCCAGGTGCCCTGTCCAACCCTGCTGGTCTGCAGCCAGCACCCACACCCTCCCCAGGGCACCTCAGAACCCTCCCCCCACTCCGCAGGACAGCAGGCTCCCAATGGGGCATCAGGCAGGCTGGCACATGAGAGAGGTTCCAAGGCTGGGTGGACGTCCCTGGTCTGTAACTCATTCCCCAGATGTGTGGGGGCCCAGTCCTGCGCACCCTCCAGGGGCACACACCACACCCACTGAGGGCCCCTCTCCCCAGCATTCATATCCCTCCTATGGCTGGGCTCCCAGTAGGCCCCACCTGGGTCCCAGCCTGTATTTGCATACAGGTGGTGCTGCTCCAGTGGGCACCTGCCGACAGCCTCCTCAGGGCGGCCTTGACAGCCAGGCCCAGGGGCTGGGCGGCACTGTGCTTCAGGCACCTCTCGGCGCTGCTCCAGCTAGGCTCAGCCGCACACGCACCCTAGGGAGAGCCGGGGCTCTGGGGCCCTCGGTGAGCGCTCACACAAAGGGCCCGCCTGCTAGGGTCAGGTAGGCAGGGCAGGGGGCCTCCGCCTCGAGTGCAGTGCCCCGCATCTGACAACGGGGTCTTAGCTGGAGCCAGAGGCTGTGTGCCCTCCTCAGCACCCACTGTCAGTGCTCTGGGGATGCTGGGCACCAGCACTAAGTCCAGGCTGCAGCCACTCCGGGCAGCTTTCCCCAGATACCCCACCTCCCCCAGGTCAGTGGGCCCTGACCCAGGCTGACCCCCGCCCCCCAGGATGTCACCCAGAGGGCTTGGGAGGCTCTGAGGAAGGGGCCCTCAGAAAGGTTCAGATGGACATCTCTACCCCAGGGAGCCAACTGACCCAGAGGCCAGGCCCTGTCACCACAGCACTTGTCCCACAGGGCATCCTCAAGGGCTATGGTCTCAGTGACAGGCACACTCCCTCCCATGGTGGTGCCCACCCACTCAGGCACCTATGGTCTTCCTGGGACCCTGTCATGGATTGAATTGTGTCCCCTCAAAATACCTGTCAACTTGGCTGGGTCTTGATTCCCAGTATTGCATAATTGTGTATTATTTTGTAATCTAATGTGATTTCCTTATGTGTTGTAAATTTAATCACTAAGCTCTAATAAGATGGATTAGTGGCAGTTACGCTGATGAGGTCTACAAGATTGGATAGTGTCTTAAGCCAATCTCTTCTGAGATGTAAAAGAGAGAAGCAAGCAGAGACACATGGGAACCTCATACCACCAAGAAAGCAGTGCCGGGAGCCGGGCGCATCCTTTGGACCTGAGGTTCCTGCGCTGAGATGCTCCCAGACCAAGGTAAGATTGATGACAAGGACCCTCCTCCATAGCTGACAGAGAGAAAGCTTTTCCCTGGAGCTAATGCCCTGAATTTGGACTTGTAGTCCACTGGACTGTGAGAAAATAAACTTCTCTTTGTTAAAGCCATCCACTTGTGGTATTTCTGTTAGAGCAGCACTAGATGACTCAGACAGACCCTAAGTGCCCAAGGGTTGTGCAGGTAGCCCGGGCTTCTAGGAGAGGTCAGAGGGCAGGGCCGTGGTGCACACCCGCCAGAGAGCCCCCGCTCTAGGGCCCAGTAGCCCCTGCCCACGGCCGTGGGCCGGCTGGGGGTTCAGGAGAGCACCTGGGCCACGGCCTGGGCAGCCACCAAGATCCCCGTCGTCAAGGGGACATTCTTCCGATCCCCCACCCCAGCCCAGGATTTGCACGGCCTGTCCTCTCAAAGCACACCCACCAAGACATTTCTGTGTGCTCTGAGGGAGAAGTGGGGGCCTGTCTCAAACCCCTTGGGGCACCCAGGGGGCACGGAGGGGCTACTCAGCTCTAGGCTCTGGAAGGGCCTCTGGCCTGACCCCAGCCAGGGTGACGACCCCTCCTTGTTCGCTCTGGAACATGTGGCCCAAATTTCTGTCCTTGCTTCCCAGCATCCCCTGCCTCCCCGGCCCCAGTAGGCTGGCTCAGCTGCCACCCCCGTGGCCACAGCTCATTCCGTGGCCCAGTGACCAGTGGGCCCTCCTTGAGCACCTGGCCTGGTCGAGCCACAGTCCCCACCTCTCCCTGCCCCAAAAGGGGGCCCAGCTGCCCCTGCCTCGGGCTGCAATCCTGAGAAGGGTCCCCACTCTCCCTGGGCTGCCCCAGCAGGGCCCACTCCCTTGGCCCACAGCAGCCACCCTCCATGGCCTACAGCCAGAAGCTTCTGCACCACAGAGCTGGGGAGCTCTCAAGGAGATCCTGCTACCCACCCCTTCGAGGCCCATCTCAGAAAGATTCACCATTCCCCATCCCCCCTACCTGTCCCCCACCGAGGCCACAGAGCTTAAGCCAGTGGACAGAGGCTGCATGGCCTTTATTGGGTCTGCAGGGCAGTGGGCGGGTGGCCGACCCCAGGAGTCTCACTGGGCACCCAGGCCAGGTGCCACGTGGCTGAGGAACCAGAAGATACCAAAGATGACACCAAGGGTCTTAGGGACATCCGGGTCGTCCACGAAGGCCTGGGCGCCGTCCAGGGGCAGGTGCATGACCTCTATGAGCTCACCTTCTTCCACCAGGCCCCCACCTGGGCCACTGCGCTGGGCGTCGGTCACCTCCGCATAGAACATGGTCTGGTTGGAGCTGGTCAGCCCCACACCAGATCTACAGGACAAGACAGTGTCTGCTCAGCCACCCCTGGTGGCCCCCAGCCCCCAGTCCCTTCCACAGCCCTCCCAAGCCATCCTCTCCTCTCCACTTCTCCCATCCTGTGGTAGGCAGGACTCTGAGATACACCCTCCAGGTTCTCACCCTGGTGTACACGCCCTGTAGCATCCCCCCCCCTCCAGTGTGGGCGAAACCTCAGGAGGTGATGGGATATCACCCTCGCCACTGAGTTATGTTATGACAAAGCTCAAAGCATTCTGCAGATGTAATTAAGGATCCTAACAGTTGATCTTGAGTTAATCAAAAGAAAGATTACCCTGGGTGGGCCTGACATAATCAGAGGGGCTCCTAAACGAGGATTTAGAGATGGAAGAAGTCAGAGAGATTCTTCTGCTGGCCTTGAAGATGAAATAAACAATCACGCCGTGGGAGGACGTGTGAGGAGGCCTCAAGACCCAAGGGTAGCCTCAAGGAGCTAAGAGGGGCCCCCAGATAACAGCCAACAAGGAAACAAGGACCTGTCACACAGCCACTAGGAACTGAATTCTGCCACAGCCGTGTGGGTTTGGAAGAGGACCCCGGCCCTCAGGTGACATCACAGCCACACAGTGACCGCGGCCGGCACAGAGGACCCAGTGAGCCTGTGCCCGACTCCTCATGTACGGAGACTAACACAGGGAAGGTGTGCTGTCCTGAGCTGCCAAGTCTGTGATAATTTGTTATGTGGCACAGCTGGCTGATGCAGGCCCTGCATCTTTACTCAGGCTGTGCTCTCAGCCAGGCCTCCCTTCCCTCAGCAGGGACTTCCACCTGTACCCAGGGCTCCCAAGCTGGCTGGGAAGGGGGACAAACCCACAGGCCTGGTGCAGCCCCGGCCAGTGAGAGTTCCTCATACAGGTCCTGCAGATGCCAAGTTCCAGGCCAGGGAAGGTGTGTGCCCAGAGGGCCATGCATGGGACTGGGACAAGGTGGCCGTGGCAGGAGTAGGCAACAGCGAGGGCAGCTGAACCCAGTGCATGCAGGCCCGAGGGCCAGGCTGCGCACACACTGGTTCTAGGCTGGAGAGGGGTGTGAGGGAGTCCCCTCCTTCAGTGGGCAGTAGCCAGAGGGGGGCAGGAGGGTGGCAGGCACCAGCCAGCGGTCAGTGGCCCAGACTGGCAGGGGCGGAGAGAAGGAGCAGGCAGCCGAGGTGACTGTAGGCCGTGGGGATGGGGGTAGCAGAGAGGCCAGGCCCGATTCCAGAACAGAAGCGGATGGGCCACGTGTAGGTATGAGGGGAGGGGGAAATGAGGGGTACCTGGGGAGATGCTCAGGTGAAGGAGGCTGGGGTCACCAGGAGGGTGCCAGCTAGCATGAGTCCAGGCCAGAGAGAGGTCTGCGGGGCAGAGGCTGCCCTGGGAGATGGCGGGCACACAGAGGCATAGAGCAGAACTGGGCACCTTCCACCCCAGTCCCCAGGCCTCCCCACCTCCGCCCTCCTGGGGAGGAGACCCACCCCAGACAACCTTGCCCCAGCTGCTTCCTCCGTTGCCTCCAGCCCCTTATCTCCCGCTGACCCATTCCTGATGGCCTATTTCTGGCAGCGACCTTGGCCTGTGCCTTTGATGGCTGTGGCGGTCTGTGGGACTTTCAAGCCCGGTTTCCACCACCTCACGAAGGAGAGGCCTGGCCTTTGGCCCAGGCCAAGGACATGCCCAGCCTGGCACTGGGCACTGCCCCCTCCTCGGGCCTCGTCCCAACCTCAGCTCAGGTACATGCTCACCTGTCAGCTCTCCGATGACACCCTCAGCCTCCCTGGGTCTTGTCACCTGGGAGGAGCAGGTGAGTAACCAGGCTCACTTCCCGGGCCGCCTGTCAGGCCCTGAAGGGCCTGCTGCCCTGACCTCCGCTCCACCCGCTCCAGTACTGCCTCCCCAGGCACACTCTCCTCTTCAACACATAAGTCTGAGCAGGCTGCCTGCTGCCTGGAATCCTCCATGGCTCCCCAGTGCCTTCTGACTGGGCCACAGCCTAGAGGCCCTGCCCGCACAGCCACCCCCACCCAGGGCTGCTAAGCCACTTGCCCCCGAGCCTCTGCCCCCCAAGTCCCTCTGCCAGGACTCAGCCCAGGCCCACCTTCCTCAGAAGGATCCGGCCCCCGCCCAAGCCAGCCTGCTTCTATCCTTACCCTCCCCACAGCCTTCCACTGGTCAGGCCCCTCATGCCCCCTCTCACCAATGCCCAGGGAAACACTGGCAGACCCTTGAGGCCTGCCCTCCACACACCCAGGATGCTGAGCCCTCTGGGATGGAAATCCTGCCTTCCAAATGGGACTCCAAGGACTGGAGATCACCCCAAACCCCTCTGCAGGGCTGGGTACACCCTAGTGAGGCCCTTGGGGCTGCTGAGGCAGGAGGTTCAGAGCCCAACAATGAAAGGTCCCCGTGCTGGGCAGTGAGAGGTGGCAGAAGTGCCCGACCTCACCTGGGGCCGGGGACCCATCGCAGCAGCCCCGGGCAGGGGACGGCATCACTGAGAACCAGCTGTGCCCAGGGTCTAGTCACTAGCCCAACACTCTCTATTCTGGAAAGGCAGACTCAGCCGGTAGGGTCACAAGGGGCCGACACCTGGGCTCCGGTGAGGCAGCCCCAAAAACCTGGCTCTCACCCCCGACAGAGCTGGAGCCTCCCACCCCACCCAACCCAGGGCTTAGCCCCTTTCCTGCAGTCCTGAGCCACCGCCGTCTGAGACCAGATCTGACTCACCCCCACCCCCAGCGCCCAGTGCTTAATCCCACAGGAAGTGGAGGCATCTGTCAGCAGCAGCTGCCACCCGGAGCCTGGCCCCACGTGGCTGGGGGCCTCAGGGTGGGGGCGCGGGGCCCAGCACGCTCTAGAACGAGTCCCAGAAGCCCCAGTTCCGGCCTGGCTTAGGACTGGAGGTGCGTGCCGCCGGCCAGCTCTCCCAACCCCAGTCAAGAAGGATCTGCCTGTTTGCACACTCCCAGGAACAGGGTACTCACTGCCTTCGCAGCAGCCCTTCCCGTCCCCTGGGCCATGCTGACTGGCCCCTGTGCCTCCAACTGCAAGCCCGCGTGCCCGGCCCCGACTCACTTGTACATGGCAACGCGGCGCAGGTCGGAGGGGACCAGCCGGTAGCCACACTCCTCCCAAGCTTCCTTGCAGGCCACCTCCTCCAGCGAGACCCCCAGCTGGTCCACAAGGCCTGCGCACAGCTCGTACGTCACCCCCACCGAGCCCGGCAGGGCCGGCAGCAGCCCCTGGGGTGTATCCTGGTCTACAGCTGCCAGGGACCCCGGGAAGCGGCGCTCCACCTCGCCCGCATACACAGCTGCGTGGGGGGAGGAAGAGCACCCCCATGTGAGCCACCCTTACCAGCTGCCCTGGGCCAGATCCCCTTTACGGGGCCTCAGCTTCCCCCGGAACCCCCTCCCCACATCTGCACTCAGACCCTGGGGACCACAGGGGCCAGGCGGGCGGGGTGGGGGCGGTGACCCTGCAGCCCTTCCATGCTGCACCCCAGGCAGCCTCACCTGGCCGGAACTGCTTCACCAACACCAGGCACCTCCTGGATGAGTCGAACATGAGGACGGCCACGCTGCGGGAGGGCGGGGAGTGTCTGCTCAGCACACACATAACCCCTTGCCTCCCGGGGCCCTGGTTCCCGTCCTTCTGTTTACAGCCTGCTTATCTCCCCTCTCCGACAGCTCGGGAAAGGTGAGCTCCTTGCTCTGATGGAGAAACTGAGGCCCAGGCAGGCCCAGAGCTTGCCAGGCTCATAGTCAGAGCCAGGACCCAGCTTGGGGTGAGAGGGGAGCGGGTGAGGCGGGGAGAAGGGCACGTGGGGCAGCTGGG
>NW_004443981.1:18055171-18058594 GCF_000243295.1 Trichechus manatus latirostris
GGTGAGGTGGGGAGAAGGGCACGTGGGGCAGCTGGGCGGGTCATGGGTGGTGTGGGGTGCGGGGGGAGCAGGTGAGGTGGGGAGAAGGGCACGTGGGGCAGCTGGGCAGGTCATGGGTGGTATGGCAGCAGCGGAGGCCAGATGACTAATGGGACATGTGGCCTCTGCCGGCCAGCTGCTCTCCGGCCACACTCCTGGAGCCACGGCCCATTCAGCCAGACCCCTGAAGCTGAGGGCAAGGGCCCCAGGACAGCTAGCTCCAAGGGGCCTGCCGCCACCATAGCCAGGCCTCAGGGTGGCCCCTCAGGGATGGGAAAGCCATGGAGGGCCGGAGATCATGAGGGGCCCAGAAAGGCTAGGGTAGGGGCGGGACTACCCCCTCCAGGCCCCACTGTCCCCCTGGGCCGCTGGGCCAGGCTGGGACCTCACCTGTCATGCGTCTTCATGAAGTCCCATGACTTCTGGATGCCGTTCTGAAAGAGACAGGGCAGCAGTCAGGGCGGGCCACCAGGCAGAGGCAGCACGGGTGGAGGACGCTCCTGGGAGCTGGAAGAGCAGACAGACCAAGCTGCACCAGCTCCTAACCAGGGAGACCCGCTCACGGGTTGGGCCCATCAGGAGCCAGGAGCTGCAGTGGTTGGGACGGGGGAAATAGCCTGGGCTGAGCCTGGGCTGGGCGGGGAGGTCAAGGACAGCTTGACCCCAGGAGGGATAAGGCAGAAAACCAGGGCAAAGTGTGGAAAAGGCATCCCAGGCACGACAGGAACCAGTGCACAGTGCCCCAGTGCAGGACACGGGGCCAAATACGTGGGGCTGTGGAGAGGTGTACGCTGTCACCAAGTGTGGGAAGCACTAGACGTGGCAGGTCCCCCTGAAAGCGCACCAGCCCAGGAGCGGCTGGGGTGGTGGAGCCCGAGCAGATGGGGGACCACATCGCAGTGCTAAGTGGTTCAGTGATGTGACTGGACAGTGGTAGTTTCGGAGCCAGAGGCCATGGACCCCCACCCGGTTTCTGGCTTGGGCCGTCTCTTGTGCATCCCAGTCCCATGCTGAACTCCAGGCAGCCTCACCTGGCCAAAACTGCTTCCCCTTTCCACCTGTACCCCTACCCTGGGCCCCTGCCCTGGCAGGGCTCCCAGGACCCAGGCAGTACCCAGGGCGCAAAGAGAGCAGTGCAGGGCAGGGGCCTGGGCCAGGTCCCCTGCGGGCAGCCAGGACAGATGCAAATGAGGCTCCACCAGGCAGAGGCATGAGGGGCTCAGAAGCCGCCAGCAGGGCACTCCTGGCTGAGACAGGCCCCATCCTCGAGGGTGGGCATAGGTCACTGAGGCCAGGCTTGGGGCTGCAGCAGGCAGGTGCCATTCCACCCCTTTCCCCAAGGGGTCTCTGCTGATGGGGCTAGGCCTGGGCTCCCTGAGGTCCCTGCCCTGTGAGGGCCCACCTCCAGCATCCAGTGGCCCAACTGCCACACAGTTATGCGGGCAGCTGCGAGGCCCTGGCAAGCAGCTGGCCCCACCCTGGGCTCTGTCCAGGTGGAGGAGGGTCCGGGCCATGAAATGCACTGAGACCTGAGCAGGACACTCAGAAAATGCGGCCAGGCTCAGAAGAGGGAGGACGCTGAAGGGACAGGGGCTCCGTGAGGGCTTCCTGGAGGAGGTGGCTGCCAAGGCCCCCACAGACATAAGGGATGGGCAGCATACAGGCAGGGCCCAGAGGTGGCTCCAGGGTAGGTGGGAAGGCTGGTCTGAGCTTGGCCAGGAGGCAGCAGGTGAGGAGGTACAGTGGCCTCAGTTTCCAGGGGGGACCAGTGTCCCCAGGTGTACAGGTCAGGCTGCCCGCAGGCCATTGTGAGGCGCCACCCAGCAGGCGAGCCCGGGCCTGCCCAACATCTGCCATGGGGCCAGCCACCCCGGGACAGGGCCAGGGAAGCCAGCCCCACTCACATCTCCTCCATCAGTCTGTCCCATGCTGTTCCCCAACCCCTGTGACATCTGCTGATCATCAAGATCAGTTTGTAGGCCCAGCCAAGGCGGGGTGCAGGAGAAGGTCCAGGGCCAACCTCCCACAGGACCCCCAGCCCGGTTGTCAGGCTCCCTGGGAGGGAAGCTGCGTGGAGCAGGGCTGGGATGTGATCACAGCCCCCGCCCTGTCAGAGACTTGGTGGGTGCCCCGCCATTGTCTGTCTGTCCATCCACCAGGCTCCCCTGATGGGGGGTGGTACGCCCTTGCCCCAGGCCAGGTCCCCAGCCTATGCCCACCACGCCGACTACACCCACTCTACGACAGAAGAGCTCCCCCTCAAGGCTGTGCAGCCAAAGCCAGCGTTCCCATGTCCACCAGCCTCCCCGCCCTGGGCCAGCACCAGGGAGGTGAGTAGCGACCCCCATGTCCCCACTCGGTCTCATAACTGGCCTGTGCTGCCCCAGACCAGCTGCCAGCCTGGGCCCCTCCCAGGGTATGACCTCCCAGTCGTCCTGGGGTCCACAGGACTACAACTAAGGAGAGGGGAGATGAGGGGCTGCTGGGCCTCTCAGGCTGGAGTGGGGGGGACTTCAGCGGGAGCTGTCCAGAGGAAGGGAAGGGGCCTGGAGAGGAGGGGCGGGATGGGGCGCTCTAGGCAACAGGGCAGGGTGACTGCGGCCACGAGGGCCGGCTCCGTCCGAGTGCCATGGAGGAGCCCCAGCAGGAGGGGCTGGCTGGGGGCAGGTGAAACCATGGGGAGCAGAAACAGCAGAAGGCGGGCAGCGAAGATGCGAGGCACACAGCCCACCTGCAGATGCTCAGGAGGAGGAGGCGCCATGCTCCCTGGCCTGAGTGAGTAGAGGGAGGCCGCAGCGACGCTGTCACTCAGCAAAACTGTGTGTGTGCCCATCATGCGCTCCTGGCCTTGCTCTCAGGGGCTCGCACCGTGGCGGGGACACGGGGTGGGGAGGGAGGTGCTGCCCTCCTGGAGGAAGGGCTGCACTTGGGCAGCCTTCGACAGGCAGGTGGAGACCCCATAGCCCCGGGAAGAAGCCTGCCTTACTGGCCTGCTGCCAGGACCCCCGCGGCCAGCCCTCCAGTCCCCACTCAGCTCTCTCTCCTGACTCTTCCCTCCCGGCCTCCATTCCTCTGGCCCGCCTAGAACTCGTCCTCCTCCTGCCATCTATCTCCTCTTTCAAGTCGCAGCATCAAGGCCACCACCTCCGAGAAGCCTTCCCTGATCCCCGGGGCGCCTGATAAGTTCCACCGCACCACGGGACGGAGGTGGGCACAGGCAGGGACGGGCTCCGCAAACCTGCTTGGAAGATAGGCGGTGCCCCAGGTGTTCTTCTCTTGGCCCCTCCCCGGGCTGTGCGCTCAGCCTGTCCGCGAACCTGTGACCCAGCGGACAGAGGCGGGGCCGCCCGCAGAGACCGGCGCTCGCTGGGGCGGGTGGGGGCT
>NW_004443981.1:18059045-18098890 GCF_000243295.1 Trichechus manatus latirostris
GGCCGGGAGGCGGGGCGCGGCGCGCGCAGGTGAGGGGCACCGGTCGCCCTGGGGCCCTTCTGGATCGCTGCCCCGGGGAGTCGTGCCCAGTGGCGTGGGCGTCGCGCAGAGGGTGGAGTAGGGCTCCTTGTCAGATGGACTTCGGCTGTGGGTCGGGGGACCAGACCAGGGGCTGCGGGGCCGCGGATGAGGCCAGGTCAGTGGCAGACGGGCGGGCGAACGAGAGAGGGGACTGCATCGGAGGAGCGATCTGGCCGTATCTGGGTGGGACTTGGAATTTCTTGGGTGGGAGGGAGAGAGCTTTGTGGTGTGGAGAGCCGGAGCCAAGGGCCTGCAGCTTAGTGGGGGAGGGGAGGGGAGTGTCACCTTTGTCCCCCCCAGTGACAGGTAAAAATGACCTGACATTTAGAAACTGGGGCCTGTGGCCTTCTCTGAGCCTTGACTGACCATGCTCTCCGAACTGCGGCCCCTGGGGAAACAGCCTAGGTAGTGTTGGCCATGTGGCCCTCACTTTGCCACCCATATTCCGGTTATCTAAATGCTGTGTAGCAGACCACTCCAAAACTCAGTGGATTCAAGCAGCTCTTCAGGCTATTTATCACAGTCTGTGGATGGTCCTAGCTCACCTAGGCAGTTCTCTCTTGGGGGCTGGAGTAATCTGAAGGCTAAATGGAGTGGACGTCCCCACCCCGCATCTGGTGCCTCCAGTTGGTGGTTGGAACAGCCAGGGCTGGCCAGCCATTGTGCTGCATGTAGCATCTCCACGTGGGTGGCTTGGGCTTCCTCACAACATGGCCGTCTCGGAGTAGTCAGACTTCTTTCATGGCAGCTGCACGTACCCCTTCAGCGTATGTCCAATAGGCCCAGGTAGAGCTGCAAGGCCCCAGTTGGTCAGAAAGAAAGTCCCGGGCCGTCCCAGATCCACAGGGAGGGGACTACATAGAGTGGGAACACTGGAAGCATGGTTCATTGGGGGCCATCACTGAAGACTAGTTGTCACCCTCATAGCTCTGTAGGGGGCTGTCCTTCACACCCTTGGCCAGGCCACCCAGGGTCCTGGAGGCCGGAGAGACCACCTGTCTGAGAGCTTGTTGTGAGTTATATTGTGCCCCCCAAAAAGATATGCTCAAGTCCTAACCCCCAGTACTGTGACCATCACCTTGTTTGGAAACAGGATCTTTGCAGATGTCATCAAGTTACAGTGAGGTCATACTGGATTGGGGTTGGCCCTAATCCAATGACAGGTGTCCTTATAAGATGAGGGAAATTTGGACAAGCCAAGGAACAACAAGGGTTTCCAGAAGCCACCAGAAGCTGAGAGAGGCATGGAGCTGTTTCTCTCTCAGAGCCTCCAGAAGGAACTAACCCTGCCAGCACCTTGACTTTGGACTTCTGGCCTCCAGAACAGAGAGAACAAACATCTGTTGTTTGAAGCCCTCATTTTGAGGTCCTCTGTTATGGCAGATATAGGATTCACACAGCCCACCCAGAACCTAGCCCTCCCTGCTGAGGGCCAGGCCCACGGCTGAGCACAGGCAACTTCCTGCCCGTGGGTGCCTGAAAAATGAGGACGAATCACAGGTGGTGGCCGCATCAGGCAGTGGTCTCCCTGGGCTGAGGGGTACAGTGCAGTGAATTACTTAATATGGCCCTTCTAGCCATAGTCTTTGTAACTCCCACCAAATAACTGGGTGGGGCTATGCAAATGAGGCGGCTGTGGCCCACCAAGGGGATTGGAGGAAACCCTGGTGGCATAGTGGTTAAGAGCTACGGCTGCTTACCAAAAGCTCAGCAGTTCGAATCCAGCAGGCACTCCTTGGAAACCCTATTGGGCAGTTCTACTCTGTCCTGTAGGGTCGCTGTGAGTCAGAATGGACTCAATGGCAACGGGTTCAGTTTGGTTTTAGGGAATTGGATAGCTTGCTAATAATGTAAATAAGGTGCATGGCATTCTTGTGGGGGTGGGACCATGCAAATAACATGTATGGAACCCTAACTAGGGGATTGGTCAGTTTTGCCATTCTGCTAGGCTTAAAAGAGCAGTCAGTCCCAGAGTGGGGGGTGGGGGGGCCCTTACTACCACCAAGGAAAAAGAACTAGGAGTGGAGCATGTCCATTGTACATGGGATCCCTGCACTGAGACCTTCTAGACCCAGGAGAGACAGACCTGTAACACCTGAGACAGCCGAACCAGGAGACCAGCAGGAGACTTTATGGTGGGCTTGCTGGCCCACAGAGCAAGGCGGTTACAGTGGGTGTGGCAACCTGCAGAGCCAGAGAGCTGAGGGCCTTCAGGCAGGAGGCTTCCTGGTGGAGTGGGGTGCTTCCAGGCACCTATCAACAGAGCTAGAAGAGCTTTGTAACACTTGCCTGAGCAGGGCAGGGTCCAGAGGGGCATACCTAAGGGCACGGCTGAGAAGAGGTTGTCCTGTATCCTGAGTGTTCCTGAACCTGAATTGTAACCTGTTGCTTCCCTAATAAATCCCATAATCATGAGTATTGTTTATGAGTTTTGTGTGGCTATTGCAACAAATTATCAAACCCAGAAGAGAAGTAGAGAGTGCCGTGGGAGGGACGCCTGGTGTCAGAATTGGTAAAAAGGTTGGAGGGTGGAGGTATGTCTGACCTCAGCCTCACAGGAGTCAGCCTCTGGCTGATGCTGATGATGATTCTCTCTCCCCCTTGTGAAGTTAGAGAAGGTCAGACGCCACTGCCATTCCATTTTTACAGGGGCCACCTTCTCCAACCACCTGCTTCAGGCCCCGTGCCCTACCTGTCGGGCTTGTCCCAGTGGGAACTTTAGCTCAGAGCATTGGGTGGACCAGCAGCTCCACAGAGATCCTTTGTCTTCACATTTGGGGGAAAAGAAGAACATTTTCATGCTCATGCCAGCTGAGGTCACTTGCAGTGTAAATTGCAGGATTTTCATGCCTTTAAAACGCGCAGCCGTGCAGTTGCTGTGGAAAACCGTTAAACGTATAATTGCCCTATGACCCTGCAGTACCACTCCTAGGTATAAACCCCGAAGACTTGAAAGCAGGGATTCAAACAGATGTTTGTATCTCGGTGTTTATTGCAGTGTTATTCACAATAGCCAAGTGGTGGAAACAAGCCAGGTGTTCAAGCAGATGATGGATCAACAAAACGTGGTCCAGCCATACAACGGACTCACTCTAACTCAGCCGTAGAGAGAAGTGGATTTCTGACATGCACCACAACAGAGGCGAACCTTGAAAACATGCCATGTGAAATACAGCCAGACACAAAAGGGCAAGTGTTGTATGATCCCACTAGGAAATACCTAGAATGGGCGAAATCGTAGAGACGGAAGTTTATCAGGGGTTACTAGGGGAGGGGAGAGAGGGAGTTATTGCTGAAGGGGTGCCGAGTTTCTGTTTGGGGGGGATGAAAACGTTCTGGAAAGAGATAGTAGTGATGGTTGACCAGCGTGGAAAATGTAATTAATGTCACCAAATTGTACTCTTAAAATGGTTAAAATGGCACATTTTATGTTATATATTTCTTATTATAATAAAATTTTTAAAAATGCACGGGACCTACATTTCCTTTCACGGGTAATTTTCCTGATTTATTTGTTGCCCTTTTTTTCCTTATTTTCTGTGTACCTATTGATACTTTTTATCAAGGTCTCCTGCAGTCCCATAAACTCCCCCTCAGTGCCCCTTCCCACTGGGTCAAAGGCATGAGATTGTTCTGGAACCCGTTCTTCCCTGGCAGCAGCCCTCCGGGGCCCTCTGCCCTCCTGCCGCGGGATTGGGCGCCCCTCCCCCACCTCCAGGAAATTCCCTTGTCTCCCCCAGGTTCCATCCCCGCTGTCTGATCCCACAGCTTCCTGTTCCTTGGCTCACCCTCTCACTTCAATGGCCCACATCCTCTTCATCCAAGAGAGGTTTCATGAAGGCCACTTGGTTGAGACCTTGTGTGTGTGGAAGAGTCATAGCCTCCTTATGCTTGTCTGGTGGTCAGCTGGATGGTGAATTGTAGCTTGAAAACCATGTTCCCTCAGTGCAGCGAAGGCCGTGACCAGTTGTCTGCTAGCTTCCATGGTGACCTCTATGCTGGCCAGTGTCTTCCCTATCCAATGCCCTTTGTGGGGACCGTCTTTTCTCTCTGGGAGCGTTTGGGCCCTGACTCTAGGTCCTGAAATTGGGTCTTTCTCATTCATGAGGCCAGGTATATGGTGAATTTTTCTGTATGGAAACACGTGCCCTTCCATTTAGGAAACTTTCTTGTATTGTCTCTTTTATGATATTCTCCATTTTCTCTCTTCTCTAGAACTGCTACAAGTTGGATGATGGATTTTGTGGATTGGGCCTCTAAATTTCTTCTTTTATTTTCATCTGTTTGTCCTTTAGTTTGACCCTGGGAAAATTTCTCAACTTTTTCTTCCAATACATTTATTTTTGCTATTTCTACCATCCTATTTTCAGTTTTCTAGCATTCCCTCTTGTCCCATGTTTGACTTCTATAGCATCGTGTCCTTGTTTCACGGATGCGATCTCTTAGCTCTTGGAGGATGTTATCGTTGGTTTTTTTCCTGGTCCAAGCTCATTGTCTCTGTTTCCTTTGATTCCAAAAGGAAAAAAAAAAAAAAACGGAGGCCCTTGTTTTGGTCTTGGACCAGAAGCTCTGGCTGTGTGTGGGCTGGGTTGTCATGGGTGGACTGCACCATGAGGTCAGACCAGCCTCTTAACTTGCGGGTCCCCCAAGTTCCGGTATGCAGGGGGTCGGGGGAGCTTTTCTCTGCGCCCTTTTGGTGTCTTCAGGGAGGAACCCTCCGGCCTCTTGCCTGAGCTGCACAAATCAGTTGTCCATTGAGCTCCACCAGCCAGGGTCTCCCCAAGCCCTGAGGTTCCCCGGAGAACAGCGGGCCCCCAGGTAGCCAAGCGTCCGTTTTCAAGCTTTCTGTTCTACTTCAGGACTGGCTTTCTCAATTGCTGTGCCACGTCACCCAGTTTTATTGCCATGGCTTTGAGATACACCTTCATATCTGGGTGGGCAATTCCCCCCTTTGTGTTTTTCCCCCCATAAAATTAACTTATTTATTCTCAAGCTTCATTTTTTCTTTACAAATTTTAGAACAAAATTGGAAGTTCTTTAAAATCATTGCTGGAATGTCGATTGGAATTGTGTTGGGCTTACAGAGTAGTTGGGTAGACTCAGCCAGCACCCAGGCAGAGCAAGTCTCAGTGCGTACCCCACGCTGCCTGTGTCTGGCCTTCTCTGGAGGGCCCCGTGTGTGCCCTGCAGGCTAATCCCTCCCTGCCCCTGGTTGTACGTGTGCATGGTGGGCCATCCTGCTTTCTATCAGATGTCTGCTCGTGGGAAGGGGTGCTCCACAAGTGGGCAGTTTTAACAAACAAAAACTTTTTTTCTAACAGTTCAGGAGGCTGGAAGTCCGAATTCAGGGCACTGACTCTAGGGGAAAGCTCTCTCTCCATCGGCTCTGGGGGAAGGTCCTTGTCTCCGCTCCTGCAGCCCCGGTGTTCCTCCGTTCCTTGGCGGTCTTTGTGCTTCCTTGTCTTTGTGTCTACACTGCTTCTTGTAACTCGCAAGTGATTAGCTTAGTACATGCTCTACTCTGATAGAACCTCACTGACATAACTCGGAAAGCCTTGTTTCTAGACAGGATTATATCCATGGGTGTAGGGGTTAGGATTGCAGCACATATTTTGGGGACACACAGCTTGGTCGCACAGTTCAGGCACAGTTGAACAGGTGCCATTGACTGAGAGTTCAAATTGCAAAATGTGTCACATACATTAAAAAAAAAAAAAAAGCCTGTTGCCGTCGAGTCAATTCCAATTCATATGTGTTGGTATGATGCACAGTTTAAAGAGAAATCATAAGATAGATGTGCAGGAGCCAGCTTGAGAAGCAGCACATTTCCAGCGCCCAAGAAGCTGCCTGGGGCCTCCCCCTGGATCGCCCTCGCTCCCCTCCCCCCTACCGAATCACCTCCTCCTGGACTTTGTGGTAACCGTTCCCTCGCTTTTCTGAACCCCTTCAGCACCTGTTTGTATGTCTCTGAACTATATACTCTGTTGTTTTGACGAGGGGTCTGTCAGTTCAGCCTCCCTGTGTCAGCTAAGGCTCCAGGAGGCGCTGAGCAGAGCCCCCTGAGAATTTACAAGAGCCGGTTCAGGGTGTTATTGGGCAGGGACATTCCCACAGTCAGGGCCTCTCACAGGGCTGTGGTCGGGGAACGGGCTGCTCTGTATTTCCGCTTCTAAGCCCACCAGGGCCGCCTCTAGCAATCAGGCGTGGGTCAAAGCAGATACTCCTGAGTGACCCAGAGGTGCTGTCTCTTACAGGTCTCACACTGGCTAACCTGGATGGCCACCTGTCCTCAGAGGCACAGCTGCCCTCTGGACATCTCCCTTCACAGTTCTCTGGGGAGTCACTTTCCCTAGCTCCTGTGTTAGGGATCCGTATTGCCGGGGCTTCTTTCCTGGTTTACACTCGGATTTTGACGGAATACATCCTCCAGTAGCTTCCTGAGAAAGGGTGCGCCTTACATGTCTGAGCTGTCTTAATTACACCGTCTTACTTGAATGATAGCTTGGCTGGGTATAGAATTCTAGGTGGGAAATCACTTCGCTTCAGAGCTTTGCAAGTGTTGCTTCCTTGTCTGTTTGCCTCCAGTGTGGCTGCTTCCAAGTCTCAAGCCACTCTGAGGCCTCCTTTGTGACCTAATCTATGTCAGTTTGCAGAATGTTCCATTTGTACTGGGAAAGAGTGTGTATTCTCTGCCTGTTGAGTTATCCAGATTGTCCACATCTTTGCTTGTGGATGCTTGAGCTGTCAGGAGAGGAGCTGGAGTGTTTCCATCTGTAACTGCAGTTGGCAGGTCAGTTATCTGTCATCTGTTGCTTTCTAGCTTCTGAGGCTATGTTTCTAGTTGTATGTGTATTATATTTTCCTGATCTGCTGTACATCCCACAACTGTGTGGTATCCCTCTGTGTCTTTTATGACGTTGTTGCCTTAAAATCCTTGTTTTCGTTTATTAAAATACCCTAGCTTTCTCTGGATTATAGTTCTCCATGTTTTTCAGGCTTGATGTGTCCTGTTGTTTCAAGTGTGTATTTTGAAAATATATTGCTGGTTCTTGGGAATCTTTTTCCCTGTCCACTCTGAGCCTCTGATTTTTGATCATTGAGTTTAACCTGCTTGTGTTTATTATAATTACTGTTGTATTCTGACTTATTTTAGACATGTTATTTTCTGTTTCCTGAACTTTTTTTGTTTCTTGTTTTCTCCATTCTGACATTCTGTAAGTAAAATTTTTATTTGCTCCTTTGAAAGTTACAGTTGTTTAAATTCTTTCAGTAACTGCACATAACTTACCGAGACTCATTTCTGCTTATTTCCCCTTCTGATTGAACAGATCAGCACTTAACAAGACATGTCTCATAGCGTGATCCGTCTTCCTCTGTTCTTTCAGACTCTCTCCCCTCTTCACCTTGTCGGCAGCACCAAGAGTTCTGTTGTGAATCCATTCGCCTGTTCAACAAATATTTAACAAGTGCCTACTATGTGCTAGGCCCGATTCTTGACACTAGGGGGAGTGGGGAGAGGTGCAGTGACAGAGCAGCCAAAGCCTTCTGGGACTTCTGTTGCAGTGAGGAGTGTGCCTCTGTGTGTGAGTATGTAGGTCTGTGTGTGTGCTCCTGTATATGAGTGTATGTGTGTAAGTGTACGTCTGTGTGTGTGTACCTCTGGGTGTGCACCTCTTTGAGTGTGTGTGAGTGTGTAAGTGTAGGTCTGTATGTGTATGTATATCTGTGTGCTCTGTATGAGTGTGTGGCTAAGTGTAGGTCTGTGCGTGCACCTCTGTGTATGAGTGTGCGTGAATGTGTAAGTGTGGGTCTCTGTGTGTGTGTGTGTGGTGCATATGTGGCTGTGTGTGTGGGTGTGGAAGCCCCCCTCCCCCAATCACAGGGCGGGACTGGCTCACTTAGTCCCATTACTTGTCTGCCCCCAGGCCCTTCTGCTGTGTGTGTGTGTGTGTGTGTGTGTGACTGCTTGGGCCTTGGGGTTCAGGGTTCAGGGCCCCCATCCGGCTGGCCCCACCTCTCCAGCTGGCTGACACCAAGCTTCGGGCTGTACTTGGCGGCGGCGCCTGGGGAAAGCAGGCTGAGGTCGGGGCGTGGTCACTGGGGGCCAGCCCCGCCCCCAACCTGGCTGAGTCTCCCCAGCACAGAGATGCCTTGCAGGCTCAGGGCCACGCTGAGTGGGGGCTGCAAGTCTTGCTGGGGAGGGGCCTCCTAGTCCGTGGGTATCGGGGCAATTCCAGGCCCACTGGTGGGAGTGGCCTGGCCGGTCCAGAGGGCTGGGGGTGGGTGGAGCAGGTGTGATTGGGGCTGGCGCTCTGGGTGGCCCTCCTAGGATGGAGAATGGGCGGGGGGGGGGGCAGTGCAGAGAAGGACCCCTGCTTGGGGCAAAAGGAGAGTGGGGTCAGCGAGCTCAATCCCCCACTCTGGCCAGCTTAGCTCTGCTACCAGCCGACCCCTACGCCACGCAGACACGTGTTCCTGGCGGGCACCCACCTTTGGGCGTGAGGGTGTTACCCGGAGGCAGTGGCAGACCGAGCCCCCCCCCTCCATTCCCACCCTCCAGGCGTCCCTGGGTCTCGAAGGGAAGCAGCTCAGCCCAAGGCCCCAGGAATGCACAAGCCCCGGCCTGGCTTACAGCTGCCCCCCCGGAAGGTGCTCGCCCAGGGAACAATGCCCTTCGTGGGACAAACTTTCCCTCCTGCGAGAGAAAATAGCGTTTAAGAGAATGGCGTTTCCTGCATTTGTGGCTGCCCGCGGAGTGATTCATGAAGGACCTCCACAAAGCCAGGGGCTGCTGGGCTGGGCGCCGAGGGCCCCACATCCCCACCACGGGCCCGAGGTCCCCCTCCCGGCTGTGGCTCCTGCACCGGCAGCCTTGCCATAGGCAGAGGGGCCAGAACAGCATCCACAGGGCCGGGAGACAGCGGGGGGCTTCCTGGAGGAGGGGGCCTGGGCTGGGACTGAGTGCTCAGTGGATCGCTACTCCAAGCGATCAGGGACAGGACATGGGCTTGGGCACCGAGCAGGGCTGAGTGAGGGCAGCTACAGGCACAGGGCAAAGGGAGCTGTGAAAACCACAGTCTGACTCGGGGGTGAGCGGAGGTCTGGGGGCATCCTTCGACATGGGGAGGCTGGGCCGGGTGATGCGAGGGGGCGCCCTACAGGTGGGCCCTGGATGTTGGCAGCCCTGAGTGGTCCAGGCGGTCAGACTCAGAGCCCAGCAGAAGTCTGGGCTGCTTGGGGGATAGAAAGGACAGTCCCCTCGTGGGGCAGGCACGTGGAGGTGTGTGGATGGAATGAGGTGGGGGTAGGGTGGGGGGCCTTGAGAGCACTCCTTGAGTCCTTATCTTCTGGTGAAGAGACGTGAGGGCTGGGCCGCGGGAGAGGACAGTGGACAGGGCACCCACTTGCGGGAACGGAGATGGGCGGGGCTGACTCCACTGCCGCGCACCAGGCCTGGGCCACACCCGCATCGATTTCCTCCAGGGAAAACAAAGGCCCTGAGGCTTCTCTGCAACCTTATCTCTAGACTGTCACACAGCTGCTGTCTGTGGATCCCTTCCCAGTGCATGCTGGGAGAATCCCTCCACCTGATGGTCCAGCCCCTGGTCGTGAGCTCTGTATTCCAGCCTCGATACTCCCCGGCTGCCCCGCCTGCTGCCCACACCCGAGCCTGACCCGCCAGGCGCCTCGCAGCCTCTCGCCTCAGTGTCCGCTAGGCCGGATCCTGGCTGTGGCTCACCAGACCACCTCGGTCCTCAGATGTCCGTGTTCTTACCATATTCACCCCTTTTTCCATCACCCAGGAAGTGCCTGTCCCACCCCTTGGGGCCAAGCACAGAGGGGACCTCCCTGCTTTGTGGACACACACAGCCCTTCTTTGGGTGCCCCTACCGCCTGGTCCTTCTCCCCCCTTTCCCAGGATCCTCCTGTGTCCTCTGGCCCCCCTTATCCTTCACAGGTATGTTCCCCAACCCTCTCCCTCATCTGCCTCTCAGAGGACCTGGACTCACACAGAGGGGGTCCAGTTTGGCTGCCCTCCACCTGTCCTCCTGGGAACCCAGCTCCTGACGGCAGGGGCTCCCTCCCTGTGGCCCTGGGACTGGGTGCGCTGCGGCAGGCCAACTTCCACCATTTACGTGTGGACGCCAGGCCCCTCTGGGGGCACTCGCTGCCCTGTGCCAATGCCCCTGAGTGCCGGGCGCTGAGCTGTGTGCTCTGCCTCATCGCCTGTGTCACTTGCATGAACTCCCACTTTACAGCTAGTAGGCTCAGAGGGACAGGAGGTGCCTGGGGCCACAGCTGCTGGTGGGAGCTGGGGCAGAGCCGCAGCCAGGCCACCAGGCCCTTCCTGAGGAACAGGGAAGGGGTACCTGTGGTGGGGTGCAGAGTGAGCTTCCCAGTGCAGCAGAGGGGTTGCAGGTCTCACGGCACTCACCCCCTAAGATCCTCCTCTCGGCTTCTGGGGAGCCTGCCCACCCTGCTTCCCAGACCCCTTGCTGGCTGGTGTCACAGGCTCTGCCTCTGGAAGTTGTGGGCAGGAGGTGGAGGGGACAAGGAAGCCAGGTCTTCCCGTTCGGGCAGTGCCCCAGCAATGGAGGTGCCACCAGTGGGGCAGCTGTGGTGGCAGTGGTGACAGTGGAGCGGCATCCGCGAGAACGGGCTGCTGGGCTCCAGTATGGGAGTCCCGTCCAGAGGCTGGCCTTGCAGGGACCCAGCCGCCCTGGGCTCTGGGTAACCTCCCCTGTGGCTCCTCCAGCCAGGTGGAGGCAGCTTCCTGCAGGGTTCAGTTTCTGGGTCACCTGGCTGTCCTCTTGGGGCTCCCCCAGCCCTTGTTATGGGTTGAATTGTGTCCCCCAAAAAGATGTATTGAAGTCCTAACTCCTCTACCTGGAATGTGACCTTGGTTGGAAATAGGTTCTTTGAAGATGCTGTCCGTTCACGTGAGGTCACACTGGAGTGTGTGTGTGGGGGTTCCTGATCCCATCTGAGTGGGGTCCTCATACAGAGGAGACACAGAGGGAAGGCCACCATGTGCCAGTGGAGACAGAGTGGAGTGATGTTTCCACAAGCCCAGGAATGCTGAGAGCTGCCAGCAGCTAGCAGATGAGGAAGGATCCTTCCCTAGAGCCTCCAGAGGGAGCACAACCCTGCCCACACCTTGATTTTGGACTTCCGACCTCCAGAACTGTGAGAAAAAAATTCTGTTGTTTTAAGCTACCAGTGTGTGGTGCTTTGTTACAGCAGCAATAGCAAACATAACTCCTTGTATTAAATTCTTCTATTCGAAATACCCCTGGCGGTTTGTTTCCCGACTGACTGAGCCAGAGTAGGGTTATGCAGGGTTCATGGAGCTTGGCCAGAGATTCCAGGGCAGCAGGGAGTCGTCAGGCAGGGCAAGTCCAGGAGAGCAGGGAGAGATGGCCTTGGCCTTCGTAGGGACGGGTGAGCTGTGGTCTTGGGCCCAGGGAGCTTTGGTGTTGGGGCCGGCCTCCCCCTCTCATCTATGGTAACACTCCCAGCTGTGGATGAGCACATGACCGAGGCCAGCCAATCACACCCCATGGGGGAGGGGGCGTGATAGAGCCGAGGGGACAGAAGGGAAAAGGGACAGGGTGGGCTCTGGCGGTCAGCGCCCTGCCTCCCACACTCTCCCTTGGGCACTGCAGACCCCTACCCTGGCCGAGACCTCAGCTCCTCTATTTAGGCGGTGGTAGTTGGGTTTCGGTGCCTGGAACTTGAGTCGTGCCTGATGCTGTTCTTCCCTCTTTGAACTCGTCAGCGCCCCTACCCCACCCCACCACGCCAGGATGGAGGGAGAGGACACAGACCCGAGGGGGCACGTTCCTGTCTGAGGGTCTTCCTCCGCCCCTCCAGCCCTACGGCCTCTGATCTCATGAGCCCAGCCCCCACCATCGCTCCGTTAAAAAAAAAAAAAAAAAAAAAAACATTGCCGTGGAGTCGATTCCGACTCCTAGCGACCCCGTAGCAGGGAACCACCCTGCAGACTGGCCGACAGAGCCCAGCTCTGCTCCCTCCTCCAGGACGCCCTCCTGACGTCTCAGCCCGCTGACCGCTGACTCACACCCGACCCGGGGAGCCCCAGGGCAGCCCCCTTCCCTCTGGCCCAGCGCTGGGGCTCCGGCCTCCGCGTCTGGCCGCGACTCGGAGCGTTTCCTGCCCGCCGCCCCAGCTCGGTTCCTGCAGGAAGTGGCCGCCTCCTGAACAAAGAGGCCGGCGGACAATGGCCATTGAATTGGGCCGGGGCGCTCGGCGCAGGGGCAGGCCGCCAGCTGCCCGCGCTGATAAGACCCCGCGCGGGCGGCCGAGCCGCGGCGCACTCCCGGCTCCCGGGCCTCCCGGCTCGGAGCCCCGCGGCGGGCACTGCGGTCCCGCCCAGCCTGCTGGGGCCAATGGGGAGCCGACGCCCGCCCCGCCCTTCGAGCTGGCCCCGCCCCCGAGCTGGCCCCGCCCCCGAGCCGGCGGGCGAAGATGGTCCCGCCCCCAGGAGCCCGCGGCTCAGCCCGGGCGGTCGGACCCCCAGCCGCGCGCCTGGCCCCGCGCTCCATGTTCGGTCCTTCCCCCGCAAAGCACCAGACGTCATGGTGGGAGACGTCAGCGCTTTGTTGCGCTTCCTTCGCATTGTCTGAATGACGGCGCGGGCGGGCGATCGATCCGGGGGTCCGGCCCGAAGCCCCGTCCGGCTCCTGAGCGCGTGGGCCGCAGCACAGCCCTGCCTCTCCGCGGGTCGCTAGGCGGCTCGGGGCGCCCCCAGGGACAGCAAGGGGCTGCGCGTCCCCTGGGGAGGTCTGCTGGGACAAGGAAGCCCCCACCCTGGCTGACCCTGGACCCCTGGGCCCCCAGCAGAGCCGGCGGGAGGGGAAGGGTGATACTCCTCGTCCTCCCAGAATCTCTGAAGGCTCCCAGGGGGGGCTCGGGGTGACGACATGGGCTCACATTTCCTGGTCCCATGTGCTCTCCCCATTGGGGGTTCCTTCCTCCTGAGGTCCTCACCACAAAGCTCGACACAGGAGCGAGCTCCATGTGGGGAGTGGGCCCCCACCCCAGGCCTGAGTGATGAGCTGAGGTCTGGAGTCAGAGCGGTGCAGCCCAGGAGGACCCAGGTGCACCCCCACCCACCCCTAACCCTGGGGGCCTCTTCTGCAGAGCTGTGATCAGGACAAGCCGCCAGGGAGTGTGTGTTGGAGGGCGGGAGGGGTTCCAGTGTCTTCCAGGAGAAGCTCAGCGCCTGGCTGGCCCAGGATTAGAAACCCACGCTGCGGGGGAAGGGGGGGAGAACAGGCTGGAAAAGTCTAGACAGGGCTGGGGGCCCCGGGCTGGGGACGGGGCAAGACTTAGTTGCCATGGAGTCTGCTCCGATTCAGGGTGACCTTGTGTCTAACAGCGGAAGATTGCCAAGTCTGCACCTTCTTCCTGATTGTCAGTATGCTTGAGTTCCTTGTGGTGGCTCTTGTGTCACCCCATCTCATCAAGGGTTTCCCTGGGTCTCGCTGGCCCTCTCCTTTACCAGCCATGATGTCCTTTCCTAGGGACTCATCTTTCCTGCTGACCTGCCAAAGTTAAGAGCCAGAGTCGCACCATCTCGATTCTAAGGAGCATCCTGGTTGTATTTCTCCTAAGACATTTCTTCCTTCTTCTGGAGTTCATGGTATATTCAGTATTCTTTGCCAACAGCACAGTTCGAATGTGCCAATTTTTCTGTTCATGTGAGACGACTGAAAAGACCACAGCTTAGGTCAGGGGCACCTTAGCCATCAAAGTGACACCTTTGCATTTTCGAACTTTAAACAGGTCTTTTGCAGCAGATCTGCAAGACCTAGAGGTTTGGGGTGAACTGAGACAGGCTCTGTCTTCTTGCAGCCAGCTTTCTGGGCAGGACATCAGGAGACCTGGGGCAGGGCTGGGGCCTGGGGAGGAGCCTGGAGTTCAGTCGGACCCACCCTCAGCTCAGCTAGCACTTCCTGTGTAACCTCTTTGCCACCTGCAGCCCCTCCCCCTCACCTGATGGGCATCTCCCTAGGGCAGGGTTGACACAGGGTGGCAGAGTCAGGACAGAGGGACACTCGCAGGCTACAGGGAAGAGGACCCTAACGCAGCCATGGGGGTGGGAGGGAGCAAGGAAGCCTCCTTGGAGGAGATGGCACTTGCATTGGCATTGCCAAGGGAGGGGCGGGTGGAGGAGAGCCACAGCAGGTGCTGGAGCACCTGGGGGAGCAGCGGGAGTTCAGGGCAGTGGAGCAGAGCACGGGGTAGGGACCGCAGGGAACAGCTGGAGGGGCAGGGTCCAGGAAGGAGGCTCCGACGGGGCAGCCTCCACCCTGGTGACAGGCCTTGGAGGAGGGCAGGCGTCAGGTGCCTCTCAGGCCCCTGTCCTGACCGCGATGGGGGGTGTGGCAGCGGAGAAGGAGTCGAAGTCCCCCGGCGTTGGGCCCGGTGAACGTAACCGAGTTTGTCCCTGGTGATGGCGGGACAGCGGGAGAAGGTGGTGAGCATTGCCAGCACTGACTGAGGCAGTGAGTGGTGGTGCTGAGGTCGTGGCCATGGACGGCAGAAATGCTGGGGCGCAGAGGTGCTGCACTATGGGGGTCTTGCAGACCTGGAGCTGGAGAGCGGGGTGGTGGAGCCGCCAGAGCCTCATAGGCCTGCACAGCAGCATACCGGGGTCATGCTCTCCAAGGAGCCTGGCGGCCCCTCCCACTACCTTCCTGCCGCTCCCAAGAGCAGCCCATTTCCTAGGTAACCGTGGACCCTGTCGGCTGCACAGGGAGTCCCAGATGCTCAACCATGAACTGACCTACGGCCCGCACACCGTCTCCCACCCCCACCCCCGTCCTGGTGCTGGCCGTGTCCTTGCTCAGACCACACTCCTCTGCCCTTCGCTGCCTCCGGCCGCAGCTGTCCTTGCAGCGGGAGCGCCCGCACCCCACCCCGCGCTGACGTCCCGCGCCACGCCCCCGCAGGCGCGGCCTGGCCGTCACGGGAACGCGCGGCTGCGCTGTTTTGTGAGCGGCCCTGCGGCCACAGACGCTGGAGGCTGCTGGGTAGATGCCGCCCGCCGCGCCGGCCGGTGGCCGCAGGAAGCCCGGGCTGGGCTGGCTTCCGACCCCCGCCCTTTATCAGCCCGCGCCGCTTCCTGCGGCCAGCGCGCCTGGTACCCGCGGCGCCGGACACCGTCCTGATGACTCATGGAGCCCGCCCGGGGACGCCACAGGGCCCCCCAACCCCCTTCCCGAAGCAGGACCACTCTGACCCCCATTCTCAAGAACCGGACCTGGCGCGCTACCCGAGCCCACCACCTCCTTCGGACAGCGAGGCCCTGGCTCCAGCTGATCTCTCTCCCTCCCTGCCTGGCCCATCCTCCCCCCAGCAGCCTCTTCCCCATCTTTTAGGGTCCAGCTTAACAGTATCCTCCCCCTGCCAGCCAGCTGGGCTCAGGTACCCCACTTCTTGTGCCAGTCCTGCAGGGCTGCGTTCCCGCTGGGCCGAGCACACCTCCGTCTCCGCCCACCTCTGCAGTCGCGGCCTTGCCCCTCACCCGGGGCTGTCATCTCCTCTCTGTAAAGAGCAGGACCCTCCACCTCCGGGGACGGGATCCCTCCACCTTCAGAAGTCATCAGGATGGGCTCTGCCCACCTCTCCTCTCGGCTCCCCACCCCCCACCAGCTCTGACTGCCCTGCCCTCGTGCCGTCTCTCACCTGGGCCCCTGCCTCTTCCGTAAGCCTAGAACCTTCTGTGCCTGATGGCTGCCAGCCCTGCTCCTCCTCCTCCTGCAGGTCCCAGCGTGGACACCTCCTCCACCTCCGGGAAGCCTACCTGGCCTAACTCCCACACAGCCTCCACCGGACACTCCCAGCCCCTCCCCACCACGGATATCCCACTCTTAGAGCTGTCTCCGAGCTATACGGGACCGTCTTCCCAGCGCACCCTGCCCTACGCGTCTGGGAACAGAAGTTGGGGAGGGCGCAGAGAGGGCCCCGGTGTTTCCCCTCGGGCTGATCATGCAGGGCGCCCCCGCCCTGCGCCCGGGCGACCACCCCGCGCAGATCGGGGAGCGGGTAAGGCAAAGGAACCGGCTGTTGCCGGTGGGCTCCTTCCTACGGGGGAAATTCCTCCGCTTCGCTGCAGCTCAGGCAGGTTTGAGCCCGCCCCCCGCAAGGCACCAACAAACCCCCCCATACACGCACACGCAGCTGCGGGGGGCGGGGCCTCCACGCACACACTACACTGGGGGCTCCACGTGCACACGCAGGCCGGCGCGCTGCCTGAGGCCCCCGCCCCGCCCACAGGGCCGGCCTGCAGCGCTGCCTGCTAGCCGGCATCTAGCCGCCCCTCCATCTGCTTTCAGAGCCCGCCGGCTAGAGTGGGTGGGTAGTCCACGGCATGAGCGCCGTGTGCGCCCGCGTGTGCATGGGCCATGTGACCACCACGCTCCAACCTCCCTGTTGGCCAGGCGGGCAGGGACCTTGGGTGGTGAATTTGTCTCTGAATAGCACCCTTGCCCAGAGCCCCAAGGGCACTTTGAATGCCACCCACAGGCTGGTGCGTCGCCGATTTCCATCCCCCACGCGCCTTCCCTCCCGACTCTTCCATCCCGCTGCCTCCCCCCCTCCTTCCCCCAACTAGCAGGACAAATCCGACTCCTGACCCAATGCCACCTGAACCTGCCCTTTCAACGCCTTCCCCACCCCTAAATGACGGCCACACTGCCCGTCTGCTAAGGTTCTCGCTTCGAGTGGCTTCCCCTCCCTTCCCTTCACCCGTGCCTCCTGCTGCCCTGTCACGTGTCTTGTGTGTATGCGCGCATGTGCCCGGTGGGTCCTATGTGAGGTTGGGTGGGGGCACTTTTGGTCCGTGGTGCCCACCTCTGCCCTCTGGAGCCTGTGGCCTCCTGCAGTCGGGCCCTGCCGGGACATGGCTAACCCCACTGAAGCCTGACCGCTGTGCTGATCCATGCCCTCCTGCCTGGCATCCACTGCACTGCTGAGGCCGGGACATAGGCCATGTTGGCCACCCCTCAGACACATGTCAGGCGGCTCCTTTTACCAGGCCCCCACCAAGGTGGGCACCGGGTTTACAACGTGACTCATCCTGATCTCTGCATGGGAGAAGCGAGGGCCCCTCAGTCACCAAGGAAAGGATGGTGCTCACATTGTCTGTTAGCAGGTGCTGCCTCTGCCCAGCCGGATGTGGCCTTCTGCCCCGCTCAGTGTCCTCTCTCGGCCTGACTCTGGGCCCAGCTTTGCTGCCTGTGGCCGGAGCAGTTTGCATCTGTAATGGATGATAATCCATGCTCCCAACGCCTCAGCTCAGTTCCCCTCCGAGAACAAGGCCTCCTGCCTGCAGGCTGGCCTGGGCTGCAGGGCACCTCCTCCAGGAAGGCCCCTTGGTACTGCCCAGGTGTCCTCCCTCCCAGTCATGGCTGCTCCCCGGTACCCCAGCTCCTAAATGGGCAGCCGGGTTGTCAGTGACAGAGGAGGCTGCAAAATGAGTGTCAGTGATGAATGAAGGTCAAGGTCATGATCAGGGCCAGGGCCAGGGTCAAGGTCGAGGTAAGGATGAGGGTTGTGGTTAGGGGTGAGGGTCAGTCAAGATCCACGTCAGGGAGGGGACTGATGTTGGCATCAGGGTCGAGATGTAGGCTGAGGTCAGGGTTGAGAGTCGGGTCAGGGTCCCACCAGCCAGGGCCCCTGCCCTCACTGGCCCCATTGTGTGGGGACAATAGCTTCCTCTCCCGACCGGAAAACCATAAAGAGCCTCCACTTTGCCTTTGAAGGGCCTGGGCAGCCTCGGGAGCTGACTGCAGCCTTGGACCCTGCCCCACGTCCCCCACCCCTTGCCAGCCTGGCCAGGGCCCAGGCCCCTCCAGGGACCGGCCAGCCCTGTAGGCACGTAGGCGCGGACGGCGCGACGGCGAGGCTGATCAGTTGGGCCCTGCACACGGCGCCGGGATGGGCGAGGACCGGGGGGGGGGGGGAGGCAGAGTCGCTTGCCGCGGGCTAACGGAAAGGCCCCCTCCCTCCACAGTCAGGAGCTGCTCCTGGAAGCCCATCGTCGCCGGGAGACGCCCACCATAGGATTCCCACTGACCCCTCTCGGTGTCCGCCCAGGGGACAGTGTCCTACCGAAGCATCGGCTCCCCGTGGGTGCGGACAACTCAGAGGCTGGGAAGATGTTGGCCCCAGGGCAGGCGTATTTGAGCTGGGGTGGGGGTCGGGTAGTGCCACAGAGGGGTTGCTCCAGGAGCGTGCGCGCCCTGTCCCCGGCCCTGCCCTTTGAGTCTCCCCGGCCAAAGCCAGTTAGTCCTGGGGCGCCCCCTGCTGGCCCCAGCGTTGGCCTGCAGTCCCGGGGTGCAGTGACTGGGGCCAGGCCTTGGTCGGGGTCAAGGACGGTGCTCTCTAGGTCGCAGGCAGCGGTGGGGGCCTGGCGTGGTTCCGGGCTCCGAGGGCTTTAGGCGTGCGCCAGGCACGCCTGGGCCGCACGAGCTGGCGCCGCGCGTGGAGGGGCGGTCACTGCGGGCTTGGGGGCGAGGCCGGGGGTTGGGGGTTCTTGGGACAGGAGGGGCGGGGCAGCACCGAAGGGACGAGGCAGGAGGGACGATGCTGGGCGGAGTCGGGCAGGACAAAAGTCTGGGCGGGGTGAGGGGCTGGGGTAGGGCCCGGCAGATGCGGGTCCAGGGGTGCCAGGCGGCGGGGGGTTTCTTAAACCCTGCGGGGCACCGGCCATCCGGGCAGCGCAGGTGGGGCAGGGGGCTCGGATCCGGGGCCGACGGCGGCCCGGGGATTCCTTCCGTTCATCCCGCGGCGATGGGGGCCCGTCGTGCCGGTCTCTACCGTCCTGTGGGGTGAGGGGGTCCTTAGACCCCTAAGGGTGGGGGCAGCGGTGAGGCTTGTGCTGGGCGGGAGCCGATTCGCGCCCCGGCCCCTCCCGTTTCAGCCAGGTTGGCGCCGCAGAAGTCGAGGGTCCGCGCGGGCAGGGCTGCCCTGGCACGCGCCCTCAAGACGATCTGGCAAGAATTTGCGATAAAAAGCGAGTGGGCCTGTCGGGGACCCGGACGAAGGCCGGCGCGAGTCCTGCGGTTCCGTGCAGTCCGCATCGTCACTATTAGGGAACATAGGGGTCCCATGAGGTGTTAGGGCTGCGGTCGCTGTGGGGCCTGGTCGGACCCAGGCTGTGCCTGGGGGCCCGGTTCCCGCCCTGCGCCCCCGTCGCAGCCCTGTCCCCCATGCAGGCGCGGACAACCGGGGACCTGTTGCGGGGCACGTGCGCCCTTAGAGGGCAGCGACGAGGTGGGGCGGGGGAGGCGACGGTGTGCGCCCACCTGCCCTTTTCCCGGTAGTGCCGCACGCAGCCTGTCCTCTGTTGCGGCAGCCCGAGGGGCAGGCGTGGGGCCGGGCCCCCGCGCGTCGGTGGTCGAGATGGCCCACAGGGCCTGAAGGAGCCAATGCACCTCCCTCCCCGTTAGCAGGTCCTGCAGAGTCTGAGTCTGAGTCCTCCGACGATCATCAGCCGTGCCGAGTGGACCCGAGCTCAGCTCCCAGCACGCACGCACAACTCTGCAGGGCAGCCCCCGCACCCCCTCCGCCCCGCATGTGCATGGAGAGGTAAGCGGGCGGGAGAGGCGTTGCTGCCCCACAGACAACTACGTGGTGGGAAGAAAAGTGGACTCTTAACAGCATGGGGCAAGAGCAAGAGGGGGGCCACGTGTTTCTGACCTTGCCAGTGCAGGGTGGTGCTGCCCCCTAGGAGGCCCCAGGGGGGCTTGGCGTAGCTCAGGTTGGGGCTGGAAAACCCGAGGTGCCTGTGGGGGCGGGGAGGACTAAGTCCAGACAGGACCTTAATAGACCTTTGTCGTCAGGGCTGTCCAGCATCTGACTCTCCTCCAAAGAAGGGCACCCTGCCCTCGGGTGGTCCTATCTGGAGCCCGCTGTGGGTGGCACGAGGGGGGCAGGGGTGGGGAGCCGAACCAGGGGGGAGCCAGCACTGGAGGAGGTACAAGCACAGGCCAGGCCCCGAGCATGGCAGGGCCGGTGCCCATGGAGCTGCTGAATGGGCAGGGTGGCAGGCAGCCAGTCCGAGGTGGACCAAGTTGGGGGACCCTCGAGGCCACTGGTGACTTGGGGGGCAGTGGAGTGGGGATGGGAGTGACTGCCAATGACGGCCAGTGGGAATGGCTCTCGGGAGTGGCCGCCTGAGTCAGATGCTGAGGGGCCCTCCCTCATTCAAGCCTGTCCCTGTGGACTCTGCCCTGTGGGCCCCCCCGCGAGTGCAGGGCTCCAGGGGGACAGGCTGAGAAGGCTCCAGCAGAGCAGCCTGGAGCGAAGCGTGGCTCCACATGTGGCCAGGCCTGTGTCCCCTGGATCAACACAGCCAGCTCCACCCACCCACGTGAGCACTGGATGGAGGTCAGGGCATCTGGGGAACAGGGACCGAGGCTCCACCAAGACCTGCCCGGGCCCTCAGGGATCCTCAGAGGGAAGCTCTTGTGGGGGGCGGTGGTTCTCCACTGTGAGCACCCAGGCCTTCAGGAATCCTCAGAGGGAAGCCTGGGGGGGGGGGGTTCACCACTGTGGGCACCCGGGCCAGGGCCACATCCACCTGGCTCTGCAGCTCTAGCCCAGGACCTGCTGGGGGGACTGGAGTCCCCCACCTCCACGTTCCACACAGAATCCAGATCCAAGCTCACCCCCAGCGACGGACAAGCCCCACAGCACATCGCAGGCAAGGACACGCACACACAGAGACACCCTACACTGTACCTGTGGGGGTGCACACACAGGCATTAGCTCCTGCTGGAGAACCTCACTGTGGGAGCCCCCCCCCATCTTCTCCTTACCCATGGGGAGAGGGCAGCAGCTCTGGTTGGCGGAGAGGCTGAGCAGCTGGGCAAGGCGCTGCACCTACGGACAAACCCCACCTGCCAGTGGGCACCCCCCCTCGGCCCAAGCTACAGGTAGAGGGTAGGAGGGGTCAGGGCCCCAGTCCTCTGTGGGCTGTGCCTGCCTAACAGCATGTCAGGGGGCCACTGTGGTGGCCCATGTGCTGGCCAGGACAGGCAGTGAGGTCAGGGCTGGTGGGCTAGGCAGGCACCCCTAGGGATGGGGCCTGCTCACCCTGAGATAAAGGGTCAGATTTCAGGTTTCAAAGGAGGACCTGCTGGCTCACAAAGGCCCTCCCGGTCCAACTCCAATGGACCAATCCACTGGCCTGGCCCAGCTGCAGCAAGGAGCAGTGCCGACCCACCCGACGCCTGGGCCAGCAGCTGTGCCCGGAGCAACCCCTTCGCCCTGCCGAGGCCCAGCGACAGCACTCCCCCAGAACCAGCCCCTCCCCTAGGTGGGATGACCCCCCTCTGCCCGGAGTCCCCTCTAAAGGTGGGTATGTGCCCTGGCAGAGCCCTAGGACGCCCCCAGGATGGCTAAGCACATCGGTGGCAGTGACCAAGCCCCCTGGGGTTGACAGCTGATGTCTGCAGGCCATGGCAGCCTCGGAGACTAGGGGTAGGCCTCCACGTCCACCTTCTTCCAGGCAGCTGGCGTTCACCCCCCATGTCCCCCGAGGCCTGATCCCAGCCTGTCGGCCTCCGCTCCACGTGGGCAGAGGATGGGAGAGAGCTCCTGTCTGCTCAGGAACCTGCTCGCTATGCACCGCAGGTGGCCCAGCCTGAAACTCAGCATTACACAGGGACAGCTGGACAGCAGAGCTGTAACAAGGGGATGTGGCTGAAGGGGCTGGGGGGCTCTCCCTCTGCTCCAGGACTGGCTGCCTGGGAGGGGCCGATTCAGAGCAGACCGCAGGGCCAAGAGGGGAGGTGCCCTGTCCTCGCCCACCCGCTCCAGGCGGGTCCCAATGGGACTCAGGCCGATGCAGACGTCATGGCTGGCTGTGGTCATCCTCCATGTGGGGGCATGCGGATGTGGCCCCAAACCCACCTGTGGGGTGGGTGAAGACCTGCGTGGGCCCTGGGGCCCACAGCCCTTGAAGCCCGCGGGCGGTGGCGATGCTTTGGGGTTTGGACACCTGCTGTGACCCCTTCTCCGCCCCTCCCACCCATTCAGACCCCGTGCTTCAAGACAAGGTCATCCTGCATCCTTTCCTGACTGCCGGCATCTACCCAGGTCTCTGTGACAGCACATGTACTGTCCCACCCCGTGCGGTCTGCTCCCTGCACTCACCCCCATGACGCCCTGGACAGAGCCGCCCCGAGGACCGTGAAGCCAGCCCTGCTCCCGACACCCCACAACCAAGCATCTCTAGCTCAGGAAGGCAATCCCCCCACCCGCATAGCTGCACCTTTTCACCTCTGCCTGGACGGCCAGCCGGCCTGGCAAACAGACACGTTGCCCCCCCACACACCCCAGCTCAGGTGAGAGGGGCACAGCCTGTGCTCAGCACCCTCGACCGTGTCTCCAGTGCCCTGGGAGGAGCTACCATCTGAGGGCCAGGCTGGCGGGCAGGGTGCCCAGCCCCCCACCAGGGCCACCGCTGCCCCACATGGTGCTGTCCCACTCCCTGGGCCCCTGGGGCAGCTCTGCGGTGGGGACCATCTAGAGCAAGGCGCCGGGCTTGGGGTGCCTGCCTGGCCTCCCTTCACGGAAGCTGAGTCTGATCCCAGATAGGAGAGGACACGCCCGGTGCTCTCTGCCCCTCTGGCTCTGGGGCCGCCCCAGATGTCGTACAGGCTGCCATGGGGCGTCCCTCAGGGGGCTGTGCTCCAGAGCAGTGGGGCCACCATGCGGACCTCCTGATCGCCTCAAAACCCACGCCTGCAGGGCGAGTGCCGGACTGGACTCAGTCCACCCTCTGCTCAGGCGTAGCTAGAGGCTGGGCAGCCTCGGGGCTCCTGGGGCAGACACACATCTGGGCCCTACACTGTGGCGCTCACGGCTGGAAGTGGGCTTTCAGGTGGCGGGGGCATTGCCCACTTGGAGTCTGGGGGCCTGGCGAGGGGGCTGCAGCCTGAGGGGCACAGGGTGCCCATGAGCCACCCTCCTAGGCCCTGCAGCCACCCCACGGGGCCACATGGCTCTGGACCAGCAAGGCCACCAGATCTGGGGGACCACTTGGCCCCACTGAGCTCGCCACAAAGGGCTGGCCACAAAGTGCCCACCCCCGAGACCCTGACTCCCTCTGCCTTGCCTGATGGGCACCCTGAGTGCCAGGTTCTTGGGACCTGGACAGGAGGTAGAGGTGCACAGAACATCCTCCACTGGGTGCCATGTGGGGCTGAGGGGCGAGGGGCTGAGGAGCACGGGGCTGAGAGCTGAGGGGCACAGGGCTGAGGGGGGTGGGGCTGAGGGATGAGGGGGGCAGGGCTGAAGGGGTGAGGGGCTGAGGGGTGAGGGGCACAGGGCTGAGGGGCAGGCCATCCCCGCTCCACACTGGGACAGTGGTGACCTCCTGTGCTGGGGCCCCTGAGGGCGATGGTCAGTGATCCGAGGGCAGGAACGAGGCCAGTGTGCGGGCACGCTGGTGGCACAAGTGAGCAGACACAGACACTGGTCCAGCTTCCCCGCTGGGTGGAAACGCTCCTTACATTGCTCAGAACAGGACCCCAACAGCAAACTACCCCAGAGGCTGCGTGGGGTGGGAGGGCCAGCGCTGGACGCCACCTCTCCTCACTGAGTCTCTTGCCCACCTTGCCCGGGAGGCACGGCCGCCCCGTTGGGTGTTCTGTGGACCAAGGCCGCGTCCACTGCTGGGTGCAGCCGCCCGCAGAGCGGGGGCCCATGTCAGTAGCCATCATCCTCGTCAGCATCACAGCCATAATCTGCAGAGCGCGGGGGACAGTCACAGGTGAAGAAGCCACCCGCCGCTCCCCTCATCCCTCCCTTCCCCCTGGCCCTGGGCCCCCCACCCCGCCTTCCAGGGCACCCTCCCGTCCTCCCTGCCCACTCCCCCTCCTTCCCCAGAGCCCTCAATCCCACCCTCCCCATCCACGGGGGCCACTCCAGAATTTCTTTCCAGGGTGAGACGACAGGCTGTTTAGGGACAACCAGGGCAGGCGGTGGGGGCCCTCCTCCCTCGGCCCCCAGCCCAGCGGCCCACCCACCGTTGCTGCCCATCATCTGCAGGGCGCTCACGCAGGGTTCGCCCTCCTCCTCCTCGGCATCGTCCTCGTCCACATCCTCGTCAGGGTGGTAGGACACGGGCCCACTCTCCACCACGACAGCTGCCGGCCTCACAGGCTCAGCACCGGGGGCCGGGGGGCTCGAGAGCACGGCCTAGAATGAGGGAAGAGCGCTCTGGGACAGCCGTCGGGCCCGGCCGCCCCCACACCCCAACCTTGAAGGCACCGTCCGGGGCACGGCCGCCCACTCTGACCACCTCAGGGAGCCCTAGGCTCGGGCTGCCTGCACTGTGCTCCAATGCTGGGCACACACGGTGGCTGCCCCCAGGGAGGGCGGGGGCTCAGGATCCCTCGGCACTCCCAGCCGCATCCCGCATCCCGCCCTGCTTCTGTGGAGGCAGGAGGGGCGGCCCCCCCGTGCCAAGCCCTGCTCTCCTCAGCCCACCAGACATGGACGGGCCCAGTGTCGGGGAGCTGCTTCCCCACACCACGGCCCCGACCACCCCAACAACACACCTCTCTGAGGGCCGCCTTCTTGGCTGGCTGCGCAGACACCAGAGGCCTCAATCTGGAAGGAAGCACAGGCACGGCTCAGCCCCATGACGAGACCCTGCGGGAGGCCCCAGGCGGCACCTGCTCCCGAAGCACGTGCTCACGGGGCTGGGACAGGGGTCCTGGGGCTGCTGAGAAGGAGGACCTGGTGCCCACCCTGTGCTCCCAGCCAGTGCTGTCCTGGTGGTGCTACGCACGTCAGTGCCACTGTCTCTGGAGATGTCGCTCCAGAACCACGCTGGCGCCGTCGGACGCTGCCCCACACGACCCTCCCCAACCCCGGTGTCCTGAGGGTCCTGCCTGCAGCCCCCCAGCCCTGCCCTACGCTCTTGCCCGGGGTCCTGTCTGACAGGGCCCTGCCCACGTGCCCACATGTCCTGTCCCTTCGGCTCCGCACCAACAAATTCCTCATACGGTCGTGGGTGGACGGTTAGTTACCAGCCACCTTCCAGGTTTTCAAGTAACACCGTGACGGACATGCCACAGCTGGGCTCCCCATGCCCCGGAGGAGCTCCGCCACGGGGGGCGCAGGGCCAGGGGGCAGGGTCACCCTCAGACACAGGAAGACACTTGGGCTGCTGCACGGCTGGGGGCACGGAGGGCACTGGGGAGGGCAGGGACGGTGGGCGGGGGGCGCCGGGGATGGCGGGTGGGGGGCTTGGGGGGTACAGCACCTCAAAGTGGCAGCCAATGCTGCCAGAGCTTCCGCTTTACCCAATGAAATAGAAAATCCTGATTTTTTTTACCAGAGCTTCTGAATTTTTATACTGGCAGCCAATGCAGATCTCACTGAATCCACCGTGCAGGCAAACACCACCGCTGGGCAGTCAGTGCTCACTCACGAACACGTGATGGACGACAAAGTAAAACCCGGACGCTCCCGCCTGGCTGTCTCGGGCCACGGCTGCTGCACTGGGACATCGAGGCCCTGATCCCGCGGGCCAAGACTCTGGCAGCTCATTCCCCACCACCCCCATACTTCTAGGGAGTGCACGTGAGGAGTGGCAGTGGACCCGCGTGGGACCCGTGTGGCCCTCACCCCATTCAGTCCACCCCCTCGCACCTCCCACTGGGTGACGCTGTGGGGCGAGGAGCTCTTTAAGACGGGCGTCTCTCCACCTTGGCCAGACAGCCCTGAACGTCGCCCCGTGGCACCCCACCCCCAACTTCCACCAGCACTGCCCTTCCTCCAGGCCTGCCCCCCCAGCCTACAGCACCCTGCCTTGGGCTCCAGACCCTGCGGGCACGCAAGCTGCTCCCAAGAGACAGGGCCACCCAGTCCCCGGAGACCAGGGTGGGGGCCCACCTCCAAGCCCCAGCAGCACCCCCACTTTCAGGAGCCACTCTGAGGGTCCAGCCCCCGGCCACCGCCCCCAGCTGTTTCCCTGCCCGCAGACCAGGGAGGACAGTGCCAGCCACCAATTCCCAACACCGGTGCCGCCCGCCCAGCACTGCCGCCCGCCCGCTGTTGTTGATACTCCTTTCTGCCCAGGAGCCCTTGTCCACAGGGGCGCTCATGTGGGATCCCATCTAGTCTAACACAGGGCTGCTCTGCTCATCCAGGGCTGGGGGGTCAAGACCCCCCAGTCCGCCCCAAGGAGGACACGTCTCCTCCCGCTAGCTTGAGAGGCCTGTCCCTGGGGCACCCTGGGAAGCAGGCCCCATTTGGAAACAGTCATGCTGGAGCCCATGGGGACCCTCAGAGCACAGCAGCCAGGGTCCCGCCGTAGTTCCCACACTGGGGCTGTGGGGCACCGCCACCTGGGACAGGGGTACAGGCCACATGTCAGGAGTCTGTCAAGTTTCCCCAGTCCCTCCCCATCCCCAGAGGCCCAGCAGTCTACAGCATGCCCTGTCTGACCAGGCACACTGACTCGGCTAGGTTCCCAGCGCAGATTCTAACCAGAAACATATGACCACGCAGGACCCCACTGAGGTGGGGGCACTGGCCCCCAGCCTCAAGAGCCAGGGAGGCTGTTTGCCCTCTGGGGGGTGGGTGGTCCCCAGCCTGTACGCCGGGAATCTTGTAATGACTCGGGTCAGGTACCATGTGGAGGACAGGAGGGGGCAGGGGTGGGCTCCAGGAGACTCCGAGGCTCTGCGATGATCTGGAAGGATAGCAGGGCAGGGAGACACGACCCACCGAGACTTGGCTGGGGGGGACCACCCTCCCTTCGTTTTAAAGAACCTTCCCGCCAGGCCCTAAGCCCCTGTACCCTCTTCCCGAGTATTAAACATTCACAACTTCTGGCTACTCAGGAAGTGAACCCATTTCTGAGGCAGGAGGCAGTGCACACAGATGTGCACGCACACACACACACATACACCTCTGAGGGCCACAGGCAGACAGACACCCTGAAGCTGGGGTGCTCGCCGCATCTTTGGGGTGGGCAGCTCTTAACATGAGGTGTCCCCTCCCTGGCCAAGACAGCTGCGTCCAGGTCTCAGGCAGGCCCTTGAGCAGACTCAGCCTGGCCTAGCTCCACGCGATGGAAGTCAGGAAACCCTTCCCGCACAGAAGGTGATATCAGGCCAAACCAGGACCCAAAGGGGAGAAACGCCAGGTCTCAAGAACGGTGTTGGGTAAGGCCCCTCACTGCCAAACCACCCTCTGAGTCCAGGGCCAGGGCAGGTGAAGGTGGGGCAGACCCCGTGGCGGTCCCAGAACAAGGGGCATTCGGAATAGGGTCAAGGCCCTGCCTGCCCCTCCGGCCACCTCCCCGCTTGCCCTGCTGCCCTGACAAATACACAGATGACCAGCCTAGCAAAAACACGCAAGGACGGGGACAGCCAAGTCACAGAGAAAGTGCTCCAAAAGGGTTTCAAACAGGTGAAAAGATGTTTACAGCTACTTCAGAGGAAAGCAAGCAACTGAAAACATCTCTCCCTTCTCTGAAGAGCTGCTCTGGGAACATGGTGATGGTCTGAGGGCAGGGGTGGGGGTGCAGCCCCATGAGGGGGAACTGGCAGCCGCTGCAGCACTTCCCTGCACAGTACCGCCCCCACCTCGGGGCTGTTCTGAGACATGGCAGGCCACCGGCTTCCTGGCACCAAAGACACACGACCCTCTGACCGCGTCCACCGCTCTCCTGAGAGGAGCCCTGGAGACAAGCTTCGCCCCCGGCACACCCCCCACTGCCCCACCACACAGAGGGTGGCCTGCAGGCCTGGGGAGCCCACCCTGAGCGCCTGACCCCGTTCTCATAGATGCAGCCCCCACCTGTCGGCCCCTTGAGGCCCTGCAAGGACATGGGGCCCTGGGAGCCCCTCTGCTCGGGCCCACACCCACAGGCCGGCCAGGCCCCGGGGTCAGGTGCCACGTCTCACACGGGCAACACTACACCTTCCCCGATGCACTGGGGCAATACCCCCCACACACATGCGGCTATGGGCCTGGCCTACAGGGGGCTGTCCAAAGCCTGCCCTCCTGCCCCCAGGCCCCGAAATCACCACCACAGTACCTCTTTCCCCCGCTAGCGGTGGAGTCGGTTGCACTCCGGCCGGCCAGCGTCCTCCTCCGCGACAGCTTCCTGGCGCCAGCTGGCCCCTGCGGGCCTGCACCCTCCCCCGGCGGCCCCTCGTCCTCCCCGAGTGGGCCGCCCCCGCCCGTGCTGTTGAGGTCCCGCAGCACGTGGTAGTTGATCTTGCTGGAGATCTTCTTCTGCTCCAGCATCTTCTCGATGGCCTCCCCGGCCGTGCTGGCCTGGATTGGCTCCCGCTTCTTGCACGACTTCTTTGGCTGCACCAGGCACAAAAGGGAGGACCGCAGGGGCTGGAGGCCCCGCTGCTAGGGGCAGGCTGGGCACAGACGGGGGAGAGGGGGCTCCCTTGGTGCCATCAGACAGAACAGGAAGGCTTGAGAAGCTTCCAGACTCACCACTCAGCAGAGGACCCATGGGGCTCCCCCCACACCCAGGTCTCCTGCCTCACCAGCATGTCCTGCTGACCCCTGTGGCCTTTGCTCGCCCGCCTGGCCAGATGGGGGACCTTGCCCACCCCTCAGCTGGAGGCTTTTGCCCACCCCCTGGCTGGCGGACATTATGCCTTCCTGGGACTGCAGACACCCAGACACAGCCCTTGGCCAGCAGAGACGCCCTCGCTGCACCCCAGGGGACTCCCTCCCCCTACAGACATAGATGTCCAGGCGACGCAGCGGCTCTACCCTGTGCTCCTTGTAGATGCCGAGCTCCTTCTCCTTGGCGATTCTGGCTTCTTTCTCTGAAAGACGGAGAGCTGCGGGTCAGGGGGGTCCTCCCCAGCCGACTGTAGGGGGCCCGCCCGCTGGCTTACCCCGCTGCTCGCGTAGGTACTCGGCATTCTCGCGCATCCACAGCTCGGCCTTCACGCGGGCCTCCGCCTCGTCCAGGATGTACTGCAGCAGGCACAGGGACGAAGGTCAGCCCCGCGGCCCACGCAGGCCTTCTGGGGATTCTCCTACACTGAGTGTTGCTCCTGCTCCCACGTGTACGTGGCACAGGGGGAGGGCGGCAGGCCCTGGGCCCCAAGGCATGGGAACAGGCCCAGCCTCTGTCCTCCTGGCCCAGCCGGCACCACGACCACGCTGCACATCGAGGCACAAGGCCCCACCAGGCAAGTGAGGGACAGGAGCAGTGACGAGACCACAGTACACTTAGGAACAAGCAGGTGGCTGTGGTCCTGTGTGGTCACGCTTCTTTAAACAGAGTCGGGGAGACTTTTCCCTCACGAAGGATGAGAACTGGAGGCACAGTGCTGGCCCCGGCCACTCGAGTGCCTGGGCCTTGGAGGCACAGCGCCCCTGCGGTGGCTGGACACTGTCCTGGACAGAAGGACTAAGCGATCACGCGCCTGGAGGATGGCAAAGGACGCCCCGCAGACAGCAGGCGCCTGGAAGGGGCGTGGCCCCAGAGGTCCTGGGGGTCTGAGCTGCCCAAGGCCGCCTGGACTTGAAACTGGGATGAGGGAGCTCAGGAGCCTGGAGCAGCCACAAGGTGGGTGGTGACGAGAGAGCCCCATGCAGGGGTGGCCAGTGTCTGGGGAAACAGGAAGCCCCCGAAAGGCACCAGCAAACGTTGGCCCTGGGCTCAGGAGGGCAGATGGGCCAGCATCACCCCCGTGCCCAGCCGACCCCAGACTGCACACACAGCGTGACAACAGCTTACTTTGTCAATTTCGAGGTCGTCAATGCCACTTAGGTCCAGTTCACCATCCTCCAAGGTGTCTTCTAGAGGGAAGGATAACCGTCAGCTCACGGGGGTGAAGGCTGGTCAAAGTTCACAGATACCCCCGGCCAAAGGGGTCCTAGCAGCCAGCTCCTCCTCGCCGGCCATGGCCACGGCCACGACTCTGCTCCCTTCTCACCCGGAGGATCCCTCTGAGCGCCACGTGCCGAGCCATGTCCCTGAGAACTACACGCAGGAGCCCCTCACATCACAGCCAGAGGGCGGGGAGCGGGGCACTGACCAGAGCCACCAAGGGGCCACGGAGGCCCCAGGAACCCCGACAAAACGGGGGCTGAAGGGCACAGCAGCTGGCGAGGCCGAGGGTCCCTGTGGCAGTGCCCACAGGCCAGGGTGGAACGAGGGTAATTCCGTGTGCAGAGCTGCCATTCTCCCAGGGGCGCCCGGCCGCCACCCCAGGTCTCCTGTGGCCATACACAGGCTTCCCTGTGCTTGTCGGCCACACCCTCCCACCTCCTGGTCTCCAGGCACTCTCCATGCCACAGCCCCTCGCCTCCCCGGGTCCACCATCGAGTCCTATCAGCCCAGACCCCACACGACACCTCCTGTCACTTGGTTCTGTGGTTGGGGTCTGTGAAACAGCCCTTCACACGGCTCCAGCCAGGCAGCCACTCCCACCCTGGGGTGGGGACCAGCAGTGTCCCCTCCCCCAAGCCCACCCTCCTAAAACGTCACGACTCAAAAACACCTGGCTGTGGAGAGACGACCAGGAGGGGGGCCCCACACCCTCCACCGCCCACCAGGCAGCCTCTCGGCTCAGACACCCTGAGACCTCCCACCAGCCTCAGCCCTTTCCACCAACAATGCTCCCCACCTGAAGGGCCCCCTCCTGCCCCCACCCAAAGCAGCACCCCCACCCCCACCTGAAGCAGCCCTCCTTTCTTTTCCCCTGGCCCCAAGCACCCCAGCACTCACTGAGGTCCCGGCTTGGGGAGGAGATGCACTCGCGGATGGACTCAGAAATGCCCAGACTGGCCGCTGTGGGCAGGGGCCCGAGCAGAGACTCCAGGGCGGGGGGCCGGCTCCCCTCCTCGGTGCTCCCCGCCGATTCTGAACTGCCGGGCAGGCCATCGCCAAGGAGCTCCCGGTAAAAGTCCTTGTTGAGGTGGCTGGCAGCAGCCTCCAGCTCCTCGTCCTCCACATCCTCCTCGCCAAATAAGCTGGACACAGTGTCCTCGATGGAGCCTGGGGGCACATTTCACACACCCATAACCAGACAGAGAGCCACACCCAAGGAGGAGCCTGCAGTACAGAGAGAAACCCCTCTTCCAACTTACAAGAGGCAGTTCCTCCACATACTTAAACAACTGGGGGCACGAGGCCACAAGGCTGTCCTCACTCAGTGCAGAGGGAGGTCTTTCTGACAAAGAGTGCTGGACACCTGATGCCCACATGTGAAAGAATGACCCTTGACCTGCACCCCACACACCTCACACAAACACATGCTTCCTGTCAGACCTGCACCCCCACCTCACGCGAACACATACTGTCAGACCTGCACCCCACACGCTTCATGCAAACTCATACTTCCTGTCAGACCTGCACCCCACACACCTCACACAAACACATGCCCCCTGTCAGACCTGCACCCCACACACCTCAAACACATGCCCCGTCAGACCTGTACCTAACACACTTCATGCAAACTCATACTTCCTGTCAGACCTGCACCCCACACACTTCACGTGAACACATGCCTCCTGTCAGACCTGCACCCCACACACCTCATGTAAACACATACTCTTGTGTCAGACCTGCACCCCACACACCTCACGCAAACACATGCTTCCTGTCAGACTTGCACCCCACACACCTCACACAAACACATACTTCCTGTCAGACCTGCACCCCACATACCTCACATAAACACAAGCTTCCTGTCAGACCTGCACCCCACACACCTCACATATAAACACAAGCTTCCTGTCAGACCTGCACCCCACACACGTCACACAAACACATGCTTCCCATCAGACCTGCACCCCACATACCTCACACAAACACATACTCCGTGTCAGACCCGCACCCTACACACCTCGTACAAACACATACTCCCTGTCAGACCTGCACCCCACACATCTCATGCAAACACAAACTCCCTGTCACTGACCCAAATGTGAGAGCTCAAACTACAAGTTTTAGAAGAAAGCACAGGAGAAAATCTTTGTAACCTTCAATTAGGCAAAAATTTCTCAGCTACAACACTAAAACCACAATCTATAAAAGAAAACACTGATCAATTGGATCTTGTCAAAATTAAGAACTTCTAATCTTTGAAAAACACTGGTAAGAGAATGAAAAGACAACCCACTGACTGGGAGAGAATATCTGCAAATGACACATCTGACAAAGGACTTATATCCAAACGTACATGAACACACAATCCAATAAAAAATGGGCAAAATACTTGGACACTTCACCAAAGAAGATACATGGGTGGCAAATAAGTATGTGAAGAGATGTTCAACATCGTTAGTCATTAAGAAAATGCATACCCGCTAGAAAGGCTAGCACTGAAGAGACTGACCACACCGAGTGTTGTTGAAGATGTAGAGAACTGGAACTCTCATACAGTCCTAGTGGGAATGCAAAAAATGGTGCCACCACTGTGGAAAACAGTGCCAGAGTTTCTTAAACAGTTAAAACTATACCTACCAGAAGACGGGGATACTGCGTGGTTTAAAGTCAGGAAAGGTTTGTGTCAGGGTTGTATATCCTTTCATCAGACTTATTCAATCTGTATGTTGAGCAAATAATCTGAGAAGCTGGACTATATGAAGAAGAACAAGGCGTCAGGATTGGAGGAAGACTCATTAACAACCTACGTTATGCAGATGACACAATCTTGCTTGCTGAAAGTGAAGAGGACTTGAAGGACTCACTGATGAAGATCAAAGATCACAGCCTTCAGCGGAGATTGCACCTCAACATAAAGAAAAAAAAAATCCTCACAACTAGACCAATAAGCAAAATCATGGAAAGACTGAAGTTGTCAAGGATTTCATTTTACTTGGGTCCACAATCAACACCCATGGAAGCTGCAGTCAAGAAATCAAATGATGGATTGCATTGAGAAATCTGCTGCGAAAGACCTCTTTAAAGTGTCGAAAAGCAAAGATGTCAACTTGAGGACTAAGGTCTGCCTGACCCAAGCCATGGTGTTTTCAATCACCTAATATGCATGTGAAAGCTAGACAATGAATAAGGAAGACCGAAGAAGAACTGACGGCTTTGAATTGTGGTGTTGGCAAAGAATATTGAATATACCGTGGCTGCCAAAGAACAAACAAATCTGTCTCGGGAGAAGTACAGCAAGAATGCTCCTTTGAAGCAAGGATGGTAAAGACTTCGTCTCACGTCCTTCGGACATGTTATCAGGAGGGATCAGTCCCTGGAGGAGTATATCATGCTTGGTAAAGTAGACGGTTAGCGAAAAAGAGGAAGACCCTCCGTGAGATGGACCGACACACTGGCTGCAACAACGGGCTCAAGAACAACAACCGTGAGGACGGCGCAGGACCAGGGAGTGTTCAGTTCTGTTGTACACAGGGTCGCTATGAGTTGAAACCGACTCGACGGCACCTAACAACAGCAATAACACGAGGTCTTGAGGTGACACATACATTCTACTGTAGTGGATTGAATCGTGTCCCCCAAAAATATGTGCTGCAAATCCTAACCCTGGTGGCACAGTGGTTAAGCGCTCAGCTGTTAACCGAAAGGTCAGTAGTTCAAGCCCACCAGCCGCACTGCAGGAGAAAGATGTGGTGGTGTGCTTCCATAAAGATTTACAGCCTTGGAAACCCTATGGAGCAGTTCTACTCTGTCCTACAGGGTCCGACTATGAGTTGCAATTGTAGCTTGGGTATACCTGTGGATGGGATCGTTTGGGAATGGGGTTTCTTTGTTATGTTAAGGAGGCTGTAATCAGCGTAGGATGTGTCTTAAACTGATCACACTCCAGAGATATAAAGAGCAGAGTAGGCACAGAAGCAAGCCATGACAAACTGGGGAAGAGTGACACCACATGGAGATCTCTAAGGAATAACAAGAGCCCTAGAGAAGCGGAGACCAGGACCTTTCCCCAGAGCGGACAGAGAGCCTTCCCCTAGAGCAGGTGCCCTGAATTTGGACTTCAAGCCTCGTAACTGTGAGATACTGGAGCCCTGGTGGAACAGTGGTTAAAGCACTCAGCTAACCAAAAGGTCAGTGGTTCAAACCCACCAGCCGCTCTGTGGGAGAAAGACGTGGTGGTGTGCTTCAGTAAAGATTTACGGCGCTGAAAACCCTACGGGGCAGTTCAGTTCTACTCTGTCCTTCAGGGTCACTGTGAGTCAGAATCGACTCGATGACAGTGGGTTTGGGTTTTTGGTCTTAACTGTGAGAAGATAAATTTGTGTTCTCTAAGCCAGTCCCGTGTGGTGTTTCTGTTACAGCAGCACTAGGAGGCGCGCCCACCGTCTTGAGCGTGGTGGAGACACACAGCGTGCACGCAGGTCAGCACTCAGCACATCACGTGTTCAAACACACGTCATTTACTGTATGTCAACTACATCTCAATAAAGGCGTCAGAGAACCACTGAACGACACGCGTAATTAAGAAAGACATCTGGAAACACCTTACTCGGCGTTCTGAACGGCTTTCCTGCGTGTGTTAGTTTTGAAGTTCATGGATGAGTGTGATATGCGTGCCGACCATCTTGACAGACATCTCCTGGACCACCAGCGTCTCAGTGTGCCCTCCCCACTCAGGCTCCACTGCCAGGCTCCATACTGGAGCCTCCTTGGTCCCTGTGCTGACCCTCCACTTCCCCTCTGCACGGCAGCAATGCGAGGCCAGGCAGGGGTCTCTGCTCTGTCCACTGCCAGGCTCCAGAGGCCAGGACCGAGCCAGCTTGCAGGACACACGCTGTCCACTCCTTCTGAAGGTAGGTGTTATTGCTGATACCGGTTATTTCCTCCTCTACCCCCCAACTTCATCAGCACCCAACCCCATTTCCTCCATCAGGCTGGCCTCGCTCTCCTGACAACGTCCCCTGCTAAGCCACCATTGAGTGACATCCCTAAGAGGGAAAGTGAGGGCCCGCACTGATCAGGCCTCCTGCGACCCGAGAGCTGCAGACGACAGCCCCAGGCTGGTGAGCACTTGGGGTACCACACACTAGGAAATCGTCCGAGGAAGGGCCTCACCGGCGGCCCAGGCAGATGCGGGCGTCAGGGCAGGACAACACGAGGGAATGACCAAAATCGCCAAAGCTGGGGGGCATGGAAGTTGGGGTCCATCGCGGTGGGCCTCACTGGGGAAGCCATGGATGGGGCATCCCGAACGCCCAAGGCAAACACCACGGGCGGCAGCACTGTCACGGTGGCTGGTCGGGGCGTGGGGGCGAGGAGCCGTGTGCCACCATCACAGCGGGTGCTGCAGACACAGTCTGAGAGCCAGGATGAGAGCAAGCACACAAAGAGAGCCACGGGCGCCAGCACCAACGAGCCAGGTTCAAGACCTGCGTGTCAACCAGCCTAGTTCAAATCCGGAAAGCCAGCTGCTCAGATTGGGCCGAAATGCTGACCCAGTTCTCTGCTGTGTGAAGGGGTGACTGTGGACTGAGGTGAGGCAGGCGGCCAGCAGACGCAGAGCAGAGCGCCAACGGCCCTGACCGCTCCACGCTGTGTGGACCTGCGAGCCAAACCCACGCCAGCAGGTCAGAAAGACTGCGGGAGCCCCAGAAGCGGCAGTGGACATCGGTCACCTCACTCCATCCTCAAAAGACCAACTGGGCAAGACGTAAGTAAGGGTTCAGAATTCCGGAACAGCCCGGTGAGAAGCCTGGATAGGAGCCAGGCAGTCGCAGACGAGCTCCTCTCCTGGGCCCCAGAAACAAAGGCAGCCTCCCTCTCAGCTGCTCACAGACCACGCTGGAAACTGACCGCACACACGCCGCAAAAACCAACGGCTCCATAAAGCTACGTTCTCTGGTTGTCACCCAATAAAAACAGACACTAACAACAAAATCAAGAAACAAAAGTCCTCCCCACCTTGAACGACACCACTCCTGCACACAGCGCTCAGGCCAAAGAGAAAACACCCTGAGAGTGGAGACCTGAGGGCTTCCACCTCCCAGCAGGATGTGGACTGCGGCTGAAACGGCCCTCGGAGGAAAAGGCCTCGCCCTGAGTGCACACAGCCACAAACACGTCAGACAAGGCGAGCCACGCGGAAGACCGAAACGTCAGGGAACGGCGATGTCCGCTGAGAGAGAGGAAGGTTCGGGAGGCAGGAACTTCTGACCACAGCAGTGGAGAGCAGCAGAGGCCATTAGTCAATGCAAAGCCGAGTTTAAGGGGAGAATCAATAACCAGGCTGAAAATGCACAGAAAACAAAAGTCCACAGACTAAGAGATGAGGAGGAGGAAAAGAACCACGGAAACAAGGAGATCAGGAGAGTCCTGAGGCGCCTCACCCCTGGATGAGGCGGACGTTCCCGCCTGGCCCTCGACGATGGTCTGGACACTGAGCTGGTGTCTGGGGCTGGACAGAGGTTGGGTGTCAGTCAGGACGGGGATGGAGCAGGAGGAGCTGGAACTGGGACAGCAGGTGGCGTGGACTGTCCAGGAAGCACAGTGTGCCAGGGCCAGAGAGCCACAGGCCCGGACAGGACTGCGTGATAAGGACTGTGTGGCGGCACGGGGGGTGAAGGGGTGGTGAGGCAGCACGGGGGCACTGACCCTCACGGCCTGCAGGGCAGGCTGAGCTCACCATCTTTGGCCAGGGTGGCGAGGGCCCCCTTCGCCTTCGGCCGGCTGCTTTCTAGCTCAATCTCGATTGCGTCCTGATAGCTGCAGATCTCACCTAAGTGATGAATTAAAAATAAGCAAAAAAAACCAATTTTCTAGAGGAACTCGAGTATCTGATGGTAGGGCCCATTAGCTACCTTCAACTTCCTCCAGCTGCTTTGACAGGACCTGCTCCAGCTGAAAGAGAGGAGACGGTGTCAGGGCCGGAGGCAAGCTCAGGGCGGAGGCGGGCTCGGTCGTCAGGGCGGGAGGCAAACTCATGCACAGGCATCTCCTATATCCGGGGACTCAGGGCACACCCGCCCCGCCCCAGCGCCAGCCCCGCCATGCGGTGGACACACAAGGGCGCATGTGTGAGGCATCAAGGCTCAGACGAGGGGCCAGGCCACGCGGGACAGGAGGCATGATGGTCGGAGAGAGGGAGGAGCTTGTGAGTACCCAGCAGAGGCCCAGGCCCCATGGAGACAGGGAGACCCGGGGGCCCTCCTGCCCACAGGACACCCCCAGGATGAGACGGCCTTGGGCACAGGCAGCCCCATGTGAGGATGTCGGTGGCTGACTGCCCTGCCTGCTCTCCTCCCAACAGAACAGAAGGGCCTTCCCAGCCATCCCAGAAGGGGCTCCGATGGTGGTGCCTGGCTGGGGGCTCCGTCCCAGGCTGGGCACCAGGGCTCACTGCTCATCACTGTCACTCAGTCAATGGGAGCGGCCCAACCAGAGACCCAGACGGTGGGGCCGCCTGGGCTGGCTGTGGAGAATGGACAGCTGAGGAGCCACCTGCCTGAGAGGACAACTTCCCACAGGCACCTGCGTTCCCCAGGCAGCCCACCGCGGCCCAGCCCCCTCCACTGACCACCGTGTGCACCCTGCCCAGCACTGCTGAGTCCCCATGCTGGACGAAGCCCATCCCCACAGGTCAGCCCTGTGCCTGCAGCAGGGGCTCAGCCCTGAACCATGGCGACCCAGAACAGCCACTTCCTAAAGGGCACTCAGGCCAGTTGGGGCTGGAAATCCCCAACGAGCTTTCTTCCAGGGCCTTTACTCGGACTTCTCAAACTCAGCCTTGAGGCTGGCCCCTTTCTGTGTCGCTGCCCCAAACACACTGGTGAGTGCTCCAGAGAGGAGCCGTCTAGACACCCTCACAACAGCAAGTGTGCGGCCACCACAGTCTCCTCGGTGACACAGACCACCGCCATGCCCCAGGCTGCAAACCCTGTACTCGGGGTGCCCGCCACCACCTGTGACTTCCATCCTTCCCAGAAGTCTGACCCCACAGGGGTCCCGGCTGGGTATGCAGGCAGTCCGCTCCGCCATGGCCACGAGTCACCGCTCAGAGCGGCAGCAGGTGGGGACCCTGAGGCCATGAGTGCAGCGGGAATGGTGCCACTATGATGCCCAGCTGTGCCCAGCACCTACCTGCTTCATCCGCAGCTTCCTCTGTCCTGCCGTGTACGAGGGGGGGTCGCACTCCTCCTCCAAGTCAATCCTCATGAATTCATCAATAGTCAGCTGACTGGTGGGGGTGTCTTCAAATTCAGTGAGTCTGAAACACACAAGGGGGTCACACCTGACACCCTGAAATCAGGCGTTTACCAGAGGGCCCTCGGCATGTGGGTGCCACTCTCAGCTCCAAGAGCAGGCTGCTTTCCAGCATCTTCTCAGTCCCCACCCTACCCTGCTGACAGCTCAGCTCCTGGGGGAAGACCTGCAGGCCCCTCGGTGCTGCCAATGTGTGACCCTAGGTCCTGGCACATCCCCTTGTGGAGGTCCTCAGCAGCCACAAGCCAGAACTGGCAGATGGGACTCTGCCCATCAGGGTGAGCGGAAGGCTGATTCTGATCAACTTGGTCAGTTTTCTACATTTCAGAGAATTTTCAAAATGTTTAATAAAGCAGTTTTTAAAAAGAATTAAAAAAAAAAAAGTTGCTGTCAAGTCAATTCTAGCTCACGGCAACCCCATGTATGTCAGAGTAGAACTATATTCCACAGAGTTTTGAGAAACAGATCACCAGGCCTTTCTTCCAAGGTGCCTTTGGTTAGCTTGAACCTCCAACCTTTCAATTAGCCGCACCACCTGGGGGCTCCTAAAGAGAATCAGAGATGAGATATTTAAAGCAAAACAGCTCTCCACCTGCCTCGGATGCCTGCGACGGGGTATGTTCTCAGACGAACAGCAGCCGTCAAGTGCTCCAGGTTCACGATAAACACAGCAGTAATTACAGACCTGTCAGCACTTCCATGGCTGCACTCACCCTGTCAAAGTCCTTAAGTGACGCTGCCATTCAGGATGTGATGGGAAGAGACCGAGCAAGTGGAGGGCTGCTGTGCATTTGCAGGAGCGGCCGCTCGGTGCGGCTGGTTAAATGCCCCCTGCCTTCCATTGACAGGACACCCTCCCCTTCAGTCCCAGCTTCCCACTGGGAGTCAGCCACTCAGGTACTCGAGCACCAGGGCAGCCACGCCGACGCCAGCCCAAGGCCGGCTACGTGCAGTGCTGTCCCCACTGACCCTTCTGCCTGCTTCTTGCCTATGCGATGGACACCACCCCCCGACCTTAACTTGGGCAACACAGAAACACCAGGATGGGAAGATGCACAGCCTTCAGAACGACATCCAGGCAAGGCCTGCAAGCCCTCCACAGAGCGGTACTGCGGGCCAGGCCGTGGGCAGCAGCCTAAGAAGCACCCACCCAGAGGCCAGGCTGTGGGCAGTGGCCCCAGAAGCACCCACCTGTGGGCCAGGCCGTGGGCAGTGGCTCCAGTAGCACCCACCCAGAGGCCAGGTCACGGGCAGCGGCCCCGGAAGCACCCACCCACAGGCCAGGCCATGGGCAGTGGCTCCAGAAGCACCCACCCAGAGGCCAGGCCGTAGGCAGTGGCCCCAGAATAGCCCACCCAGAGGCCAGGTCACGGGCAGCGGCCCCGGAAGCACCCACGCAGAGGCCAGGCCGTGGGCAGCAGCCCCAGAAGCACCCACCCGCGGGCCGGGCCATGAGCAGCTGCCCCAGAAGCACCTACCCGTGGGCCGGGCTGTGAGCAGCAGCCCCGGAAGCACCCATGCAGAGGCCATGCCGTGGGCAGCAGCCCCAGAAGCACCCACCCGCGGGCCGGGC
>NW_004443981.1:18099205-18102252 GCF_000243295.1 Trichechus manatus latirostris
CCGTGGGCCGGGCTGTGAGCAGCAGCCCCGGAAGCACCCATGCAGAGGCCATGCCGTGGGCAGCAGCCCCAGAAGCACCCACCCGCGGGCCGGGCCGTGAACAGCAGCCCCAGAAGCACCTACCCGTGGGCCGGGCTGTGAGCAGCGGCCCCAGAAGCACCCATGCAGAGGCCAGGCCGTGGGCAGCAGCCCCAGAAGCACCCACCCGCGGGCCGGGCTGTGAACAGTGGCCCCAGAAGCACCCACCCAGAGGCCGGGCTGTGAGCAGTGGCCCCAGAAGCACCCATCTGCGGGCCGGGCTGTGGGCAGCGGCCCCGGAAGCACCGACCTGCGGGCAGGGAGTGCCTACCTCTTGCGCAGCGTGGACTCGCACACTTTGACCACACTAATGACCTCCTTCACGGTTCTCCGGAAGTCATGCATCCTGGCTGCGACCAGAAGGGCTAGAACGAACCGAGACGGGCCCGTGACACTTGGCCACAGCCGCTATAGCCGCGTGGCGGTCACAGCCCGCCCTGTACACAGAGGTCGTGACCCCGCAGCTCAACCTGACCTCTGCCTGCCACCCACGTGCAGTGAGACCCCACCTGGTGCTGCCCCAGAGCCGGCGGGCCGACCGCACGGCGCCTGCATCTCCTTCACAAGAGGATGCTCAGGGGCCCAGGGGTATGGCGTGGGCCCTGCCTCGCGCCGACGGAGGTGTCATGGAGTAGAGTTGGCAGACTCTGGACCTGTGCATTGCCTTGCATATAATACACCGTAATTAAAGAGCCGTAAAGAGTGTGGCTCCAGATGCACCACCATGGAACCAAGGAGAACTGGAACAGACTTTTGGGAACTTTGTGTGATCCCTGAAAGCACTGGGAGGTAATGTTCAGGTGACCTTGGTGAGTGACACCTATCTGTGACGGGAGCTAAGGGTTCTGAGGACGTGGTCCAGAGTCAGGGAGGAAAGGTGATAGCACCTTGGGGTGGCCTGTGCTTCTGTTTCTCAAAGCACGGCTGGCTCAGGGAGGCTCTCGACCCCGCCATGCCTGCCGCAGACCAGGTCTGAGGCGGACACAGAGTCCAGGGCAGCGTCAACCCTGCCGTCAGCTGCGCGCTGGAGCCCAGGCACCATGGACACAAGTGGAAAGTGTGGGGTGGGATGGCGGAGGGGAGGGGGGGCTCAGGAGAAGGCCTGGCTGACAAGTCTGCCCGACCAGCAGCATGAGGAGAAAGCAGGAAGACCGTGTGCGGGGTCAGGGGCTGAGAGCTGCAGGGCGGTACCCTCCCTCCCATCAGGCTGGGCACCGCGCCCCATGAGCCGGGATAGGCCCCAGGGGCAGACAGAAAACCCAGCGAAGGGGGGTCGCACCGCTAGTCACTTGGGGAACGGCATCCCAGGGCCAGGCAGGGGTGCCCACCGTGCCGCTCAACCCTGTCCTTGTCCTCGGGCCAAGGACACCCAGAGGGGGCAAGCAGAGTCCTGAGGGCAGAGAGACCAGGGGCCATGGGAGGCCAGGCCCTGCAGGTTCTGCCCACTGGCTGGCAGAGCCAAGTCTGCAACCCAATATGAAATGAGGCCAAAACAGCCAGCAGCCGAGGGAGGGGTTGGCTGTGGGTCCAGGAGACAGCGAGGATGGCACCGAGCTGACAGCAGGCTCTGGGGGTGTGTGGCGTCACCGTGCAAACCTCTGCTGTGTGTCCTGGCTGCCCCCCCACCCCTGCTCTGGGACATCACGGTGCCCCTCCCTGCCCCGTGTGGTACCTGCACCACAGAGCCCCGAGGGGCGCCGGCCCGTGTGCATCCAGTCCCTCTTCATACGCTGCAGCAGCCGTAGGGCCGTCATGGACACCTCATGGTTCTTCTCCCCGAACTCCAGCAGGTGGGCGAAGCGCGGGATGTACAGGCAGGGGTCTGCGGCAGACGCTGAGCTCAGTGCACCCGGCCCAGGCGCGCCCCCAAGGCAGGCCGGCGCAACACCCAGCCCCATCTGGGACTCTCTCTTCTGGTCCCCATGCATGGCCTGTGTCTTCCTCTCCCCCTGGCCAGAGCGGCCGCAGACACTGTGCCCAGCAGGCGGGCCCTACAGCGCCCCCACGGCTGGGTGAGCAGGTGGTACAGCACCCTGCCAGTCTCCTCACAGAGGCCTCCCACCACCCTCGGAGCACCGGGGGCGCGTAACACCGCACAGCCTGTGCATGGCTGTCGGGAGGCCTACCACCCTCGGAGCACCGGGGGGCATAACACCGCACGGCCTGTGCATGGCTGTCGGGAGGCCTCCCACCACCCTTGGAGCACTGGGGGGCATAACACCGCACGGCCTGTGCATGGCTGTCGGGAGGCCTCCCACCACCCTTGGAGCACTGGGGGGCATAACACCGCACGGCCTGTGCTTAGCTGTCGGGAGGCCTCCCACCACCCTCGGAGCACCGGGGGGCATAACACTGCATGGCCTGTGCATGGCTGTTGGGGACGTGCTGCCCGTGGCGCCTTCCATGTTCCAGGTTGTTTCCTTGGGAGCACGTGTCCTAGAAGTGAACTACTGGGAAAGAGCACGGATGGGGCGAGGCTCTAGACACACGGACACGGACAAGCCCTCTCGGACCAGCTGGGCGGTTCCTGTCCACGCGTGGCGAAGACAGCCTGCTCAGCACCGGCACCAGAGCTGCATGCTGCTACCATAGGGCACGCACAGACTAGAGCACACATGTGCACACACGCACACACATGCATGCATACCTGTACTCGCACACATACACGCACACACTCACATGCACCAATACCTGCACTCACACATACATGCACACACAGGCACGCATACCTGCACTCACTCACACACACACACACACACGCACACAATGCCTTGGTGACGGATTTTGCATTTCGTGGTTTACCAGTGAGGTTAAACATGTTTTTACATGTTCCCTCTCTATAGTTCCTGTACTGCGATGTGTCAGCTTTTTCCCTCTTGTCTACTGGGATGCATGTGTGTTGTTAAATAAAATTCTAGGGTCCACACACACACACACACACACACACACACACACACACACACACACAC
>NW_004443981.1:18102352-18119383 GCF_000243295.1 Trichechus manatus latirostris
ACACACACACACACACACACACACACACACACACACACACACACACACACACACACACACACACACACACACACACTCTCTCTCTCTCTCTCTCTCTCTCTCTCTCTCTCTCTCTCTCTCTCTGCCCCTTATCGAGTGTCTACTCTATGCCTGGTGCCATGCTAGGTGCTGGGGCGACTTTATGGAGCTGACAGCCTGGTGGGGTGACAGAGGACCACAATGGTCTTAAAAACCCCGGAGGCAGGCCGGGCGGGGGGCAGTGAGGAGTGGAACTTGGGCGATGGGAGGGAGGGACACTGGCGAGCAGTGGGGCCACGAGAGGGGAGGGGCTCGTCAGCTTCTGTAACCCCACCCCAACAACATGGTGGGAGGTGAGGCAGATGCTGCAGCCGTCCGCCAGCACCCGACGCCGGCTCCCTCGCGTTGTCCCACACGACTGGGGTCTGGCCTGGGACTCCACAAGGTCCTACAGGTGCCCCTGTCCTCCTCCGCCCACCTGAAGGATGCAGGGAAGGGCTCCGAGGCCCCTGCAAGCAGCCTGGGTGCTGAGGGGCTGCGCGGGCCTAGCAACACTGCCTCGCACCGAGCCCGGCGGCTGCGCCATGAGGAGCAACACCCCAGGACTGCATCAGCCGCCTGCCCACACCAGCCGAGGGGGCAGCTGTCACTCACCCTCCAGGCAGGAGGCTGAACGGAGAGGATACAGCAGCCAAGGTCACTCAACCAGAGCAGGTGGGGCCAGGGCTCAAGGCCGGCTGGTCTGGACAACAGCCCACTCCCCCCCACCCCATTTTTTCAAACGATTAGGTTTCTAAAAAAGATATTCTTGGAAGAAAACGTATATTTTAAAAATAATACAGTTGACATTCACACGCAAAGAGGATCTAGACACTGATCTCACATCATTCACAAAAATTAAAGCAAAATGGATGACAGACCTAAATACAAAACACAAAATCATAAAACCTTTAGAAGAACCGAGACGAAAAGCTAGGTGACCTTGAGCTTGGCAGTGAATTTCAGCTATAACATCAAGTTCACGACCCATGAAAGAATAAATTGACAAGCTGGGCTTATCAATGACTCAAACACTTGCTGTGTGAAAGACACCGTTAGAGAATGAAGAGACAAGCCACAGACGGGGAGAAAACATCTGCAGAACACGTATCTGAAACATACACCAAGAACTGCTGAAACTCAACAACAGGAAACCAAACAACCCAGTTACAAAACGGGCAAAAGATCTGCACGACACGTCACCGAAGAAGACGCATAGATGGCAAAAAAGGCCACGAAGATCCTCAACATCAATGTTATAAGGGGATTGCACACTCAAACAATGAGATATCCATTAGACCTGTTGCTGTTGAGTGGATCCTGGCTCATAGCCACCCTACAGGCCAGAGCAAAACTGCCCCATAGGGTTTTCAAGGAGCAGCTGGTGGATTTGAACTGCCCACCTTTTGGTTAGCAGCTGCAGCTCTTAACCACTGCACCACCAGGGCTCTGGGGTACCTGTTAGGATGGCTAAAATTCCAAACCCTGACAAAATCCCAAATTCAAACGAGATACCCGCTGGAATGGCTAAGATCCCGCGAGGACACGGAGCGACAGGAATCCTCATTCGTGGCTGGTGGGAATGTAAACGGTGCAGCCACTTCAGAAGACAGTCTGGCAGCTTCTCACAAAACTACAGCTCACCATCCAATACGGGCAGAAACGTGGAGACGGAAAACAGACCAGTGGTTGCCAGAGATTCAGGAGGAGAACAGAAGGACGAACAGCTGGGGCCCAGGGTGTTTTGAGGACAGTGAGATTGGTCTGCAGGAGGCTGGGATTGTGGAATCACGACGTCATACATCTGTGAAAACCTGAGCACGGTATAACAGAAAGCGTGAACTCTAACGTACATTGTGGACCTTAGTTAATAAAAACGTATCGACACTGGTTCATCCGTTGTCACAAACGCACCACTAATATAAGACATTGGGACAGGAGAAACCGTGCACGGGAGAGAGAATTCTGTACTTCTGCGCAATTTTTCACTAAACCTAAAACTGCTCTAAAAAATAAAGTCCATTAATTTAAAAATAATAATGTAACTGTTAATATTTCTAGCTATTTCAACAAAACATAAGCCATCTGAGCTAGGGAGGAGAAACATGTCAAATGGTCTCATCCTGTTTCAGATTCGACACTGATTAATTCTTGAAATACAAAACTGCAGGTTAAAAAATATTAGTAAACATTTCAAGATAAATACACCAAGAGGCTAAAATGGTAGAATTGGGGCATTCCAACCAGAAAGGGAAAAAGAAAACTAAATGAGATCACAACCAACCACACAGTGAGTCACATGACCACGTTAAACTCCCTCATCCGCTTAGATACAAACGCAAAATCCAGGACACGCTGCTTACAAGAGACGCGAAAACTGAAATCAGGCAAACTGGTGAAGCAAAGGCTGGGCAGGGACACAGCCAGCGAGGTCACCTGAAGAAAGGGGGGGGCCAGCCAGGGCAGAGTCCAAGGGAAGAACACACTAAGAGAGACAGAGATAAACACTTCATGACAGAAAGAAAAAAGCATTTTAAAGAAGATAAAAACCGTCACAGATGTGTAGGGGCACGATGATGCAGCAACAATTAAGCAAAAAGCGTTTGAAACTTAAAACCCACAAGGGAATATTTTACCATCGTATCTCCAATCTGACGGACAGGGGCACTGAACACCACCAGATTTCAAATCGTGTACACTACAAAGAATAACCATTCTTTTCAAAAGTATGAGGAATAGTCACGAAAATTGACTGTGTATTAAATAACAAAGACCTCAATTCATACCAAAGAACACAAACCTTATAGGCCATGTCCACTGACCTCAAATGCAATAAAACTAAAACGTTGAAAGAAAATAAATAAATACAGTCTCTTTGCCCCTAATACAAACTATTAGTAAATTAAAGAACAATCTTTTAGACAACTTTATAGATTTAAATGCTGTTTATAATAAAGCAAGAAAGAATGAAAATAATGAACCAGGTAGCAAATTAAAAATATTTTTTAATTAATAAAATGTTACTTAAAGAAGGCAATAAAAACAAACCAAACCCGCTGCCGTGGAATCAATTCCAACGTACGGTGACTAACAGAGGAAAAGAACTAAACAGACCACCACCACCAGGAAAAGGATTTAGAAATATAAAACCAAGGACTGGTACTCTGAAAAGAAAAATAAATATACAAATCCCTGACAAGTATATTCAAGAGAAAAAAACACAAGTAGACGTTACAAATGAGAAAGGGGATGTGACTACAGATGTAGAGATTTTAAAAATTGGGTAAATACCATGCATAACTTTACTACGATAAATTTAAAATTCACAGTGAAAGGCATAGCTTTTTGCTTTATGATGTTGTTGTTAGGTGCTGTCGGGTCGGTTCCACACCATAGTGACCCTATGTACAACGGAACAAACACTGCCTGGTCCTGCACCATCCCCACAATCATTGCTCTGCTGGAGCACCATCACTGCAGCCACTGTGTCAGTCCATCTTGTCAAGAGTCTTCCTCTCTTTCACTGACCCTCCACTTTACCAAGCATGATGTCATTCTCCAGGGACTGGTCCCTCCTGAAAACAAGTCCAAAGTATATGAGATGAAGTCTCGCCATCCTTGCTTCTAAGGAGTATTCTGGCTGTACTTCTTGCAAGCCAGATTTGTTCATTCTTCTGGCAGTCCATGGTATATTCAGTATTCTTCGCCAAAACCATGATTCAAAGGCGTCAATTCTTCTTCGGTCTTCCTTATTCATTGTCCAGCTTTTGCATGCAAACCATGCGATATCCCCTTGTTCTGTTCGAACAAACTGCCTCTTGGTCTATGTATAGGTTCTGCATGAGCACATTCAAGTGTCCTGGAATTCCCATTCTTCACAACGCTATCCATAATTTGTCATGATCCACATAGTCGACTGCCTTTGCATAGTCAATAAAACACAGGTAAACATCTTTCTGGTATTCTCTGCTTTCAACCAGGATCCATCTGACATCAGTAACGATATCCCTTATTCCACGTCCTCTTCTGAATCTGGCCTGAATTTCTGACAGTTTCCTGCAGATGTACTGCTACAACCGCTTTTGAATGACCTTTAGCAAAATTTTACTTGAGTGTGATATTAATGATGTTGTTCGATAATTTCTGCATTCTGTTGGATCACCTTTCTTTGGAATGGGCAAAAATAGAGGTCTCTTCGAGTCAGTTGGCCAGGTAACTGTCTTTCAAATTTCTTGGCATAGACAAGTGAACACCTCCAATGCGGCATCTGTTCGTTAAAACATCTCGATTGTGGAGGTGGGGCCAAGATGGCAGAATAGTCAGATGCTTCCTGTGGTCCTTCTTACAACAAAGACCCGAAAAAACAAGTGAATCGATTATATATGACAATCTAGGAGCCCTGAACATTAAAGACGAAGTTGAGGAATCAGACTGAGGGGCAGGGTGAGGGAGAGACACTTCAGAAGCAGTGAAGAAATGCCAGACCTGACCTAGCTGGCACCCTGCAGGCTGGAAAGTTTGGCGCACATGGGCTGAGGCAAGCAGTAGCGGTTGGGACGGTTTTTACCGCGCTGGGAGAAGCAGAGCAGCAGAGAATCTGCACAAGTCTCCGGAGCCAGAAGGAAGCGGCGCTGGATCTGCGCAAGTTAAGTGCAAGCATCTAACCTACTGGGATCAAAATCACCCTTCCCCCTCCGGGAAGTGCCTCTTTTCCCCTCACCTGCCCCCTCCCAGCTCGGGTGCCACACCCCTTGGGCCAGAAGTAGGACCCCTCACGATAAGCCAGTCTCCTGGCTTCGGGGAGGGAACAAATAAACAAATGAACAAAAAAAAAAGGAAACCGCCAGCTCCTCTAAGCTGGGCCCTCAGGGCTAACTGTGCCCAAACCAGGATCGAGGTTTAAAAAAATCACCACACCCCCTAAGCTGGGCCCTCAGGGCTAACTGTGCCCAAACCAGGATCGAAGTTTAAAAAATCACCACACCCCCTAAGCTGGGCCCTCAGGGCTAACTGTCCCCAAACCAGGATCGAAGTTTAAAAAATCACCACACCCCCTAAGCCGGGAACTCAGGACAGGCAGTGGCCCTTTGCCCAGGCACAGGCTGAAGAGTCCCTAGACTTCGAATGCCTTTCATCCTGCCTAGACCCGTGTGGGCCCATTCAATAGCTTAGGCCGTCATTAGCCTATTCCCAACTGCAACAGCTAAGGGGGAGCAGCAGATCATGACATCTGACACTACGCTGCCCATTAAGCAGGGTCCTTACCCACCCACATTAGGGGCTTGAGTACTGATGGCTTCAACCACTACAACTAGCCACCTACAAAAGGTGTCTAAGTGGTGCCTCCCAGTGCTCACGGCCAACAGCACTGGGCGCCCAAAGCTTGGCTGTAAAACCTACACACCTATGCACTCTAGCCAACGGGGACACGCCTTCCACCCAGGCACTCAGGGACACACATCAGCCCCCTATCTTACTGAGCACATAACCTCCTACTGCAGCCAGATACCTGTGCCAGCTCCAATCACCCCGACTTAGCCCTGCCCATCTACGATGGAAGGTGAGAGCCTGCACCACGCACTTGGTGATGGACGACCCGGACACCTGAGCTGAATCCACACAAGAACAGTAAACGGACTTCTGGGCTCACATACCTGGTAACAGTGCTAACCACCTGGTGACAGGACATGAGAGCTTCAAAGGCGCCAACAATCCAAGTAGCAAACAGGCCTAGCATATTTGGGCATATCAAAACAAAACAAAATAAGAAGCTAGAACACAGTAAGCAAACATACGATATATAAATAAAACTTATTGATGGCTTGGAGACAATAGTTAATAACAAATCACATATACAGGCAGGCCATGATGGTTGAGCAAGCAACCAAAACAAAGGACCAGGAAACCTACCGGAGGAAGAGAAGGTCTTAGACTTACCAGAGGTAGAATTCAAAAGATTAATATACAGAGCTCTTCAAAAGATCAGAAAAGAGATCAGGCAAAAGGCAGCTCAAGCCAAGGAACACAAAGACAAAGCAATAGACGAATTTAGGAAAGCTATACAAGAGCAAAATGACAAATTTAACAGGCTGCTAGAATCCATACAGAGACAGCAAACAGAAATCGAAAAGATTAACAATAAAATTTCAGAATTAGACAACTCAATACAAAGTCAAAGGAGCAGAGTTGAGGCAATGGAAGTCAGAATTAGTGAGACTGAAGATAAAGTACTTGATACCAATTTGAGGAAAAATCAGACAAAAGAATTTAAAAAAATGAAGAAACCCTAAGAATTATGTGAGACTCTATCAAAAGGAATAAACTATGAGTGATTGACATACCAGAACGGGGGGACAACAGAAAACACAGAGAAAATTGTTGAAGATTTGCTGGCAGAAAACTTCCCTGATATTGGGAAAGATGAGAAGATATCTATCCAAGAAGATCATTGAACCCTACACAGGGTAGATCCCAAAAGAAAGTCACCAAGATGTATTATAATCAAACTTAAAACCAAAACCAAAGATAAAGAGAGAATTTTGAGAGTGGCTAGGAATAAATGAAGTCACCTACAAAGGAGAATCAGTAAGACTAAGCTTGGACTCTCAGCAGAAACCATGCAGGCAAGAAGGCAATGGGATGACATATACAAAGCATTGAAGGAAAAAAATTGTCAGCCAAGAATTATATATCCAGCAAAACTGTCTCTCAAATATGAAGGCGAAATTAGGGCATTTCCAGATAAACAGAAGGTAAGGGAATTTGTAAAAACCAAACCAAAATTACAACAAATACTAAAGGGAGTCCACTGACTAGAGAATTAATAATATCACATAACAACCCAAGACTAGAACACAGAACAATCAGATATCAACCCAGATATGGATGTCACAAAAATAAGTCAAAGCTAAAACACTGCAAGTCAGGAAACAGAGACGTCAATATGTGAAAGATGACAACATTAAAACAAAAAAGAAAGACTAAACAGTGTAGTCATAGAACTTTCATGTGGAGAGGAAGTTAGGGTGATATCAAGAAATAAAAGAATGGTTTAAACTTAGGAAAATAGAGGTAAATTTTAAGGTAACCACAAAGAAAACTAACAAATCTACACATTAAAATAAAAAAGAAGAAAAACATAAAGACTCAGCAAACACAAACTCAACAACAATGGAAAAGATGAAAAGAAAATACATAAAGGAAAACGACTCAGCACAGAAAATGAAGGGGAACAAAGAAATGTCAACACCACACACAAAAATGACAGCACCAAACTCAGACCTATCAGTAATTACACTGAATGTAAACGGACTAAATGCACCAATAAAGAGACAGAGAGTGGCAGAACGGATAAAAAACATGATCCATCTGTATGTCGCCTACAAGAAACACACCTTAGATGCAAAGACACAAAACAAACTAAAACTCAAAGGATGGAAAAAAAATATATACCAAGCAAACAACAATCAAAAAAGAGCAGGAGTGGCCATATCAATCTCTGACAAATTAAGACTTTAAAGCAAAATCCACCACAAAGGATAAGGAAGGACACTATACAATGATTAAAGGGTCAATACACTAGGAGGACATAACCGTAATAAATAATTATGCACCCAACAACATGGCTCCAAAATACATAAAACAAACTCTAACGGCCTTGAAAAGAGAAATAGACAACTCCACAATAGTAGTAGGGGACTTCAACAGATCACTTTTGGTGAAGGACAAAACATCTAGAAAGAAGCTCCAGAAAGACATGGAAGATCTAAATGCCACAATCAACCAACTTGATCTCATAGACATATACACAGAACACTCCACCCAACAACAGCCAAGTATACTTTCTTTTCCAACACACATGGAACATCTCCAGAATAGACCACGTATTAGGCCACAAAGCAAGCCTTAACAGAATCCAAAGCATCAAAATATTATAAAGCCATAAAAGTAGAAATCAATAACAGAAAAAAGCAAGAAAAAGAAATCAAATACGTGGAAACTGAACAACACTTGGCTCAAAAAATACCGGGTTATAGAAGAAATCAAGGATGCAATAAAGAAATTCATAGAATCAATGAGAAGGAAAACACATCCTACCAGAACCTCTGGGACACAGCAAAAGCAGTGCTCAGAGGTCACTTTATAACAATAAATGCACACATCCAAAAACAAAAAAGGGCCAAAATCAAAACATTAACCCTACAACTCGAACAAATAGAAACAGTGCAGCAAAAGAAGCCCCTGGGCATGAAAGGAAATAATAAAAAACAGAGCAAAAATAAATGAAATAGAGAATAGAAAAACAATTGAAAGAGTCAACAAGACCAAAAGCTGGTTCTTTAAAAAGATCACCCATTGGCCAAACTGACAAAAGAAAAACAAGAGAGGAAGCAAACAACTCAAAAAAGAAATGAGATGGGCAATATCACAACAGACCCAACTGAAACTAAAAGAATCATAACAGAATATTATGAAAAACTACACTCCAACAAATTTGAAAACCTAGATGAAATGGGTAAATTTCTAGAAACACACTACGTACCTAAACTAACACAAACCAAGGTAGAAAAACTAAATAAACCTAAACAAAAGAAGAGATTGAAGAGGTAATAAACTCCCAACAACAACAACAAAAAGCCCTGGCCCTGATGGCTTCACTGGAGAATTCTACCAAACTTTCAGAGAAGAGATAATACCAACACTACTACGGGTATTTCAGAGCACAGAAAAGAATGCAATACTACCGAACTCACTCTATGAAGCCAGCATAACCCTGATACCAAAACCAGGTAGAGACCTACAAAAAAAGAAAATTACAGATCAATATTCCTCATGAACATAGATACAAAAATCCTCAACAAAATTCTAGCCAACAGAATTCAAGAACATATCAAAAAAATAATTCATCATGACCAAATGGGATTCATACTAAGTATGCAGGGATGGTTCAATATCAGAAAAACAATCAATGTAAATCCATCACATAAATAAAACAAAAGAACCACATGATCTTATTGATCAATGCAGAAAAGGCATTTGACAAAGTCCAACACCCAGTCACAATAAAAACTCTCAACAAAATAGGAACAGAAGGGAAATTCCTCAATATAATTAAGGGCATTTATACAAAGCCAACAGGCAACATCATCCTATATGGAGAGAGTCTGAAAGCATTCCTCTTGAGAATGGGAACCAGACAAGGATGCCCTTTATCTTATTCAACATTGTGCTGGAAGTCCTAGCCAGAGCAATAAGGCAAGAAAAAGAAATAAAGGACATCCAAAATTGGTAAGGAAGAAGTAAAGGTATCCCTATTCCAAGGAGCGCCTGGTAGATTCGAACTGCTGACCTTGTGGTTAGCAGCTGTAGCTCTTACCACTACGTCACCAGGGTTTCCATCTTATACACAGAAAACCCTTAAAAATCCACAAGAAAACTACTGAAACTAATAAGATTTCAGCAAAGTGTCAAGATACAAGATAAACACACAAAAATCAATTGGATTCCTCTACACCAACAAAGAGAACTTCCAAAAGGAAATCACCAAATAATATCATTTACAATAGATCCCAAAAAGATATAATACTTAAGAATAAATCTAACTAGACATGTAAAAGACCTATACAAAGAAAACTACAAGACACTACTGCAAGAAACCGAAAGAGACCTGCATAAGTGGAAAAACATACCTTGCTCATGGATAGGAAGATTCAACACTGTAAAAATGTCATTTCTGCCCAAAGCGATCTACAGATACAATGCAATCCTGATCCAAATTCCAATGACATTTTTTAACGAGATGGAGAAAGAAATCACCAACTTCAGATGAAAACAGAAGAGGCCCAGGACAAGTAAAGCATTACTCAAGAAGAAGAACAAAGTGGGAGGCCTCACACTACTTGATTTTAGAACCTATAATACCCCCACAGTAGTCAAAACAGCCTGGTACTGGTACAACAACAGATACATAGACCAACAGAACAGAATTGAGAATCTAGACGTAAATTCATTCACCTACGAGCAGCTGATATTTGACAAAGGCCCAAAGTCCGTTAAATGGGGACAAGACAGTCTCTTTAACAAACAGTGCTGGCATAACTGGATATCCATCTGCAAAAAAATGAAACAAGATTCATACCTCACACCATGTACAAAAACTAACTCAAATGGATCAAAGACCTAAATATAAAATCTAAAACAATAAAGATCGTGGGAGAAAAAATGGGGACAACGTTAGGAGTAGGAGTCCTGATACACGGCACAAACAGAATACAAACCATGACCAACAACGCACAAACACCAGACAAGAAACTAGATAACTGGGAGCTCCTAAAAATCAAACACTTACGTAAATCAAAAGACTTCACCAAAAGAGTAAAAAGACAACCTACAGACTTGGAAAAAATTTTTGGCTATGACATACCCAACAAGGGTCTAATCTCTAAAATCTGGAAGACCCTGCAACACATCAACAACAAAAAGACAAATAACCCAATTAGAAAATGGGCAAAGGATATGAACAGACACTTCACCAAAGACGACATTCAGGCAGCTAACAGATACATGAGGAAATGCTCATGATCATTTGCCATTAGAGAAATGCAAATCAAAACTACAATGAGATACGATCTCACCCCAACAAGGCTGGCACTAATCCAAAAAACACAAAATAAATGCTGGAGAGGATGTAGAGAGACTGGAACACTTATGCACTGCTGGTGGGAACGTAAAATGGTACAACCACTTCGGAATCAATTTGGTGCTTCCTGAAAAAGCTAGAAATAGAAGTACCATACGATCCAGGAATCCCACTCCTTGGAATATATCCTAGAAAAATAAGAGCCGTTACATGAATAGATATATGCACACCCATGTTCATTGTAGCACTGTTCACAATAGCAAAAAGATGGAAACAACCTAGGTGCCCATCAACAGACGAATGGATAAACAAATTATGGTACATACACACAACGGAATACTACGCAACGATAAAGAACAACGATGAAGCCATGAAACATCTCACAACAGGGATAAATTTGGAGGGCATTATGCTGAGTGAAATTACTCAGTGCAAAAGGACAAATATTGTATGAGACCACTATTTTAAGAACTCAAGCAAAGGTTTAAACATAGAAGAAACATCATTTGATGGTTATATGGGTAGGGAGGGAGGGAGAGGGGAGTTCACTAACTAGATAGTAGACAAGAATCATCTTGGGTGAAGGGAAGGACAACACACAATACAGGGGAAGTCAGCACAACTGGACTAAACCAAAAGCTAAGAAGTTTCCTGAATACAACCAAACACTTCAAGATACAGAGTAGCTGGGGCTGGGGGCTGGGGACCATGGTTTCGGGGGACATCTAGGTCAACTGGCGTAACAAAGTTTATTAAGAAAATGTTCTGCATTTGACTTTGGTGAGTGGTGTCTGGGGTCTTAAAGCTAGCTAGCAGCCATCTAAGATGCATCAATTGGTCACAATCCACTTAGAACAAAGGAGAATGAATAATACCAAAGACACAAGGAAAATATCAGCCCAAGAGACAAAAGGGCCACATAAACCAGAGACTCCATCAGCAAAAGACCAGAAGAACCAGATGATGCCTGGCTACCACCAATGACTGCCCTGACAGGGAACACAAGACAGTCCCTGACAGAGCAGGAGAAAAGTGCAGAACAGAACTCAAATTCACATAAAAAGACCAGACTTAATAGTCTGACTGAGACTGGAGAAACCTCCGAAGCCATGGCCCCTGAACTCTGTGTTAATCCAGAACTAAAACTATTCCCAAGGACCACTCTTTAGACACAGACTGGACGATAAACATAAGATAATACTCATGAAGAGCATGCTTCTTAGTTCAAGCAGATACATAAGACCAAATGGGCAGCTCCTATCTGGAGTCAGGAAGAGAAGGCAGGACAGGACAGGAGCTGGTTGGATGGGAAGGGGAAAACCGGGGTGGAAAGGCGGGGTGTGCTGTCACATTGTAGGGACTGCAACTAGTGTCACATGACAATATGTATATAAAATTTTGTATGAGAGATTAACTTGAGCTGTAAACTTTCACGAAAAGTACAATAAAAATAAATAAAATCTCAACTGGTATTCAGTCAAATCCTGGAGCCTTATTCTTCGCCACTGCCTTCAGTGCAGCCTGGACTTCTTTCTTCAGTACCACCGGTTCTTGACCATATGCTGCCTCCTGAAATGGGTGAACACCAACTGATTGTTTTTGGTACAGTGACTCTGTATTCCTTCCATCTTCTTTTGATGCTTCCTACGTTGTTAAGTTATTTTCCCCATAGAATCCTTCCATATTGCAACTCAAGGCTTGAATTTTTCTTCAGTTCTTTCAGCCTGAGAAATGCTGAGCGTGTTCTTCCCTTTTGGTTTTCTAACTCCAGGTCTTTGCATATTTCGTTATAATACTTTACTTTGCCTTCTTGAGCCGCCTTTTAAATCTTCTGTTCAGCCCTTTCACGTGATCATTACTTCTGTCTGCTTTAGCTACTCCATGTTCAGGAGCAAGTTTCAGAGTCTCTTCTGACATCCATTTTGGTCTTTTCTTTCTTACCTGTCTTTTTGATGACCTTTTTCTTTCTTCATGTATGATGTCCTTGATGTCTTCCCACAACTCGTCCTGTCTTAGGTTATTAGTGTTCAATGCAGCAAATTTATTCTTGAGATGGTATTTAAATTCAGGCGGGAGATACTCAAGGTCGTATTTTGGCTCTCGTGGACTTGCTCTAATTCGCTTCAGCTTCAACTTGAACTTGCATTTGAGCAATTGATGGTCTGTTCTGTAATCAGTTTCTGGTCTTGTTCTGACTGATGATATTGAGCTTTTCCACTGTCTCTTTCCACAGATGCAATCGATTTGATTCCTGTGTAATCCATCTGGCGAGGTCCACGTGTATAGTCACCTTTATGTAACGCTGGAAATGCTCACTTTTCTATGCCAGGAAATTTGGAAGACAGTTATTTGGCCAACCTACTGGAAGAGATCTATATATCTGTGCCCATTCCAAAGAAAGGTGATCCAACAGAATGTGGAAATTATAAAACAATGTCATTAATATCACATGCTAGTAAAATACTGTTGAAGATATTTCAAAAACAGCTGCAGTCGTACATCAACAGGGAACTGCTAGAAATTCAAACCAGATTCAGAAGAGTATGTGGAATGAGGGACATCACTGCCGATGTCAGATGGATCTTGGCTGAAAGCAGAGAATACCAGAAAGACGTTTACCTGTGTTTTTGTAACTCCCAAAGGAATTTGACTGTGTGCGTCATAACAAATTATGGAACCTGTACATAGATCAAGAGGTAACTGCTCGAAGAGAACAAGTAGATACTGCATAGTTTAAAATCGGAAAAAGTGTGCACCAGGGCTGTATCCTTTTACCATACTTATTCAATCTGTATGCAGAACAAATAATTCAAGAAGCTGGACTATATGAAGAACGTGGCATCAGGATTGGAGAAAGACTAATTAACAACCTGCAATATACACATGACACAATCTCGCTTGCTGAAAGTGAAGAGGACTTGAAGTGCTTACTGAGGAAGATGAAAGACTACAGCCTTCAGTATGGATTACACCTCAACATAAAGAAAACAGAAATCCTCACAACTGGACCAATGAGCAACATCATGATAAACGGAGAAAATATTGAAATTGTCAAGGAATTCATTTTACTTGGATCCGTGGAAGCAACAGTCAAGAAATCAAATGACGTATTGCATCGGATAAATCTGCTGCAAAAGATCTCTTTAAACTGTTAAAAATCAAGATGTCAGTTTAAGGACTAAGATGTGTCTGACCCAAGCCATGGTGTTATCAACTATCTCATACACATGGGAAAATTGGACAATGAATAAGGAAGACCAAAGAAGAATTGGCACATTTCAATTTTGGTATTGGACAGGAATATTGAACATATCATAGACTGCTAGAAAAAGAAACAAATCTGTGTTGGAAGATATACGACCAGAACGTTCCTTAGCAGGGTGGATGCTGAAACTTCATCTCATTTACTTTGGACGTGTTATCAGGAGAGAACAATCCCCGGAGAAGGACATCATGCTTGGTGGAGGGTTAGTGAAAAACAGAAAGACCCTAAACGAGATGGAATGACATGGTGGCTGTGAAAATGGGCTCAAACATACCTACTATTTTGAGGATGGTGCAGGATCAGGTAACGTTTTGTTCTGGTATATATTAAGGTCGCTACCAGTGGGAACCAACTCGACATTACCGAACAACAGTGTACCCAAGAGTGGAGTTTCTGGGTCCGCGTGTGTGCTCAGCTTCAGCAGACACTGTCAAACAGCTTTGCAAAGTGTCTGTGCCAAGTTCAGAGCCCAGTGACAGTGTGCAGGAGTCACAGTTGCTCCACATCCTGGTCATAGCTGGTACTATCAGTCTTAGGTTTAGCCACTTCGAGGGGCTCAGTGGTGCCCCATCTCCTGGATGACCAACGATACAGAAACTCTTCAGATGCTTACTGCCCATTTAGATAGTGTCTGCCCACATCTTTTGCCTATTTATAAAAAATTGGCTTGTCATATCTTTTCTTTCTGATTTGTAGTTCTTTATCTGGGATATAAATCCTTTGCTGGAAAAAAGGTAAATATCTTCTAAAAGGGATTTTCTCTAAGGAAATATTTACTAAATTGAGCAGGTCTGCTGAATAGATCAATAATCATAGAAAGAACTGAAAGCTTGTGTTTGATTTCTAGTCCAAGGTGGGGTGACCCATTGATGAGTCAGTCACTGAGCTAGCTGTTGGGCTACATTTTGTACACGTTTCTCTAGGAAAGTTCTGAAAAACAGAAGCACAGGAGAAACATCGGAGGCCATTTACATGCCTTGGGTGAGAAGCCCCTTCTGAAAGCAAAGGCTCAGCGCTGGAAGGGTGAGTCCAGGCTGGGCAGCGCAATAACCGCGTGGCATTGGCAGGGGACGCGACCTCTGGGGCTGTTTCCTCATCTGTAAAATCAGGAGCCAGGCGCACAGATTAATTTTTGAATGTTGAACCAGCCTTGCATTTCTGGGATAAACCCCACATGGTAATGATGAATCAGCCTTTTTATAAACTGCTGAATTTGATCTAATTGAGGATGTTTGCACCTATGTTTGTGAGAAACAATAAACTATAATTGTCTTTTCTTATGATGCCTTTGTCTCATATTGGTGTGCATACTTTAATGTATACCATAAATGTAACTAAAAACCAGTTTCTCTCTGGGGAAGAATAAAATCAGGAGTGAGTCTGGTGCCAACCACTTCCACGGATCAGGGTGAGGATGAAGAGACCCTGTGCAGACCATGGTGCAGGGCCTGGAAGCGTCCATGCCGCGTTAGCTGCGATCCCCCCCAGGCACATCATGAGACACAGCACCTCGACAGAAAGAGCCATGACCAACGTCAGAGACAGACAGACACGGCAGTGCCCACCGGCTGCCCAGACTCTAGGGCTGGGTGCTTGGAACCAAATCCCCACTTTTCCATCTACCAGCTGTGTGATCTTGAATAAGTGCTAACCTCTCTGTGCCTATTTCCTCATGGAAAAAAATGAGAGAATAACAGTTCCTACTTCATCTGGGTCAATATACATGAAGCCCTTAGCACAGGGTGGTAAGTGTTATCGACGAGTGTTAGCTTCTGATAACTGCAATAATCTAAACTATGAAGTGCACTCGAACAAATCAATTAGAAAAGGACCACCAGCAATCCAATAAAGAACAGTCAAGGGCATAAACGACTCAGAAAAAATCACAAATGGTCAATAAACATGGAAGACACGCTCCACTACGTTCATAGTTCAAGAAATGTAAACTACAACAACGGCGTATGATTTTCATACCCTTACACCTACTAACAAAGCTAACCGGGGTTGCTGATGAGGGAAACACGACCCCTCAGGAGCTGTAACCCAACGCCTCTCGGGTTTTTGTCTTGTCTTAGCAGCCGAGTAAGACGGACACAAGTTGCAAGGGAAGCAGAAACTGGCAAGTTTATCTGCGCCGATAAGGACTAACGCCGGATCCAGTGACCACCAGACCGCGAGCTCTCTGAGCTGGGGATCTGAGGATCTTTTACAGGGAGACTGGTGCCAGGTCTCACATCTCAGTCTGTCTTAGCCCATCCATTTCTGGAATTTCCCTCTCAGGAGCCTCTAAGCGAGGATTTCAGAACGGCACTGTGCGGGATGATCACTACAGCCCAAAACGGCACTCCTCTGACCCGGCATTTCACGTCCAATAAACTGTCCTACAAAACCCCACTCATTTCCACGGGAAGAACGCTCACTGCAGCAGCTGTCTTCGTCCTGCACCTTGCCCGTCGTCGACAAGACAACGGCTCGCCTGCGGGAGGCCCCGCAGCTTTAAAAACAGAACAAGGCCCTGCAAGTGAGGAAAGCCCGCTTTAACAGTAAGACGGCACTACCCCACTGTGCCCCAGGAACCGTCATTCACATCGGGGTGACACAGGCACGAGAATGCGAATAATCAGGAAATCGTCACCAAGCTGCTAACAGCAATTTTCTTTAAAAAGGAACGGGATTACCTGTCTACGCTATGTTCCCTAAGATACCTGCGCTTCTGGAAAACATCTCATTTTTCTGATGACAAAAGTGAAACGAGAAAGCCGAAAGAGCTGAGAGCGCAGTAAAGGAAAAAAAAAAAAGTTTAAGGGTTACGACAAGTGCGACCCAGCCGAGCCCCCCAGCCGGCCGCTGGGCATCCTGCAGACACGATGGGCTGCGCGCGGGGTGAGGCGACGGCCCGCGCAAACCTCCAGACGCCCGCAGGTGTCCTATACCCCTCGCTGGGGGCTGCCCGCACAGCCAGAGATTCGCGGCATCGGCACGCAAGGCCTGACCGCGCGCCCCCGAGGAAGGGCCCACCCACGCGGAGCTTCTGCGGGCTGGGCATTGCGTCATTGGCGCGGGGGCGGGG
>NW_004443981.1:18119933-18126617 GCF_000243295.1 Trichechus manatus latirostris
CCGCCCGCGCCCACGCCGCCCGCTCTCAACAACAACAACTTGGAGAACTCCAACTGGCAATCCTTCCACCCGACCCTGCGCGAGAGGTGAGCTGGGCCCCGCGCCCCCGCCCGTCCGGCCACGCCCTGGGCCGCCGCGCTGCGTGCAGACCCAAGCCCTGTGTCCGCCCTTTGCAGGAACGCACTGATGTTCAACAACGAGCTCATGGCCGACGTCCACTTCATCGTGGGGCCCCTGGGGGCGGCCAGGAGGGTGCCGGCCCACAAGGTTGGTAGCAAGGCTCATCCCAAGGCGACCTGCCCCCTTCTCGTTGTAGGTTCTCCTGTGACCCAGCAGCCCCCCTCATGCCTGCTCCTGCAGCCTCAGGAGGGAGGACTCTGGGCTCAGAGCACCTCTTTCTCTCGTCCACAGTACGTCCTGGCCGTGGGCAGTTCCGTGTTCTATGCCATGTTTTACGGGGACCTTGCAGAAGTCAAGTCAGAGATTCACATACCCGACGTGGAGCCGGCAGCTTTTCTCATCTTATTAAAGTAAGTTTGTTCTTGACGTCGATGAGGATGGGGTTCCTTTCTGCCTGGGTGTCACCGAAGGGACAAAAGGAGCTAGTGGGTCTCATTCCTAGGCCTAGGAGCCATCCAAACCTCTGTTCACGGCTTCTGACGCTGGCCCTTCTTTGCCTAGGTACATGTACAGTGATGAAATCGACCTGGAAGCGGACACTGTTCTGGCCACCCTCTATGCCGCCAAGAAGTACATCGTCCCTGCCCTCGCCAAAGCCTGTGTCAACTTTCTGGAGACAAGTCTGGAAGCAAAAAACGCCTGCGTCCTGCTCTCCCAGAGCCGGCTGTTTGAGGAGCCCGAGCTGACCCAGCGCTGCTGGGAGGTCATCGATGCGCAGGCCGAGATGGCGCTGCGGTCAGAAGGCTTCTGTGAGATTGACCGGCAGACACTGGAGATCATCGTGACGCGGGAGGCCCTCAACACCAAGGAGGCTGTGGTCTTCGAGGCCGTCCTGAACTGGGCCGAGGCGGAGTGCAAGAGGCAAGGCCTGCCGGTCACCCCGCGGAACAAAAGGCACGTTTTGGGACGAGCTCTCTACCTGGTCCGAATTCCCACCATGACCCTGGAGGAATTTGCCAACGGCGCAGCTCAGTCGGACATCCTAACGCTGGAGGAGACCCACAACATCTTTCTCTGGTACACGGCTGCCAAGAAGCCCCCCCTTGAGTTCCCCCTGACCAAGAGGAAGGGCCTCGCCCCACAGAGGTGCCACCGCTTCCAGTCCTCGGCCTACCGCAGCAACCAGTGGCGGTACCGGGGGCGGTGTGACAGCATCCAGTTTGCAGTGGACAGGAGGGTGTTTGTTGCTGGGCTGGGGCTGTACGGGTCGAGCTCCGGGAAAGCTGAGTACAGCGTGAAAATTGAACTGAAGCGGCTGGGGGTTGTCCTGGCTCAGAACCTGACCAAGTTCGTCTCCGACGGCTCCAGTAACACCTTCCCCGTCTGGTTTGAGAACCCAGTCCAGGTCGAGCAGGACACCTTCTACACGGTGAGTGCGGTCCTGGACGGCAGTGAGCTCAGCTACTTTGGGCAGGAGGGGATGACTGAGGTGCAGTGCGGCAAGGTGACCTTCCAGTTCCAGTGCTCCTCCGACAGCACCAACGGGACCGGGGTCCAGGGCGGGCAGATCCCAGAGCTCATCTTCTACGCCTGAGATGCCAGGCCTGGCCGTGGTGCACTGTGGATGGGCACGTGGTAGGTGGCCCCGCTTGTCCCCCTTTCTCCAGAACGTTACCCAAGTAAGTGTGGGTGCTTGGCGCCTGATGCACACTTACCCCTAGAGCGGGCCAGCTAAGACTTTCATGGCTTCACTCTGTATCTCGTGTGTGTGTAGACAGCTGTAGCTGTAAACTGTGAAATAGAAAGCTTCTCCACATGGCCAGAGGCTTGCGTTTCTGAGTCTGTGGCTGAGTCTCTGTGGGCCTCACAGGTGTCTGCTGTACAGTGGGGTATGTGTCTCAGGTGGAGGGCAGCCTCTGGGGTGCAAGGCGGGCCCTGGTCCCCTTCCAGTAGCACCCATGTAACCTGCTCTGAGGGATCTGCCATCATCCCACACTCTTGGATTTTAAGTAGTTTCCTGATATCGTCCCTCCAAAATGGTGGGGGAGTCTGTTAAAGCTATTCGTCTATTTAAGTGGGTTTTCATAATAAAGTTCTAACAAAACCATGGCCACGCGTAGACAGATGAGTACAGAAGTCCTACACTGGGTGTTCCACTTCTCACAACGGAGAAGATGAAAACTACCCTCTGCCATCGCTACGAGAAATTGTAAACCACTAGGTGATGCCGAGTGGTACGCAGAACACGTCCCAGGGAGCCATCTGTCGCCCGCCCCTGGTCCTGCCTGCCCAGTGTCTGCTCTCTGCCGGCAGGCCGGCTGGGCTCGCTTCCATTCTAGGTCTACTGACTAGAACGCTCTGTAAAAGGCAGGGCTGGTTGTTTCTACTCAAAGCATCACGGCGGCTCAGACAAAGCCCTGCTGCACGACTGCCATTGGTGAGCTTGCTCCAGAGTGCAGCCGGCTCTGATGACTCACCCCCAACACCACGGGCAGTGGCTCTGTTCCTGGAATGCCTCCACCTGACCGCTGAGGAGGGGACAGGGATGTGGCCTCAGGAAGTGAGCAGGGCCGGCGAGCAGAGCCCCAGCCCAGTGTCCCTCTGCTGTGGCTGCCCTCCCTGTGGGGCTGTGCCATGCTGCTGCCCCCCTGCCCCTCCTTCCTGATGACCAAAAAGCCCACCTTTCCTATACCTGGGCCCAGTCCTGCTGGTGCCTTGAGCCACCCACCTAGGCCCCACATGCTCCCCTCTTTAATTCAGCGAAACACACTTCTAGACTGATGGCAAAGTAGGCAGGAGCCTCCCTCTCTAAGCAGCTGTGAACACTAATTCCCTTCTTTGTAAAGCTCAGCCTCTGCCTGGCCAGGGGGAACGCCACATGCAGGAGCGACCCCACCCCATGCCCCCAGCTCCACTGCAACTGCTTGACCCACGTCCACCCGCAGGCAGCCGCCGTCTTGCTGGGTGACCTTTAGGGAGACTCTTCTTACCTGAGAAGTCCTGCACACTCACCTGCTCTCCTCCCACCCTGGGAAGAACACCGGGCACGCGGTCACCCGCACGGCCAGCCCCAGCGCGTACCTATTGCCGGCGCGTTGATGCAGAGCTCTCTCGCCAAGAGGAGGAACGTCTTCCCCAGCACGTAAACGTTCACCTGGGAGGAAGGCAGATCGGCCAACAGTGGTGTTTGTGCCTAAAAAGCATTCTCGTTTTTTCTTAAAATACACTTTGGGTTGTTCAGTCTTTAACAAACCCAAGTGCGCACAGCTGAGCTGCAGGGCTGTGCTGGGCTCAGCCTCCCCACGTTCTCCACCCAGCATCCTGCAGAAGACAGACTGGGCCCGACCATCCTGTAGAGCGCACGGTGGGCTTCCATTCAGAATCAACAACTTTCATGCCAGTCACGCTCCTGCCACACCTACTCTGCCCTCGCACCCACCCCAGCGGCCACCTCTGGTCCTGATGGGCCACCTGCTATACTTGAACCCAGGCCTCAGCCCCTGCTGCGCCTGGTGCAGACTTCATGGCCCTCTTCACGTTAGCCTCCCTAACCCTTCCCTGCCTCCTCTCAAGTCCAAGTCCAGAAGCCCCTCTGCCTGGGGCAGTCCCCAGACCACCAAGAAGCCTGCTAGCCCTGACTCAGTGGCCTCCACTGCCCCTGCCCCCGCCCCAGTCTGCTGGGCTGTGGGCAGCATGGGCAAGGCCCAGGCTAGGAGGGACAGCCTTGAAGTTTAGCAGATCTCGGAGAGGCAAGGGCAGCTTCAGGTGTGCGGAAGGTCGGTGCAGACCCCAGCCAGGAGCATGTGGAAGCTGACAAGGAGCTTTTCACCACTGACCCAGGGCAGCTGGTGAGGTCCGTCAGCAGACTCCGGCGAGCAGAAAGCGTGGAGGTGATTGGGAGGGGCCTCTGAGTGGGGTCTGGAAGTACAGGGGTGGAACAGGCGCCCCCGACCCCGTGCCAAGGGTCTCTGCGTCTCAGCCTGAGCATGTGATGGCCCGCCACACCTTGCCCGCCTCCACAGCCTCACCTCGCGTTTACCTGCCGGCTGTTGCCTCGCCCTCACCCCCGGCTCACCCAAGCCCAGGGGCCACTCTGCTTTTCCCTGGGACCCACAGATGTGGTGGCCCTGCCTTCCAGGCTCCCTTGCCTCACCTGACCAAGTCCAGAACACTGCCTCCTGGACAAGGGCCTTGGCCCGGCACCCATGCGGGCCACAGAGAAGACGTGCAGGGGCGGCCATCAGAGCTGCTGCTCATGCCGTCCATACTGCGGTGTCCTGGGACATGACACCCCTCACAGGCAGCTCATAGAGGGGCCTGCTGACTCCAGAAGGCTGGGGCACTACGCAGTGGTGCAAGGAGCTCAGCGTGATAAGTGGGAGGGGGTCCTCGGGCAGGGTGCCTACCCAGCTCACCCACTATCTGCCCCACCTGGCTAGGCCTCTCTATCTCCTCCGAGATAATTCCTGAAGGCTCCACAAGGAGCTCCCCATTGTAAGGGCTCTGGCTGATGGAAGGAATTCTGAAGGAATTCCACCCTCTCACAGAGCAGTTCCTGGAGTTTAGGGCCCCCGGGGGCCTCAGGAGAACTCAGTCCCTTAGGCCAGCCTGCCAGAGTGCACGCATGCATGTGTGTGCATGTGCATGCATGTGTGCATGTGTAAACGGGTGTGCACATGCATGCATGTTTGTGTGTATGTACCTGTACATGCGTGTGTAAATGCACGAGTGCATATGCGTGTACGTGTTTGTGTGTGCACGTGTGCTGTGCACTGTGTAAGCATGTGTAGTGACACAGCGCTTGTGCCAGCTTTTCACTGGGCTCCGTGTCTTGACCATTCTAGCCTGATCGCTCCATTAGACTAGAGGAGGAGGGCTCCATTAGCTTCTGGTGCCCTCCACCCTCACAGGATGCAGCGCCCCGGGCCTGCCCGTCCACCAAGTCCCACAGAACAGCTTTCTGAGTGTGCACCTGGAGGCTGCAAAAAAGGATCCTCTAAGCAGACTCCAGATGGAAAACTGTATTAAAAAATGAAAAGGCTATGCATTTAACATGCACACAGCTATTTCCAGAAATGCTAATGTGCCTCAGTATCACTTGCTGTTAGAGACAGCAACGCTGACAGCCCTGGTGTCATGGGTCGTGAGGGCGGCTGGTGAAGGCTGGGTGGTGTGTGCAGCCCGGCCTGTTCCTCTCCTGGGACAGTGGGAAACACTAGAACGTGCTCCTCTCCCTCCTGAGCGGTGCCCAGCGACTTCTGGAGCTGCTGGCTTGTCCCTAGCCTTCTCCTGTCTTCACTTTGGAGCTAGCCGGGCTGGAAACCAGGTCCCTGGGTCCTGCCCTGACTCAAGCCCGGAGCATTCAAAATGTGCACTGGATTCTCACGATTCCAATAGATTATTTTTAGCCTGACTACAAAATATTTCAGCAAGAGCTTCTGAGAGATGCCGTTTATAAAGACAGCTGGGAGGACAAAAATACAAGGCACCGTCTGCTTACGACAGAAGTGTAACTGCCGGTGGCTCTCTGCGGCAGGGTGGCCTGCTGGGCCCGCCCGCGAGCAGAGGCCTGGACCAGCTCTCCTGGTTTGGAATCCACGTGAGTCCTGCCTGCACCCTCACGCTGTGCCGTGTTTGTTTTCAGTGGCCGAGCTGTTACTGCAGGCCGGGCCTCGCCAAGATTGGAGGCCCAGACCCCGGCCTGCCCACCGCACAGCCGCTGCAGCCACCGGGGGCACGCTCGGCCCGTCATGGCGCCTGCCTAGCGGGTGTCCCCCTGTGGCAGGCTGCACTGCGTTCAGACTCTGGGAGCAGGAGAGTCTGCAGAAAAATACTTTCTCCTGGTACCAGAAATACGTTTCTCTAAGCAGACTATAAACCAAGTATTTTACATAGTTTACAATGCACACATACAAATCCAATTTTTTCTTTTAAAGACTCTCCCTTGACTAGAACAACAGTGCACTTGGGTCTCTCAGCTTGTCCACAGCTGGGAAATTGTAGCCCACGGGGAACACTTCAGTCCTGTGTTTCTACTGGCAGTGAACCACACCCCGTGTGCCAGTTTTAAAACAAAGGCCTCTGCCTGAGCAGTTCTCCTACGCTGGCAAGCCACCCCAACTCGGTGGAGGCTCTGACCTGGGACGGGCAGGCCGGCCCCCATCATACTCAGGCATGTCTGTCCCCCGTGCCCTCAGGCCCCTGTGGTGTGTGGACATGTCTGTGCCCGTGCCCCCAGGCCCCCATGGTATAAGGATGTGTCTGTCCCCGCCCTCCTGCAGTGGGCAATGTCTGTCCCCCGTGCCCTCAGGCCCCCATGGTATAGGGATGTGTCTGTCCCCACCCTCCTGCAGTGTGCGATGTCTGTCCCCCGTGCCCCCAGGCCCCCATGGTATAAGGATGTGTCTGTCCCCGCCCTCCTGCAGTGGGCAATGTCTGTCCCCCATGCCCTCAGGCCCCCATGGTATAAGGATGTGTCTGTCCCCCGCGCCCCCAGGCCCCCGTGGCGTGTGGACGTCTGTCCCGCGCGCCCCCAGGCCCCCGTGGCGTGTGGACGTCTGTCCC
>NW_004443981.1:18127256-18136383 GCF_000243295.1 Trichechus manatus latirostris
CCCAGGCCCCCGTGGCGTGTGGACGTCTGTCCCGCGCGCCCCCAGGCCCCCGTGGCGTGTGGACGTCTGTCCCGCGCGCCCCCAGGCCCCCGTGGTGTGTGGACGTCTGTCCCGCGCGCCCTCAGGCCCCCGTGGTGTGTGGACGTCTGTCCCGCGCGCCCTCAGGCCCCCGTGGTGTGTGGACATGGACGTGTCTGTCCCCACCCTCCTGCGGGTGTGTGGACATGTCTGCCCCCTGAGCTGAGGAGTGAGGTGTACCTGGAGCAGGTCGCTGAGGTCCAGGAGCATGTCTGGAGCAGAAGTCAAGGAGCAGCATGGTAGGTGGGGGCGCAGGTCACCCAGACACTCTATAGAAGCAGCAACAGCATGCCCAGCGAGCGGGGCCTTCGGGTTTGCTAAGTCCAAGTCCAGCATCTGGGCATGAGGGAGAGTGAGGTGGCAGCACCAGGCTGACGGAACCCCCCGCGCCCCCGTGCCAGGGAAAGGAGACCTCGGCCGGCCCCTGGCAGGACAACAGGGAATGGGAAGGAGGGGTTTTTCAACCCGGGCCTCCACGAGCAGCACCTCCCCAATCAGGGCCACCACCATGAGGGGTCTTGTGTGGGCTGACCCTGCAAGGAAACGGGCGGACACACCCAAGCTCAGTACAAGAGCCTCCTGGGCAGAAGACAGACGTGAGCATGGGCCCTCCTCTGCACAAGGCCCACGGTCTCCTGGGAGACAGACGGACAGACACCGGGCACCCTGGGTAACGGGATCCTGTGAACACCATGAACAGTGCCATCACTCCAGGGAAGAGCCACTGGGATGCTCACGTGGGACCAGGCCTCTTTCGATCAAATGCGTAAACAGTACTGAGAAGATGTCCTATACGATTCAAAGCTCAGACGGCGTGTGTGAGCAAAAAGATAAAGCACAGGTCAGCAACTGAGGCAGCTTGTCAAGTGACATGAAAATCAGTGCCATTCAAGGCTCTGCTGTAGCCTCAAGGAGTCAGTAATAGAGACAGCTCCGTGGTGCCGGATCAGAAGTCCCAGACCATGTGCCCAGAGGAAAACCCCGGGGCCTCAGATGGACCACGGAGGAAGAAAGCTCCAGAGTGCGACAACCTTACACAAGCCACAGACTTCTCGGAGGTGGGCGCCAAGGCCAGTGAGCACAGGCACATTTTCCCTCAGCCTTCAAGGAGCTTCACCCACTGTGGGGCACAGCGGTGTGAGACAGGTCACACCACAGCAGAGACCAACATACCAGGAGGGGCCGCGGGGACAGAGGAGCAGGGCCAGACCAGGAGGGGCCGCGGGGACAGAGGAGCGGGGCCAGACCAGGAGGGGCCGTGGGGACAGAGGAGCGGGGCAGACCAGGAGGGGCCGCGGGGACGGGGTGGGGCAGACCAGGAGGGGCCGCGGGGACAGAGGAGCGGGGCAGACCAGGAGGGGCCGCGGGGACAGAGGAGCGGGGCCAGACCCCAGGAAATGAGAGGAAGGCAGCACTAAAAGTATAAGCAGAAATAATGACAAACCACAGAAAACATCAACAAAGCTAAAAGTTGTCCTTTGTAAACATCTACAAGATTGACAAACCCTTGCTAGACTGATCAAGGAAAAGAGACAGAAATTACCAATATGAATGAGAGAAGTTATGACTGTAGATGCTGTAACATTACATGGATAAGGGAAGAGTATGAACAACCTTATACAAGTTAGACAACTTCTATAAAGTGAACAAATTCCTTGAAAAATACAATTTGTCAAAACTGACAATCTGAATAGTCCTGTATCTATTGAAGGAATTAAATTTATCAAAAAACCTTCCCACAAAAAACTCCAGACTATGTGGCTTCCCTGGTGAATTCTATCAACATTTAAGGAAGAAATGACTATGGTTTTCACTTTCAGAAAGCAATCTCAACTCATTTTATGAGGCAGGCATAATCCTGATAGAAAACCCAGCAAAGACATCCCATAAAGATAAAACTATTGACCGGTATCCCTTATGAACACAGACTCAAAATCTTTAAAAAAAATACTAGCTAAGAAGCTGCATCAATACAGAAGAAGGGTCACATCATGAGGGAGCAGGCTGATCCCGAGAGTGCAGGTTTGGTTTAACAATGGAAATTTGATCCATGGAATTTACCATCATGAACAGAACAAAGGGGAAAAATCCAGTATGATAATTTCCGTATGATGCAGAAAAAGCATCTGACAAAAATCTAAGACCCATTTATGATAAAAACACTCAACAAACTGGGAATAGACAGAAACTTAATCTGATAAAAGGCAACTATAGAAATCCCACAACTCACCTCATACTTAGTGGCAAAATGGCAAATGCTTTCCCCCAAGATTGGGGACAAGGCAAGGATGCACCCACTCTCACCACTTGTACTAGAGACCCTAACAAATAATAAGGCAAGAAAAAGAAATAGGATGAAGATTGGAGAGGAAGAAGGAAAACTGTCTCTATTTACAGACAACATTATTGTTTTCACAGGAAATGCTAAGGAATCCTCAAAACAACTTCTAGAACTAGTAATTGCATTTAGCAAGGTCGCAGGACACAAAGTTAATATACAAAAATCAATTGTATTTTATATTTTTATGTATTAGCAGCAAAAGATATAAAATTAAACACAATTCCATTTACAAGACCATCAGAAAATATAAAAACAGACATATATTTAATGAAATTCGTGCAATACTTGTATATTAAAAGTGACAAAACGTTACTGATAGAATTTTTAAAAGACCTAAATAAATGGACATACATGCCATTTTATTAACTGGAAGACTCAATGTTGATGTCAATGGCCCCCAAGCTGATCTATAGAATCAATGCAATCCAAAGCTCAAATTTATATGGAAATGCAAAGGACCTAAAGTATTCAACTCAATCTTGAAAAAAGAAGGCAAAGCTGGAGGACTTACACAGCTGACTTCAAGACTTACAACCAAGCCACAGTCATCAAGGCAGTGCGGTGGTGGCATCAGGATCCACAACAAGAACAAGGGAGCCCAGAGTCCCACACACAGTCAATTTGGCGTTTGATTTTTACAAAGGTGCCAAAACACGTCAATGTGGAGGGCAAAGTCTTTTCAGTGGTGCTGGAGCAACTGTATATCCATATAGAAAAAAAGCTAAATTCAATCCCTACCTCACACCATACACAAAATGAAGTTGAGCTGGATCATAGACCCAAAGGTAAAAGTTAAACTGTAAAGCAATTAGAGAAGAAAACGCAGGAGAGTATCTTGGTCACTTGGGCGGAACTTTATTAGATAGGACGTTAGAACGCGATAACCATAAAATAAAGAGTTGATAAGTTAAATGTCATCAAACTTAATTAAGACAATATTAATAACATGATTAGGCAAGCCAAAAACTGGGAGAAAACATCTGCAAAACATATTTGACAAAGAACTAGTATCTAGGATATATATAGAACTCTTACAATTCAATAATAAAAAGATAAACCATCCAATTTTAAAAATGGGCAAAAGTTTCAAACAGATGCTTCACAAAGGAAAGTGAACAGCCAGTAAGCACATGACAAAGTACTCAGCATCATTAGTTATCATGGAAATGCAAATTATACTGCAACACCGCCACACACCCACAATACCACCAAATGCTGGCAAGGACATGGAGCAACTAGAATGCTCATAAGCTGCTGCTGGTGCAACCACTCTGGAAAAAGGCCTGGCAACTTCTTATAAAGCTAAACATACACCTATTCTATCACTCAGCAATTCCACACCTAAGTATTTACCCAAGAGAAATGAAACCACAAGTCCACAAAGAGACTTGTATGAGAATGTTCACACCAGCTTTATTCCTAAGAGCCCCAAACTGAAAACATCTCAGGTGGCCATCAACAGAAAATCTATAGTTTAACTGTCATGTATTCACACAATGCAATACTACTACTCAGCACATACAGTAACATGGATGAATCTCAAAAGCATGCTAAGAGCACACACTATTTGATTCCATGTATGTAAAGTTCTATGACAGGCAAAAGGTATCTATGGTGGAAACTATCAGAACAGCAGTTGTCTCTGGGGGTAGGGATGGGGCAGGGACTGACTGGTAGTAGAGCACGAGGAGCAATATGGAGCCATGGTGATGTTCTATGTCTTGGAAGGGAGTGGACTGCACAGGTTGTACTTTTGTTAGAAGTCATCTGTGGGACACTTAGAATTTGTGCATCTTATGTCAGTTTTACCTCAAAAGGAAAAAAGAACTGTAAGCAAATACTGAAACCTGGTGGTGGGGGTAGTACATGGATGTATGCATATTACTTTGAAATGCACCAAAAACTAAGATGGCTGAGGGATGCGAGGCAGGTGGGGAGAAGAAGGATCTGGGGCAGAGCAAGGATCGCCATGTGCTAACGGCAGACTTGGGAGGTGGGTGTATGGTGTCCACTGTACAATTCTTTCACCTTTATTTTGTTTGAGAATTTTCAGGATAAAATACTAGGAGAAAACTATGTATAGTTAAGAAAACAAATTGGAATTAAACTTCTTAATTAAGGTTGAAGTCTATACAACACATAGCATGTTGGTGTGTTGTTGCTGTTAGCTGCTGTCAAGTCAGCCCCCAGCTCATGGCAACCCCACGCACAAAAGAACACAAGGCTGCCCAGTCCTACATCATCCATATGATGGGCTGTGGATCACACCATTATGATCCATGGGGTTTTCACTGGCTGATTTCAGAAGCAGATCACCAAGTTTTCTTCCTAGTCCGTCTTAGTCTGGAAGCTCCGCTGAGACTTATTTAGCATCACAGCAACATGCAATCCACTGGAGAGCAGGGTCATTGCCTAAATGGTCTCAGAGAACAAAGGATTATTTTCAAGCCTTGAGAGCTAATGTAGGGTGTTCTGCTGACTTGCTCGATGCCTGTTATCCCTTCTTTCCCTCCAATTTCTATCATTTGTAATGGAAAGGTTCAGCTTGTGGCTGTCCCACCATTGTACTTTGGAAGCAGATAACCCGTATTCTAGATTTCACAGATCAAGAGGAATTCTGCCCCAGGAGATTATGGACTTGGAGTTGATTTAAGACTTCTGCTATGATACGATGGGGTGAATATGTTTTACCTGTGGCAAGGACACGAATTTTGGGGACCCAAAAGGTAGAATGTTATGGATTGAATTATGTCCCCCTAAAATGTGTGTCAACTTGGCTAGGTAGGCCATGATTCCCAGTATTGTGTGGTTGTCCACCATTTTTTGATCTGATGTAATTATCCTATGTGTTGTAAATCCCAACCTCAAAGATGTTAATGAGGCAGGATTAGAGGCAGTTATGTTAATGAGGCAGGACTCAATTTACAGGATTAGGCTGTATATTGAGTCAATCTCTCTTGAGATATAAAAAAGTGAGCAAAATTTAATTGCATGTGGTATTAATGATATTCTTCAATAATTTTCGAATTTTGTTGGCTTTAACAACCAGAAATTTATTTTCTCACAGTTGAGGGGGCTAGAAGTCTGAATTCAGAGCACCAGCTCGCAGGGAAGGCTTTCTCTCTCTGTGGGCTCCGGTAGAAGGTCCATGTTGATCAGGACAGCCTCTTCTCAGCCATGTCCATAGATAGGCCTCTCTCTGGCCCTCAGCCCCTCAGCCCGGCCTCTGCCCTGCTTGGGTGAATGTTACAAAGCTCTTTGACTCTGCCGGTAAGTGCCTAAAGGCAACCCACTGCACCAGAAAGCTTCCTGACCAAAGGCACTCAGCTCTCTCTCGATCCAGGGGTCAGTTCCCGTGCCATCTCACGCCAGTCTCCTGGTTCTGCTGCCACTGTTTCTCTGCTGCTGCTTCCCGCCATCTTGCGCCATCTCTGATGTCATAGCTCTCTCTCTCCGTCTCCTGGTTCTAGGAGGTTGTCAGCACAGGGACCCCGTGTCCAAAGCACGCAATCCACTCCCATCTCTTCTTCTTGGTGGTATCGAGGTACTTCTTGGTGGTATCTGTGCTTCCTTCTCTCTCCTTTTTTTTTCTTTTTTTTGTTATTTGTTTGTTTTTATTGTATTTTAGGTGAAGGTTTACAGAGCAAATTAATACACATATTGTTTTGTGACATTGGTTGCCACCCCCATGACAAGTCAACACTCTTCCCTTCTCGACCCTGGGTTCCCCGATACTAACTTTCCTGTCCCCTCCTGCCTCCTCATCCTTGCCCCTGTCCTGGTGTGCCCATTTAGTCTTCTTTTGTTTTATGGGCCTGTTTGATCTTTGGCTGAAGGGTGAACCTCAGGAGTGACTTCAGTACTGAGTTAAAAGGGAAACCAGGGTCCATACTCCAGGGGTTTCTCCAGTGTCTATCAGACCAGTAAGTCTGGTTTTTTGTTTGTGTGTGAGTTAGAATTTTCTTCTACATTTTTCTCCAGCTCTGTCTAGGACCCTCTATTGTGACTCTAGTCAGAGCAGTCCGTGGTGGTAGCCAGGCACCATCTAGTTGTGCTGGTGGAGGCTGTGGTACTTGTGGTCCATTAGACCTTTGGACTAATCTTTCCCTTGTATCTTTGGTTTTCTTCATTCTCTCTTGCTCCAGATGGGGTGACACCAGTGGAGGATCTTAGATGGCCTCTCACAAGCTTTTAAGATCCCAGATGCAACCCACCAAAGATGCAGAACATTTTCTTTATAAACTGTTATGCCAACTGAGCTAGATGTTCCCCGAGACTATGGTCCCCAGCCCTCAGCCCAGTAATTCGGTCCCTCAGGGAGTCTGGATGTGTCTTTGGAGCTTCCATGAACTTGCCTTGGTCAAGCTGTGCTGTCCTCCCCAGTATTGTGTACTGTCTTACCGTTCACCAAAGTTACCACTTATCTACCAACTAGTTAGTGTTTTACCCTCCCCACCCCTCCCCTCCCTTGTAACCATGAAAGGTTCTTTCCTTTTGTGTGTAAACCTTTCTGTGAGTTTTTATAATAGTGGTCTCATACAGTATGTCCTTTTGTGATTGACTTATTTCACTCTGCATAATGCCCTCCAGATTCATCCATGTTGTGAGGTGTTTCGCAGATTCATCCCTGTTCTTTATTATTGTGTAGTATTCCGTTGTGTGTATGTACCATAGTTTGTTTATCCATTCATCTGTTGATGGGCACTTAGGTTGTTTCCATCTTTTTGCTATTATGAATAATGTTGCAGTGAACATGGGTGTGCAGATATCTATTCGTGTGACGGCTCTTATTTCTCTAGGATATATTCCTAGGAGTGGGATTGCTGGATCATATGGTATTTCTATTTCTAGCTTTTTAAGAAAACGCCATATTGTTTTCCAAAATGGTTGTACCATTTTGCATTCCCACCAGCAGTGCATAAGAGTTCCAATCTCCCCGCAGCCTCTCCAACATTTGTTATTTTCTGTTTTATTGATTCATGCCAGTAATGTCAGGGTGAGATGGTATTTCATTGTGGTTTTGATTTGCATTTCTCTAATGGCTAGTGATTGTGAGCATTTCCATATGTGTCTGTTAGCCACCTGAATGTCTTCTCTGGTGAAGTGTCTGTTCATATCCTTTGCCCATTTTTTAACTGGAATATTTGTCTTTTTGTTGTAGAAGTGTTACATTTTCCAGTAGATTTCAGAGATTAGAACTTTGTCAGATTTGTCATAGCCAAAAATTATTTCCCAGTCTGTAGGTTCTCTTTTTACTCTTTTGGTTAACTCTTGATGAGCCTAAGTGTTTAATTTTAGAAGATCCAAGTTATCTAGTTTATCTTCTGGTGTTTGTGTATTGTTAGTTATGGTTTGTATACTGTTAATGCCATGTATTAGAGCCTCTAGCATTGACCCTATTTTTTCTTCTATGATCTTTATAGTTTTGGGGTTTTGATCCATTTTGAATTAGTTTTTGTGTATGGTGTGAGATATGGGTCCTATTTCATTTTTTTGCAGATGGACATTCAGTTTTGCCAGTACCATTTGTTGAAAAGACTGTCTTTTCCCCATTTGATGGGCATTGGGCCCTTGTCAAAGATCAGGTAACCATAGGTGGATGGATTTATATCTGGGTTCTCAATTCTGTTCCATTGGTCAATGTGTCTGTCACCGTACCAGTACCAGGCTATTTTGACTACCTTAGCTGTATAGCAGGTTCTGAGGTCAGGCAGTGTAAGTCCTCCTACTTTATTCTTCTTCAATAGCACTTTACTTATCCAGGGTCTCTTCCCTTTCCATATAAAGTTAATGATTAGTTTTTCCATCTCTTTAAAGAATGCTGTTGGTATTTGGATCAGGATTGCATTATATTTGTAGCTCGCTTTGGGTAGGACTGACATTTTCACAATGTTGAGTCTACCTATCCATGAGCATGGTATGTTTTTCCATTTATGTAGGTCTCTTTTGTTTCCTGCAGTAGTGTTTTGTAGTTTTCTTTGTATAGTTCTTTTACATCCCTGGTTAGATTTATTCGTAAGTATTTTATTTTTATAGGGGCTATTGTAAATAGTATCGCTTTCCTGATTTCCTTTTCGTAGTTCTCTTTATTGGTGTATAGGAATCCAACTGATTTTTGTATGTTTATCTTGTATCCTGCTACTTTGCTGAATCTATTAGTTCCAGTAGTTTTCTCATAGAGCCTTTTGGGTTTTCCATGTATAGAATCATATCATCTGCAAATAGGGACAGTTTTACTTCTTCCTTACCAATTTGGATGCCTTTTATTTCTTTTTCTTGCCTTACTGCTCTAGCTAGGACTTCCAGCACAGTGTTGAATAGGAGTGGTGATAAAGGGCATCCTTGCCTTGTTCCTGTTCTCAGGGGGAATGTTTTCAGCCTCTCTCCATTAAGAATGATGTTGGCTGTTGGTTTTGTATAGATGCCCTTTATTATGCTGAGGAATTTCCCTTTTACAGCTATTTTATTGAGTTTGTATCAGGAATGGGTGTTGGACCTTGTCGAATGCCTTTTCTGTGTCGATTGAGATGATCATGTGATTATTTTATTTATGTGGTGGATTACACTGATTGATTTTCTGATGTTGAACCACCCTTGCATACCTGGTATGAATCCACTTGGTTGTGGTGTATTATTTTTTTGATATGATGCTGAATTCTATTGGCTAGAATTTTGTTGAGAATTTTTGCATCTATATTCATGAGAGAT
>NW_004443981.1:18136680-18137785 GCF_000243295.1 Trichechus manatus latirostris
TCCATTTCCTCTAGGTTTTCAAATTTGTTGGAGTATAGTTTTTCATAGTACTCTGTTATGATCCTTTTTACTTCAGTTAGGTCTGTTGTAATGTTTCCCATTTCATTTCATGTTTTTATTTTGTCAGTTTGGCCAATGGTTTGTCGATTTTGTTGATCCTTTCAAAGAACCAACTTTTGGTTTTGCTGATTGTGTCTATTGCTTTTCTATTCTCTGTTTCATTTATTTCTGCTCTGATCTTTATTATTTCCTTTCTTCTGGTGGCTCTGGGCTTCTTTTGCTGTTCTCTATTTGTTTCATTTGTGTAGCTAATGTTTTAATTTTGTCCCTTTCTTCTTTTTTGATGTGTGCATCTATTGCTATAAGTTGACCTCTGAGCACTGCCTTTGTTGTGTCCCAAAAGTTTTGGTATAATGTGTTTTCATTCTTGTTTAATTCTAGGAATTTTTTTATTCCATCTTTGATATCTTCTACTACCCAGTGGTTTTGAGCAGGGTGTTATTCAGTTTCTATGTATTTGATTTTTTTTCCTTGCTCTTCCTGTTATTAATTTCTACTTTGATGGGGTTGTGATCAGAGAAGATACTTTGCAGTATCTCAGTGTTTTGGATTTTGTTGAGGGTTGCTTACCTAAGAAGTGGTCCGTCCTGGAAAACATTCCATGTGCGTTGGAAAAGAATATGTACTTTGCTGCTTTTGGGTGGAGTGTTCTGTATATGTCTATGAGGTCAAGTTGGTTGATTTTGGCATTTAGATCTTCTGTATCTTTGCTGAACTTCTTTCTAGATGTTCCATCCTTTACCAAGAGTGGTGTGTTGAAGTCTCCTACTATTATTGTAGAACTGTCAATTTCTCTTTTCAGTGCTGTTACAGTCTGTTTTATGTATTTTGGAGCCCAGTCATTGGGTGCGTAGATATTTTTTATAGTTATGTCTTCGTGGTGGATTATCCCTTTAATCATTATATAATGCCCTTCTTTGTCTTTTATGGTAGATTTTGTTTTAAAGTCTATTTTACCTGAGATTAGTATTGCCACTTCTCTTTTTTGGTTGCTGTTTGCTTGATATATTTTTTTTCACCCTTTGATTTTTTTATATATATATGT
>NW_004443981.1:18138139-18153933 GCF_000243295.1 Trichechus manatus latirostris
GTTACCTTGAAATTTACCCCATCTTCCTAAGTTTGAACCAGTCTTTATTGCTTGCTATCACCTTCACCTCCTCTCCATTTGAAAGTTCTATACCTACACCATCTATTCCCTCTTTTACTGTTTTGACGTTGTTGTCATTTACAGATTGACCTCTCTAGTTCCCTGTTGTCATTTGACACTTAGGGTTCCAGGATTGATGACTGTATCTGGTTTACTTAAGTTTTTCGGGTCTTTGCTGTAGAGGGATCGCATGGTGCTTCTGTCTATAGCACCACATTGGCTGCGCCTCCCCCTTCTCTCTCCTTTTATCTCTTGTAAGATAAAAGGTATGACTCAAGAAAGGACATAACTTGAATAAAGGTGGTAAGGCTGGTGACTAGGGTAAGGGTGGTGACTTGAATCACACCCTCTAGAAGCCCTGGTGGTGTAGTGGTTAAAAGCTCTGCTGCTAACCAAAAGGTCAGCAGTTTGAATCCACCAGCTGCTCCTTGGAAACCCAATAAGGCAGTTCTACTCTGTCCTGTAGGGTCACTGTGAGTCAGAATCAACTCAGTGGCCACAGGTTTAGTTTTGGTGTTTGAGTAAGGCAGTGACTTAAGATACATCCCACCCTAATCCTGCCTCATTAACATAATGGACAGCTCACTCCTAAATGGAACCCTAACCACAGGCATAAAGGCTAAGATTTACAACATCACAAAATGAAGGATAATTACCTCAGATCACAAAACGGAGGACAACCACACAATACTGAGAATCGTGGTCTAGCCAAGATGATACGTATTTCTGGGGGACATAATTCAATCCGTAACGGGAGGCAAGGAAGAGGTGCAAGAAGAACGTATTTTGGCAACTTCTGCTTCCAGGTATGAGTAACCCTTCCAGTAGCAGAGTAACCCTCTTTTCAAGAACAACAATAAAAGCTAGGTAAAACGCAAATAGCAATGCATGAGGGTTCCAATTTCTCCATATCCTCACCAACTCGTGTTACTTTCCATTTTCTGACCACAGCCATCCTAGTGGGGTGAAGTGTATCACTGTGGTTTTGATTTGCATTTTCAGGGGATGGTGAATGACTCTGAGCATCTTTTCATGTTTTTGTTAGCCATTTGTATACTTTCTTTGGAGAAATGTCTATTCAGATTCAGGGGATTTTTTTACTGTTGAGTTGTAGGAGTTCTTCATATATTCTGGATATGCTGACAAGGATGTACAGAAACTAGAACCCTCATGCATTGGTGGTGGGAATGCAAAATGGTGCAGCTACTGTAAAAAAGTTTGGTGTAGAAAACAGTTCCTCGAAAAGTCAAACATAGCCATAATTAACAATACACAAACAATAGAAGGTAAGCTACATAAATGGGATCTCCTAAAAATTACACACTTATGCTCAACAAAAGATTTACCAAAAGAGTAGAAAGAGAACCTACAGACTAGGAAAAAATTTTGGCTGTGACATATCCAACAAAGGTCTAATCTCTAAAATCTATAGGAAAATTCAACACCTCTACAATAAGAAGACAAATAATCCAATTTAAAAAAGGGCAAAGGATATGAACAGACACTTCACCAGAGAAGACATTCAGGTGGCTAACAGACACATGAGGAAATGCTCACAATCACTAGCCATTAGAGAAATGCAAATCAAAACTACAATGATACCAACTCACCCCAACATTACTGGCACGAATCAAAGAAACTGAAAATAACAAATGTTGAATGGAGAGGCTGCAGGGAGATAGGAATTCTGATGTACTGCTGGTGGGAATGCAAAATGGTACAAGCATTTTGGAAAACAATATGGCGTTTTCTTAAAAAGCTAGAAATAGAAATATCATATGATCCAGCAATCCCACTCCTAGGAATATACCCTAGAGAAATAAGAGCCGTCATACGAATAGACATATGCACACCCATGTTCATTGCAGCATTATTCACGATAGCAAAAAGATGGAAACAACCTAAGTGCCCATCAACAGATGAATGGATAAACCAACTATGGTACATACACACAGTGGAGTACTACACAGTGATAAAGAACAATCATGAATCTGCGAAACATCTTACAACATGTATGAATCTAGAGGACATTATGGTGCGTGAAATTAGTCAAATCATAAAAGGAAAAATACTCTATGAGACCACTATTATAAAAACACATGAAAATGTTTCCACACACAAAGAAAGAATCTTTGATGGTTATGAGGGAGGGGAGGGCTGGGAAGGGAAAAACACTAACTAGATAGTAGATAAGTGGTAACTTTGGTGAAGGGTAAGACAGTACACAATACTGGAGAAGTCAGCACAACTTGACCAGGGCAAAGTCACAGAAGTTTCACAGACATATTCAGATGTCCTGAGAGACCAAGCTACTGGCCTGAAAGCTAGGGACCATGGTCTCAGGGCACATCTAACTCAACTGGCATTACATAGTCTATAAAGAAAATGTTCTACATCCAACTTTGGTGAGTAGCATCTGGGGTCCTGAAAGCCTACAAGCAGCCATCTAAGATACATCTACTGGTCCCATCCCAGCTGGAGCAAAGGAGAAGGAAGAAGACCAAAGACACAAGGGAGAGATGAGTCCAAAGGACTAATGGACCACAACCTCCACCAGACTGAGCCCAGAACAAGTAAATGGTGGCCAGTTATCACCACCAACTGCTCTGGCAAGGATCCCAACAGAGGATCCTGGAAAGAGCGGTAGAAAAATGTAGAACAAAATTCAAATTCACACACACAAAAAAGACCAGGCTTGCTGGTCTGACAGAGACTGGAGAAACCCCAAATGGCCCCCAGACATCCTTTCAACTCAGTACGGAAGTCACTCCAGAGGTTCACCCTTCAGCCAAAAGGTTAAACAGGTCTATAGGGCCAACAATAACCCACGTGAGGGGTGTGCTTCATAGTTCAACCATGTTTACAAGACTAATGGGCATACCAGCCCAAAAACAAAGACAAGAAGGCAGGAAAACTGGATGAATGGAAATAAGGAACCTGGGGAGAATGCTGACACATGCGAGGTTGGCAACCAATGTCACAAAAGAATTGGTGTATTAACTGTTTAATGAGAAACTAATTTGCTCTGTGAACTTTCACCTAAATCACAATTTAAAAAAAAAAAAAAAGCGGGTTAGGAGCTGGTTGAATGGACATGGGAAATCGGGTGGAAAGGAGGAGTGTGCTGTCACAGTATGGGGAGAGCAATTAGGGTCACCTAACAATGTATGTATAAATTTTTTATGGGAGACTAACTTGAATGTAAACTTCATTTAAACTACAACAATAAAAAAATTTAAAAAAATAAAAAAAGTTAAAAAGAATTACCATTAAAAAAAAAAAAAACCTGTTGCTGTCAAATTGATTCTAACTCACAGTGACCCTATAGAACAAAGTAGGACTGCCCACAGGATTTCCAAGGCTGCAATCTTTATGGAAGCAGACTGCCACATCTTTCTCCCACAGAGCGACTGGTGGGTTCGAACGGCCAACCTTCTGGTTGGCAACTAAGCACTTTAACCACTGCACAAACAGGGCTCCTTCAGAATAACCATATGACCCACCAATTCCACTCTTAACTATACACCCAAATCAAATACTTGCATGCCCATGTTCATAGCAGCACTATTCATGAAACCACCCAAGTGTCATCAACAGATGAATGGATAAACAAAATGTGGTACACCCATACAATGGAATAATGCTCAGCCATATAAAGGGATAAGGTTCTGATACATGCGACAACATGGCTGAACCTTGAAAACACTGTTAAGTGAATGAAGCCAGACACAAAAGGACAAATGTTGCATGACTCCCCCTTACATGAGGTATCTAGAATGAAAAACTCAGAGACAGAAGGTAGATCAGAGGGTACTAAGAGCTAGGGGAAGGGGAGAGTGGGAAGATAACGCTTAACGGGTACTGAGTTTCTGTTTGAGGTGATGAAAAAGTTCTGGAAATAGATAATGGTGATGGTTGTACAATACTACAAATGTAATTAATGTCACTGTAACGTATGCTTTACAATGGCATTTTTATGTTACATATGTTTTATCAAGGGGCCCTGGTGGCACAGTGGTTGAGTGTTTGGCTGCTGTGGCAATGTGCTTCTGTAAAGATTTACAGCCTTGGAAACCCTATGGGGCAGTTCTATTCTGTCCTACAGGGTAACTATGAGTCGGAATCGACTCAATGGCAATGGGTTTGGGTTTTTTGGTATGTATTTTATCACAAATTAAAACACACACACACACAGAGCTATTTGAAAGTGCTGGAGAGCAACCAGGAGCCACATGTGCAGAGCAAGATCCTAGAAAGAAGGGTACGCGTTCCTAGTGAGCCCAGGTGCTATATTCGTTGCTTCCCCCTACCAACGGGCACTGGCCGCCTCCTGGGGTGAAGCACGGACACCAACAAAAAGCAGCAGCCCAGGCCTCAGGGTAGTCTCGCTTGGCTAGGAGGATAAATTTAGAGTTTAGGGATTTCCAAGACAGCCAGACCCCAGGGACAAACTGTCACAGAAAGAGGCAGCAACTACAAGAAGCGAGCCCAATGTTCTCCACAAAGTTTTTCAAAGCACTTGCCAACTTCTGTGCTGCCCAGGCAGGCACAAAGGGTAAATACCACAGAGCCAAACACACGGCTGCTGTCGAAAAGCTAAAGAGCTGAGCAGGGATTTCTGCAGTTGCAAAGTTACAGGAAGAAAATAATGGTCTTGCTAAGACTCTAAACCTAGCACACACCCTAGGCTCAGTCAGCACCTACGTACTTATGAAAATGCAGACCCAAACTGGACCAGCCTCAACTGTAACAGGCTTATCTACCCTACACTCTCTACATGCCAAAGGAAAATTAAATCCTCTCTGGGGGAAAACTCAGTCAGACTCTACACTTTTTCAAACAGAATATCCAGCAATTCAGTAAAAAATTACCAAGCATGCCAATAGGCAGAAGCAAATTACGGAAAATTTTTCTATTTAGAAAACTCAGACAATAAAAACAGAACCACAAAAGTCATCAGACTTTCACACACCCATTGCCGTTGAGTCGATTCCAACTCACAGTGACGCTATAGGACACAGTAGAACTGCCTCATAGGGTTTCCAAGGAGCCGCTGGTGGATTCGAACTGCTAACCTTTTGGTTAGCAGCCGAGCTCTTAACCACTGCACCGCCAGGGCTCCAGACTTTCATACAGCTGTGATTAGTATGTTTAAGAAATCAGATGAAGAGATGAATAATTTTACCAAAGAATTAGGATCAATTAAAAGAAATCAAATGAAATTCTAGAACTAAAAAAGAAAACCTTAACAGATATGTTTAACACCTGATCAGACACAGCAAAAGAAAGGATATATGAATCCTAAGATAGGTCACTAGAAAATAGAATAAAAGAAAGAGAAAAGATGAAGCAAAAAGCAGAATGGAAAATACAAAAAACAACATGGGTTGCAGTGAAAAGGCCTAAGACACATGTAATTGGAGTCCTAGAAAGGGAAAAGAGAATGGGGTAAAAACTATATTTGAAAAGACACTACTCAATATTTCTCCAAAACAGACAAAAGACATCAAGCCACAAATCCTACAAGCTCTACAAAGAAAACCACACCTAGGTACATCAGTCAACCCCCTGAAACCAAAGACAAAGATATTTCTTAAAATCAAGTAGAGATAAGAGACAATATCTTCAAAGAAGCAACAAGAAGAGTTAGTCAACTTCTTAACAGAAACAATGGAAGGCAGAAGAAAATGGAACAGCTTCAAAGTACTTAAAAACAACAAAACTGCTGACGACCCAGAGGTTTATACTCAGTTAAGAATGTTCTACAAAAATGAAGAAAAATTAAAAGATGTTTTAACACAAACAAAAGCTGAAATTTTTACTAGCAGACACACTTAAAGGTATATAAAAGGGAGTTCTTCAGACAGAAAGAAAATAATCCCAGATGAAAGCACAGAAATGCAGGAAGTAATGAAGAACAATGGAAAGGGTCAAAAACTGGATAAATCTGAATGAATACAGTTTTAAGCAATAATAATAATAATACCTTGTAGAGTTTGCATGACTGGACAGTGTCAATGTACTAATTTAAGGTAAACTGTGTGAAGTCAAGGATACAGGATATTATCTCTAGGGTAACCGCTAACTGATAACACAATAATAAAAAGATATATAACTAATGAGCTGTTTAAAGGATAAATAGAATTATAAAATACTTGATAAGAGGTTGGAAGAAAGAAAGGAAGGAACAAAAAACAAATGGAGCAAACAGAAAATACAGTAAGATGGTAGAATTAAACCCATGTATATATGTAATCACATTAAATTTACATGGATGAAATTCCCCAATAAAAAACAAGTAACTAAGACTAGATTAAAAACAAATTAAAAACACACAATTATATACTATTTACAACAAATACACTTTAATCAACAAGGACTGAATTTAAAAAGATGGGAAAAGACAGACCATGCATACACTAACCACAAGAAAGCCGGCACCGTTTTACTAACATCAAACAAGGTAGACTCTAGGGGAAAAAGTGTTAGAGATAAAGAGGGACACTTCTTAATGTTAAAAGATTCAGCTCCACCAGGAGGACACACAATCCTGAATCTGTATCCTCTTAATAACGCAGCTTCAAAAAGTAATGCAAAAACTGACAAAATGAAAGGAAAAGCAGATAAATTCTCATTCATGGTGGGAGATTTTTACACTTTTCTTTCAGAACAAGCAGACAAGAATATCAGTGATGATTTGAATGCCACAATTAACCAACTTGACCTAACTGGCATTTACAGAGCACTCGACCCACAAATGCAGATACATTCTTCTGAAATGCACACGGAACAGTTACCAAAATAGACCATCTGCTGAGCTGTACATCAAACCTCAACAAATTGGAAACTATGGAAATCATTCAGCATATGTTCTCTGACCATAATGGAATTATAGTATAAATCGACAACAAAAAGATAATCAGAAAACCCCCAATTGTTTTTAAGATAAGCAAGACACTTTTAAATGACTCATGTATCTAAGAGTAAATAACTATGGAAATTAGAAAATATTTCGAACTGAATAATAATAAAGGTATGATATATCAAAACTTGTGAAATGCAGCTATAACCTGCCCAGGCAAAAATTTATAGTCTCAAATGTATATATTGGAAAAAACAGACTAAAACAAGCTAAGCATCTGTCTCAAGAAGCTAGAAAATAAATAAAATCCAAAGGAAAAGAAATAATAAAAAGAAAAAATCAATGAAATATAAAATACACTGTCTTAGGCTGGGTTCTCTAGAGAAGCAAAACCAGTGATGCGTACATATAGAGAGAGAGAAAGAGAGATTTATCTCAAGGAAATGGCTCACGCAGTTGTAGAGGCTGGCAAGTCCCAAGTTCCTGGGTCAGGTGTCAGGCTGGAGGCTTCTCCTGATTCACATAGCTGCAGGGGCTGATGAATCCAAGATCGGCAGGTCAGACAGCAGGGTGCTGGCTCACAGGCTGCAGAGGCCGACGAATCTCAGGATCAGCAGGTAAGACAGGAGGCCACTGGCTCAAGTCCCAAGAACCAGAGGTCAGATGATGACGAGCCAGACGCAGGATTCAGAGCAAGAAATGATAGAGAGCCTCACCAGAACGTCCAAATATATTGCATGCAGGCCACACCCCCGAGGAAACTCCCTGCAGTGCAGTGAATTACTTAATATGTCCCTACTAGCCATAGTCTTTGTAACTCCCACCAAATGACTGGGTGGGACTATACAAATAAGGTGTATGGATCCCTAATGAGGGGATCAGTTTTGCCATCCCATTACATTTAAAGGGAGACACTGAGAGAATAGGAGCTATAACACAGAAGACAGAGAGGAAGACCTGTACCACCAGAAACAGCAAGAAGCAGCAGCAGAGAAAAATGGCAGCAGCAGAACCAGAAAACTGCAGGAGACTGCAGAAGATTGGCAGGAGACAGCACGGTGAGCCTCCCAGTCCACAGAGCAAGAAAGCTGACTACTTTCAGGCAGGAAGCTTGCTGGCAGAGTAGGGTGCCTACAGACACTTGGTGGAGCTTGGTTTGCAGACCCAGGGGCTAGAGCTGAGCACCTTCGGGACAAGGATTACTGGTGGAGTGAGGTGCCTCTAAGCACTTATTGGCAGAGCTAAAAGAGCTTTGTAATGCTTGCCCAAGCAGGGCAGAGGCCAGGCTTAGAGGCTGAGTGGCTGAGGGCCAGAGAGAAACCTGCCTGTGGGCACAGCCGAGAAAAGGCTGTCCTGTACCCTGAACCTGTTACTTCCCTAGGAAACCCCATAATCGTGAGTATTGTCTGTGAGTTCTGGGTTGCCACTGCAATGAATTATCAAATTCAGAGAGAAGCAGAGTGTGCCACAGAAGGGACAGATGGTGTCAGAATTGGTAAAAAGGGCTGGCGAGAGGAGGTATGTATGACCACCTCATAGGAATCAGCCTTGGGCTGTTGATCTTCATTCTCCTTCCCCCTTGTGAAGTTAGATGAGGTCAGACACCTCCCCCATGACATTTTTACACTTCCCTTACAAATGACTGGCTGATCACCTCAGATCAGATCACAGAGGTGATTACATTATATCACAAAATGAAAGAAAACTACATCATTACATAACTGCCGAATCACTGAGATTCATGGCCTAGCCAAGTAGACACATAACCTTAAACATCATACACATGTACAAGACAGATAATCAAACAAAAGTTTGGTTCTTTAAGAAGACTAATAAAAGTGTTGGTGAAGATGTGGAGAAATCAAAACTTTCGTACACTGCTGGTAGAATGTAAAATGGTGCAGCTGCATTGAGAAATATTCAGAGTTGTTTAACCATCACCACAAGCAATTTTAGAACATTTCATCCCCTCAGAAAGAAATCCATACCCTTGGCTGTGCTCTGCTTCTCTTCCCAGGCCCCATCCGACAGTGGTGATGCTGCCCACCTTACAGAGCCAGGTTGGAGCTGACTTCTCAAGAGTTTCAAAGCCAGCCAGGATGTTGTTTCAGAACATAGAAGAGTAAGGGAACGACTAACACAATGTTCAGGGAAGTGGCTACTTCTGACGGAGGGAGGGGCTGTGGCTTGGGAGCCACATGTTGGGGGAGGGCTTCTGAGGTGCTCGTCAGGCTCTAACTTCTCAGTCTGTGTGGGGAACACCTGGGTGTTTACTACTGTCCTTTAAAGCATACATATGCCTTGTACATGCTTATACTGAAATAAGAAGTTTCAAAAATTTTTAAAGAGACATCTTAATTAAAGGTTCTGATACTGAAGGTCGCCCAACAAGAAGTGCACTCAGCATGCCCACCATGCACACTGTTCCCAGGCACCCTCCTAATACATCACCCTGGAGCAGATTGCCACAACCACTTGATACTTCAGCAGAACTGCTGGTACAGTGACCAAAACACGTGAAAGAAATAGACCTCAAGAGAAAATACTTCAGAAAACTATTACTACTTCCTGCAGACAGATGAGAAGATACTGCCTCCATAAAGAATGGGATACTACAAAAAAAGAATATCCAAAGAACAAAAAGAGGTCTTAGAAAGTAAAAATATGCAATCAGAAATGAAAAGACTTAGTTGGAAGAACAAGTCTAGGCACTGTCCCAGAGCAAAAACATAACTAAATGAAAAAGAAGAGAGAAAACACGCCTAGAGGATCAGTTCAGTGGGACAGACAGAGTAAACAACGGAAACAAAACAGGAGAGAAACGAAATAAATGATTTAAGAAAGTTCCCCAAGTGTGAGTCAGGAGTGCAGAAGGAAAGGGCCTACATGTCAGTGTGAGATCAAGAATCAGAATGAAGTTGAACTGCTCAACAAGAATGCTGGAAGCAAGAAGATGTGACAAATTTCTGTTGTTTTAACGACCACTCCCCAGGGGGGGGAAAAAAAAAAAAGATGTGGCAACACTTTCCCAGTTTTGGTGGAGAAAAATTTGTAACCTGGAATTCTATACCCAGCTAAACTATCTATACAGGTGCATGTAAAATGAAGACCATTTTCAAACCTTCTCAGCTCAAAACAATTTACTTCCCAGGTCTCCTTTCCCAGGAAGCCATCAGAGAATAAGCTCTCACAAAATGAAGAGGTCATGGGAACAGGAAGCAGGGGATCCCACACAGGAGAGAAGGTGGGAACTCCCAGAGTAATGGTGAAAAGATACTCCAAAATAAGCACTTATGTGGTGGCACAGACAGCAGACAGTCCAAAATGGAGGAGGCTGGAAAGCTCTTGGAGAGATTTTTTTCAGTAAATTCTTCAGTCACTGTTAGATACGTTTAGGAAACAAATGTGTGGTCTCTAAGAGCTGCTGAAAATTAACACAAGAAAACAGACAGGTGAGAGTAGTCTGAGGAAGTGCCAACAGGCAGGCACTAGCTGAGCGTGGCCCACATCAGGCCTGCAGATGCAGTCAGTCTGCCTGCACCGAGCTGCTGGAGCAGCAGGACCACAGCACCTCCGAGCAGGCACCTCCACTCCCTACTGTCTCACACTGGCCTCTTGCCTCAGAGGCCTCCAGCTATGTGACAACAAGAGGAGCCCACAGCTCAGCAGCCCAAGGAGGAGCAGCAGTGCAGCCTGCGGGCTCACTGACCACTCTGTCGTCTGCAAGTAGGACATGATACTGTCACGGAGCACCTACTCTGTTGTCTGCATGTAGGACACGATACTGTCACGGAGCACCTACTCTGTTGTCACAAGTAGGACACCATACTGTCACGGAACACCTACTTTGTTGTCTGCAAGTAGGTCATAATACAGTCACGGAGCACCCACTCTGTTGTCTGCATGTAGGACACGATACTGTCACGGAACACCTACTCTGTTGTCTGCATGTAGGACACGATACTGTCACAGAACACCTACTCTGTCATCTGCAAGTAGGATACGATATTGTCACAAAGCATCTACTCTGTCATGTGCAAGTAGGACATGATACTGTCACAGAGCACCTACTCTGTTGTCTGCATGTAGGACATGATACTGTCACAGAGCACCTACTCTGCTGTCTGCATGTAGGACATGATACTGTCATGCAGCACCCACTCTGTTGTTTGCATGTAGGACATGATACTGTCACGGAACACCTACTCTGTTGTCTGCAAGAAGGACACGATACTGTCATGGAGCACCTACTCTGCTGTCTGCATGTAGGACACGATACTGTCACGGAACACCTACTCTGTCATGTGCAAGTAGGATACAATATTGTCACGAAGCATCTACTCTGTCATGTGCAAGTAGGACACGATACTGTCACGGAACACCTACTCTGTCATCTGCAAGTAGGATACAATATTGTCACGAAGCATCTACTCTGTCATGTGCAAGTAGGACACGATACTGTCACAGAGCACCTACTCTGCTGTCTGCATGTAGGACATGATACTGTCACGGAGCACCTACTCTGCTGTCTGCATGTAGGACATGATACTGTCATGGAGCACCTACTCTGCTGTCTGCATGTAGGACATGATACTGTCACAGAGCATCTACCCTGTTGTCTGCATGTAGGACATGATACCGTCATGGAGCACCGACTCTGTTGTCTGCAAGAAGGACACGATACTGTCATGAAGCACCTACTCAACACCAGGCACTGTCAGATGCCACAAAGACCAAAGAGGCAGCCACAGAGGTTTGTATAAGGAAAGTTACAGAGGAACACTGACAAGAGTCAACCTAAATGGCCAGCAACACTAAGTGTTCACTCCAAAACAACTCTCAGGGGATGAGAGAGGTCTGCACATGTATTCACGATGATGCTTCTGGGACACAGTTTGGGCAGAATCAAATTTGTCAGGTTAATCACCCAGTCCCCACAGCAAGCAAAATAAACAAACATGATTACATACAGCCCACCCATCATTGGCCCACCCTCCACCATCCTACCCAAGATGGCTGCTGGTTCAAAATGACAGTAAGTCCGCAAGGGCCTCAGAGATGACAGAATCTAAGCCAGTATTTATAGGCGGGAAAACCGAGGACAAGGAGGTCAGATATCCACTAAGGGACTGAACTGAGGTCACCTGCTCAGCCTCTGTGTCACCCCACACCATGTCATCTTGAGAAATCCTGGAAAGAGACATTACCTGCAGGCACCCCAATGGCAGCTCATGACACACGAGCACACCCGCTCCCACTGCACGAGTCAGGCCTTTAGTGCCGTCCACGCAGCGCACCACTCTCCCAGGACAACACTGCCTCCCCCACTCACATGGCAAGCTGTTCTGGTGTTTACAATAAGCTAGGGCCTAATACTAAACGGCATAGTGGTTAAGAGCTATGACTGCTAACCAAAAGGTTGACAGTCTGAATCCACCAGTCGCTCCTTGGAAACCCTATGGGGCAGTTCTGATTTGTCCTACAGGGTCACTATGAATCGGAATCAACTCAATGGCAATGGTTTTTTTTGGGAATACTAAAAGGTTGGTGGTTCGAACCCACCAGCCACTCCACGGGAAAAAGATGTGACAGTCTGTTCCCATAAAGATTACAGCCTTGGCAGCCCTATAAGGCAGTTCTACTCTGTCCTATAGGGGTGCTTTGAGTTGTAATCAACTTGACAGCAATGGGTTTTGTTTTGTTTTTTTTTTTCTAAATCACTCCCCAAGAGATCAGGTGACTTTATCTCCAATTTCTCTTTCTCCTTCCCTTTCTCAATTTCCCTTATTTCTTTGGATGCTGGCAGGGCAGGGGTGTGGAGGGACACTAACTGAAGCACAGATACCTGTACCTCAGATCTGCACCCTTTTCCCCATCACTCACACAGTAGCCATGACGTCAGAACCCGCAGAGGCACCGGCAGCCCAGGTGGTTACAGTCACCTCAGAGCATGAGGCCATCTTCAGACAAAAGGACAGGACCAAACAACAGGAAGATGTTGAAGATGTGTGCCTATGTCTGGGCAAGCTCCAGAGTGGGAAAAAATGGGGGCAGGAGTTCTGAGGGCAGACAGAAAGAGGCTGTGGAAAGAGATCGATGTTCAAGAGTACCTCAATTCCTCTGTGCCACACAAAGATCCCTCAGGTCCAGAAAGCCCTGAGCCTGAGTTATCCCTTCACAATCAACGTGAGCACCAAGTGATAGTAAGTGCTGATCACAATAACTGAGGGAGGCCAACTGATACGCAAACGTGCGTCACCCAAGGAAAGGATACGTGGTGTGCCCTCTGTCCGGCAGACCAGGTAGAGGCAGGCGGCAATCACGTGGGCCATCTTCCGCCCCCGCGTCAGGTGCTTACTCACAGCCATCTTGAAGAAGTTGAAGGCCGTGTCGAGGCAGTGCTGGTTCAGCTGCAGCTGATTCCCCAAGTGGTGGATCTGCCTCTTCCCTGGATATGGAAACACAACTGCATGCTCAAAGCGGTGAAGGAAACCATGGAAAAAGAACTACAGGAAATCAGGATAATGATGTCTGAACAAGTGGGAAATATCAGTAAAGACACAGAAGTTATAAAAAGAAACCAAACAGCTCCCTTTGCCATGATGCCAGAACTGGATGGTGCCTGGCTACTATTACTGAACATTTTGATTAAAGATTCTATAGAAGAATCCTGATCAAAAGGGGGGAAACGTAGAACAGAATTTCAAATTCTCATGGACTCTAGATTTTATGAAGACACAGAGGCTTGATGAAGCCCTGAAACTATTGCCCTGAGATAATCTTTAAATCTTAAACCAAAAATATTTCCTGAAGTCTTCTTAAAGCCAAATAATAGTTTAGCTTAACTAGTAAAGAATGTCTGCCTTGAGCCTTGTGCTCGTTTAAGATCTACCTATTTGGGATCAAACTGACAACAGTAACTCGAAGGATTAGGCGGAAAATTTAGGGTGCAGTGAATTTATGTTAATGGGGGAGGAACAAGTCAGAAAAGGAAGGTGAGAATGGCTGCACAACTCAAAGAATGTAATCAATGTCAGTGCACTGTACACGTAGAAATTGTTGGACTGGTGTATGTTTTTGCTGTGTATATTCTCAACAATAACAAAAACAAAATAAATTATTTAAAAAAGAAAGAAAGAAGCCAAGCAGAAATTCTAGAGCGGCAAAGTACAATAGCTGAAATTTAAAAAAATCATTAGGTTCAACAGCATATTGGAACATACAGAAGAAAGAAACAGCGAACCTGAAGATAGGGCAATTGAAATTACTCAGTCTAAGAAGCAGAAAGAAAAAAGAATGAGAAAAGATGAACAAAGCCTGAGGGTCCTAAGGGTTTAAGGGATGCCAGCAAGCGGGCCAGCATAACGATTATGAGGGTCCCAGAAGATCAGAGAGAGAAAGAGGCAAACTAACATTTGAAGAAGTAATGGCTGAGAACTTGACAAATCTGACAAAATACATGAATCTACACACCCAAGAATCACAAGGAACTCCAAGCAGGATAAACTCAAAGAGACTCACGCCAAAACATTATAATCAAACTGTCAAAATACAAGACAAAGAGAGAATCTTGAAAGCAAGAGAGAAGCAACTTGTCACATACAAGAGATCCTCAACAAGATTAACAACTGATTTCTCATCAGAAACCACAGAGGCCAGAATACAGTGGGATGATATAACAAAACTGTCAACCAAGAATTCTATATCAAGAGCACATGGAACAATCTCTAAAATTGACCATATGCTAGGCCGTAAAACAACTCTCAATAAATCTAAAGAGACTGAAATCGTACAACGTATCTTCTCCAACCACAAGCTAGAAATCAATAACAAAAGGAAAACTGGAAAATTTAAATACATGGAAATTAAACAACACATTCAAACAATCGGTGGGTCAAGGAAGAAATCACTAGGGAAATTAGAAAATACTTTGAGACTAATAAAACTTAAAATGCAATTACCCAAACTTATGGGATACAGTGACAGCAGTAGTCAGAGGGAAATTTATAATTGTTAATGCCTACATTAAAAAAGATCTCAAATCAACAACCCAGTTGCACACTTCAAGGAACTACAAAAAGAAGACCAAATTAAACCCAAAGCTAGCAGAAGAAAGGAAATAATAAAGATTAGAACAGAGATAAACAAAATAGAGAACAGAAAAACAATAGAGGAAATCACAGAAACTGAAAAAAAGTTCTTCGAAAAATCAACAAAACTGACAAAACATTAGCTAGATTGACCAAGAAAAAAATACAGAAGACTCACTACTAAAGTCAGGAATGAAAGAGATGACATTACTACTGACCTTACAGAAATAAAAATGATTATAAGAGAATGCTATGAACAACTGTCGATGACAATGCAGATAACCTAGATGAAATGGACCCATTCCTTAAAAGGAAAACTACCAAACTAACTCAAAAAGAAACAAAATCTGGGTAGACCTGTAAGAAGTAAACAGATTGAATTAACACTGAAAACACTACCTACGAAGAAAAGTCTGGGCCTAGATGACTACACTGGGGTATTCTACCAAATGGTTAAAGAAGAATTAATGCCAATTCTTCACAACTCTTCCCAAAAAATAGAACCAAAAAACCAAACCAAACCTATTGCTGTCAAGTCAATTCCAACTCATGTTGCTGTTGTTGTCAGGTGTCATCGAGTCGGTTCTGACTCATAGCGACTTTATGTACAACAGAACAAAATAGTGCCCGGTCCTGCACCATCCCTACAATCATTATTATGCTTGAGCCCATTGTTGCAGCCACTGTGTCTGTCAGTCCAACTCATTGAGGGTCTTCCTCTTTTTTGCTGACCCTCTACTTTACCAAGCATGATGTCCTTCTCCAGGGACTGGTCCCTCCTG
>NW_004443981.1:18154033-18168941 GCF_000243295.1 Trichechus manatus latirostris
TCTTCCTCTTTTTTGCTGACCCTCTACTTTACCAAGCATGATGTCCTTCTCCAGGGACTGGTCCCTCCTGATAACATGTCCAAAGTATGTGAGACAAAGGCTCACCATCCTCGCTTCTAAGGAGCAATTGGCTTCTTCCAAGACAGATTGTTCGTTCTTCTGGCAGTCTGTGGTATACTCAATATTCTTTGACAACACCATAATTCAAAGGCATCAATTCTTCTTTGGTCTTCCTTATTCATTGTCCAGCTTTCACAAGCATATAGTCCTTAAAGGGACATCTTTACTTTTTTTAACACTTTAAAGAGGTCTTTTGCAGCAGATTTGCCCAATGTAATGTATCCTCAGATTTCCTGACTGCTGCTTCCGTGGGCATTGATTGTGGATCCAAGTAAAAGAAAATCCTTTACAACTTTAATGTTTTCTCCGTTTATCATGACGTTGCTTTATTGGTCCAGTTGCGAGGATTTTTGTTTTCTTTATGTTGAGGTGTGATACATACTGAAGACTGTAGTCTTTGATCTTCATCCATAAATGCTTCAAGTCCCCTTCATTTTCAGCAAGCAAGGTTGTGAGATCTGCGTAACACAGGTTGTTAAGAGTCTTCCTCCAATCCTGATGCTCTGTTCTTCATATAGTCCAGCTTGTCAGATTATTTGCTCAGCATACAGACCGAATAGGTATGGTGAAAGGATACAACCCTGACGCACACCTTTATGGACTTTACACCACGCAGTGTCCCCTAGTTCTGTTTGAAAGACTGTCTCTTAGTCTAAGTACAGGTTTCTCATGAGCACAATTAAGTGTTCCGGAATTCCCATTCTTCACAGTGTTAGTGTAAAAATGGCTTGGGGGTGATGTCTGACCTCCTCCAACTTCACAAGGGGGAGGAAAATCAAGATCAACAGCCCAAGGCTGATTCCTATGAGGTGAAGGTCATATACACCTCCTCTCTCCGCCATCTTTACCAATTCTGACACCAACCATCCCTCCCGCAGCACTGTCTACTAGGTTCAATAATTCATTGCCAACAGCCACACAGAACTTGCAGACCATACTCACAATTATGGGATTTATTAGGGAAGTAACAGTTAGAATTCAGGCTCAGGAACACTCAGGACACAGTTCTTCCATGAGGACTGCCTTTCCCCAGCTGTGCTCACAGGCATACCTCTTCCTGGCCTTCGGCCTCTGCCCAAACGCACTTAGCTTTCTCTCCCTAAGGGCCAGGAAGCCCACAGCACCATCTCCTGCAGCCAGGTCTCTCCTGTCACCGCTTCTCACTATCTTCAGGATTACAGCTTGTTCTCCCTCCTTCTTAGTCTCCTCCTTCCAGGAGCTTCTCAGCACAGGGATCCCAGGTCCAAAGGATGCGCCCTCGGCTCCTAGCTGTTCTTCCTTAGTGGTGGTAAGATCCTCCTCTCTGCTTTGAAATTGGCTCTCTTTTCAGGTAAAACTGACCAATCCCCTTGGTGGGCCACAATTACCCTACTGCCCAATCACCTGGGTGGGAGTTCCAAGACCATTGCTAGAAAGCCCACACAAAAAGTGATCAATTGCACAGCAGTTAGCCATAATTTGTTATGATCCACACAGTCAGATTCCTTTGCATAGTCAATAAAACACAGGTAAACATCTTTCTGGTATTCTCTGCTTTCAGCCATGATCCACCTGACATCAGCAAAGATATCCCGTACTTTGTTTCCCACCCTTTCCTGAATCTGGCTTGGATTTCTGGCAGCTCCCTGTCAATAATACTGCTGCAACTGATTTTGAATGAACTTCAGCAAAATTTTACTTGTGTGTGATATTAATGATATTGTTTGATAATTTCCACATTCTGTTGGATCACCTTTCTTTGGAATGGGTATAAATATGGATTTCTTCCAGTTGGTTGGCAAGGTAGATGTCTTCTAAATTTCTTGGCATAGATGAGTGAGCACTTCCAGCGCTGCACCCGTTTGTTGAAACATCTTAATGGGTATTCCGTCAATTCCTGGAGCCTTGTTGTTTACCAATGCCTTCAGTGCAGCTTGGACCTCTTCCTTCAGTACCATTGGTTCTTGATCATATGTGATCTCCTGAAATGGTTGAACGTCGACCTTTTCTTTTTGGTACAGTGACTCTGTGTTCCCTCCATCTTCTTTGGTGTTTCCTGTGTCGTTTGATACTTTACCAACACCAAAACCAAACCAAACCCATTGCCATCAAGTCAATTTCAAACCATAGCAACCCTATAGGACAGAGTAGAACTGCCTTATAGGGTTTCCAAGGAGTGGCTGGTGGATTTGAACTGCCGACCTTTTGGTTAGCAGCCAAGCTCTTAACCACTGCACCACCAAGGCTCCGTTTTGCCCACAGAATCTTTCAATATTGCAACTTGAGGCTTGAATTTTTTTCAGTTCTTTCACCTTGACAAATGCCAAGCATGTTCTTCCCTTTTGGTTTTCTATCTCCAGGTCTTTGCATGTCATTATAATACTTTACTTTGTCTTCTCGAGTTGCCTTTGAAATCTTCTGTTCAGCTCTTTTGCTTCATCATTTCTTTCATCTGCTTTAGCTAATCTACATTCAAGAGCAAATTTCAGAGTCTTCTGACATCCATTTTGGTCTTTTCTTTCTTTCCTGTCTTTTTAATGACCCCTTGCTTTCTTCGTGTATGATGTCCTTGTACAACTTGTCTGGTCTTTGGTCATTAGGGTTCAACGTATCAAATCTATTCTTGAGATGGTCTGTAAATTCAAGTGGGATATACTCAAGGTTGTACTTTGGCTCTCATGGACTTGTTCTAATTTTCTTCAGCTTCAACCTGAACTTGCATACCAGCAATTGATGGTCTATTCAACAGTCATTTTCTGGTCTTGTTCTGACTGATGATATTGAGCTTTTCCGTCATCTCACAGAGACCGTATAATTCCTAACTCATTCTATGAGTCTAGTATTAACCTGATACTAAAACCAGACATAAACATTACAAGAAAGAATACGACAAACCAATATCTCTTATGAATACAGACATTAAAAAATGCTCAACAAAATTCTAGGAAGGTGAATATAGCAATATATAAAAAGGATTATACATCATAACTAAATTTGGTTTCATTCAATTAATGTAACACATAGTATCAACAGAATAAGTAACAAAAACCACATGATCATCTCTATAGATGCACAAAAGGTATTTGACAAAATTGAACATGATAAAAATACTCAACAAACTGGAAAGAGAAGGGAGCATACTCAACATGATAAAGGGCATCTATAAAAAACTCACAGCTGACATCATACTTAATGGTGAAAGACTGAACTTTTCCCTAAGATCAGGAACAAGACAACGATGACCACTCTCCCCACTTCTATTCCTCATTGTACTGGAGAGGTTCTAGCCAGGGCAATTACACAGGAAAATAAAATAAAAGGTGTATAGAAACGAGTTAATCTAAGTCTTGACTGCTATCCTTAGAAAGACCTGATTACGCAGCTGACCTTTGGCTGGCACCTGGGAACCTGGGTTTCCTCCATTCCCAGAACTGGTAGGAGTGGCACACTGTGCCTAAACTGTTTGTATAAAAACAGTGGTTTTAAAACGTGGTTTATGCGGAGCACCTGCTTTCTGGGAGTCAGGAATTTGTATGCGCCAGGTAGAAGTCGCCTACGTGACTAGCCCCTAATAAAAGCCCTAGGCGCTGTGTCTCTAATGAGCTTCCCTGGTTGCCAACATTTCACGTGTTGTCACAACTTGTTGCTGGGGGAGGTAAGCATGTCCTGTGTGACTCCACTGGGAGAGGACCCTTAGAAGCTCGTGCCTGGTTCCTCTGGACTTCGCTCCACACACCTTTTCCCTTTGCTAATCTTGCTCTGTATCCTTTCATTGTAGTAAATCGTTAGCTTTGAAAATGACTGTATGCTGAGTCCTGAGTCCTCCTAGTGAATCATTAATCTTAGGGGTGGTCTTGGGGCCTCTGGAAACAACAGGAATCCAGGGTGGAAATGAAAGTAAAACTATATCTATGTAGATGAAACAATCTTGTCTACAGAAAATCCTAAAGAATCCACTAAAAAACTATTATGACTAATAAATGAGTTCAGCAATGTTGCAGGATTTAAAATCAATAAAAAAAGGCAATTGTATTTCTATACACTAGCAGTGAACAATCAGAAAAGGAAATTAAGAAAACAATTCCATTTACAAAAGCATCAAAAATATATATATATATGAAAAGTTATACTCTGATGTTCTGTAAACCTGCACCTAAAGTACAATTTTTAAAAAAAATTTAAATAAAAAAAAAATTCCAAGAAATTTTCTCAACAGAAACAAAAGTTATCCTCTGAAAACTACAAAATATTGTTAAAAGAAATTAAAGAAGACCTAAATAAATGGAAAGACGTTCCATGTTCATGGATCTGAAGACTTAACATTGTTAAGATGACAATTCTTCCCAAACTGATCTACCGATTTGATGCAATTCCTATCAAAATCTCAGCTGACTTCTTTGCAAAAACTGACCAGCTGATCCAAAAATTCATATGGAAATTCAAGGGACTAGAACAGTCAAAATAATCTTGAAAAAGAAGAACAGGGTTAGAGGATTCATACTTCTTGGTTCCAAAACTGACTACAAAAGCTTCAGTAATCAAGACAGAGAGAACTGGCATAAGGACAGACATATAGATCAATGGACTAGAACCGAGAATCTAGAAATAAACCTTCACACTTATGGTCAATTATTTTTAAAAAAGATGACAACACAATTAGATGGAGAAAGAGGAGTCTTTTCAACAAATAGTGCTCGGATAACTGGATATCCACATGGAAAAGCATGAAATTGGGCCCCTACCTCACACCATATACAAAAATAAACTTCAAGTGGATCAAAGACTTAAATGTAAGAGATAAGATTATAAAATGCTCAGAAAAAAACACGTATAAATCTTTATCACCTTGGATTCAGCAGAAGTTTCTTAGATATGACAACAAAAGCATAAGAACAAAAGAAAAAGTAGATAAACTAGACACTATTAAAAACTTTTGTACGTCAAAAGGCACCGTCAGGAAAGTAAAAAGGCAACCTACAGCAGAGGAGAGAACTTGTGCAAACAATGTATCTCGTAAGGGACTTGCATCTAAAATATATAAAACTCTCACAACTCAAGAAGAAGACAAATAACCCTAATTAAAAACGGGCAAAGGATTTGAACAGACATTTCTCCAATTTGTTGTGGACCAATACTTTTATAAAATACAATTAAAATGTCGCTGCAATGTCAAATAGATATAAATTTGTTCTTTCTGTACCTATCTTGACCCAGACCTGTAACAAACAGTTGGGTGCACAGTAGGGGTCCAGAGACCTCACTATGAGTAACCCCGGTAGACAGAGTCTTTGAGGTGCACCCAAGAGGGCACCTGATGACCTGAGGGAGGAGACTCAAGGAACATGTCCTCATAGAAGTGTGGCCTGAGCCGAAGCTTGGAGGGTGACGAGGATTTGGCCAGGCAATGGGGCTGCGAGTGAAGCGGGGCAGTCCACCAAAGAGGGCAGGTGTGCTGGGGTGGGGCTGAGCTCAGAAAAGGGAGGCTTTTATCCTTCATCCCCCATCACCAACTCCAGCTCCCAGAAACCACCCATGGTCCTCAGCATCTCGAGAGAAGTACCGTTCTGCAGGGTCTGTGCTCTTGACTCCTTCCCCAGATTCACATGGAAGCCGCTGCCCAGGGTCGGGGTTTTGCCAGCCCCTGGAAACACAAAAGGCTCGTTAGGCAAAGCCTACAGAGAAGATCAGCAGCCCCAGCCCCTTCACTGTAGCCAGTGTTTATGGAATGAGAGTAGAATAGGCATCAGCACTCGTACTGGGATGAACCAGAAAGTCAAGCCCCCTCTCCCTCTCTCACATGGACCCAGGGAACATCCACGGGAGGAAGTTCCTCTCCCCATGCCCAGCCACTGGGGTTGTGGCTTTGACCTGGAGCCAGCGGCAGCAGACCACGCCTGCTGGCATTTCCTAGTCCTGCTCCCAGAGCCCTCTAAACCCAGAGCAGCTGCCATCACACGGCTCAGGGCTACAGTACATTCTACTTCCAGCTGCAGCTCAGGTGTGCCCATCCCAAGGCCCTGTCCACGTCCTCAGCCAGGATCCACCAGCCCTGCGCAGGAGTTACACCTGCACTGTGAACCTCTGCTTATCCGTCTGTCTTCCCGCTTGCTGACTATGGGCTCCAGGAGTCTGTTCTGTGTGGCCGTGCCATAGCCACTGCAGCTAGCCAGACCATGGGAGGCACTCAGCCCCTCTATCCACAGTTGCATCACTGCAGAGAGAGGCAGCCCGGGGAGGCCCCAGGGTGCCACAGCACACCCCAACTGGACCTGCTGGGCACCTAGTTTGGAACTCCCATCACATTAACACCAACCCAAGGAAGTGCCACTGCACTCTGCTCTGCAGGTTTCAAGGGCTGGGACTTCTGCTCTAAACCAAACCCAAAAACCCGTTGCCGTCAAGTCGATTCTGACTTCTAGCAACCCTACAGGACAGAGCAGAACTGCCCTATAGGGTTTCCAAGGCTGTAAATCTTTGCAGAAACAGATCGTCACATCTTTCTCCCAGAGTGACTGGTGGGTTCGAACTGCTGGTTAGCAGCCAAGCACTTAACCACTGTAACAAAAAGGACACTCCTGTTCCTCGCTGGGCCCACCCAGCTCAGAGGAGGGGCGCAAAACAGATTCTTTTACTCACCAACACCGATAGGGATGTGATTCCAATAGGCAAGTCTGGAAAGCAGGCATAGATAGGATAGAAGCCACTACAAATCTCAGTATCTAAAAGGAGGGCTGAGTGTGAAAGAAGAAAGCTTATGGTAAAAAAAGAAGCATTGCCTACGGTCAAAAGCTGCAGACTTATGAAATCCTCGCCATTGGCTATCTGTTCTAACGAGGAGTTAGAAGAAAGCAAGCTGGAACTAACACATGGATCGTGCGGCTGCAGACACTTGGTCCACGACTTTGGGTCCACATCGACCACTTGCTCCAGGCAGCCAGGCCAAGGCCACCCCCTTGTGGACGGCAGGGACAGAGCACCTACACAAAAGGGACTGAAGGACTGACCCAGCAACGCCAGGGGCAGGTGTTGCCAGCCCTGTGCCTGTGCAGTGCAGACACAACCATCAATACCAACACCCCAAAGACCAGAAAGGTGGGTCCAAGCCACGGGCGGGCACACTGCTCTGGGAGAGACCCGCCACACAGCACCGTCCTCCACTCGCAGATCCTGCTATCAAGGAGACACGATTTCAACCACCCTGGATTGATTCTAAGGAGCCCTGGTGGCACAGTGGTTAAGCGCTCGGCTGCTAACCGAAAGGTCAGCAGTTTGAGCATACCAGCCGCTCCGCGGGGAAAAGCTGTGGCAGTCTGCTCCTGTAAAGATTACAGCCTTGGAAACCCTATGGGGCAGTTCTACTTTGCCCTGCAGGGTCACTAGGGGTCGAAATCAACTCGACAGCAATGGGTTTTGGTTTTAGATTGATTCTACTCTTACTTAAGTAGGGGTTCTCGTTGCTCTCATGCAATTCCCTTTACAGGACACATGTGCACGAGGCACAGCTGGCAGGGTCGGGGGGAGAGTTAGGCCGCAGCTCTTCTCCCAGGACCACAGCATGTCCACAAAGGCTGGACACACGGCCACACATGCCCAGGGTCCCAGGAGCGCCAGGACACATGCTTGCTGGAGGGGTCACTGAAAATCAGTGTGCCACACGCAAGCAGCAAGCTCTGTTGTAGAACACTGAACGAACTGCAGAAAGCCTGGAAGCAGCCTGCACCCCCATCCAGGAGCCCAGCCACGGGGAGCACGTTTGGTGACAGCCATGGCCGCAGCAGTGGCCCCTCACGCCAGTGCCTCCCCCCAGAGCCCCGCCAACGCTCCCAGAGGGAGGCACCTTCTGCCGGGGCTAAGGGGGCTCTGAGGGCTTACGAGCCTGGAACCTCCCACTCCAGGCTGGAGCCGGGTGGGTGGGGCTTCCCACCACTGCGGGGCATCTCGCTCCCAGGCTGGGAGCACAAGCTTCTCTCATCCTGTCATCAATGGACCCCCCGGGGATGGGGCTCACACATCACAAAGGGCGCCAGAAGCACCGCACCACAGAGCCATGGAAACATGGACACTCACGGCCACCTGGACTTACCAGACAGAGTTTTGCGGCGATGAAAAGTTTTGATTAGGGAAACTGTAGGAAATGCCCCCGCCCCCCGGGAGTCATGGTGCCGAGCGGGTGGGGTGGGTTTCTCCCAGTACGGTGGGGGAGGCCCGAGAGAGGAACCACGGTGCTTGGACAGAGGCTGTCAGTCACCCTGGTTGTCACGTCCCGGTGACCGCAGCAGCAGCTGGGAGGGATGGGCAGGAGTCCCACACCGTCCCACAAAGGGAGACTTGAGGGGGGGCTGCTGTCACTGAGACCTTCTGTGCGGATCCCTGCCCAGGACACTGTCATGAAGAGCTGACCCTGATGCCCTGCTGGGGGCCCTGCTTTCCTGCAGTCTCTGAGCCTCTCAGGATGTGCCCGCACCCTCGGGGCCCCAGGAGCCCCTCTTTAGAGCCCCACCCAGGGCCTGCCTCTATAGTTCTGCCTCCAGCGTTGCCGGCCAGCCATGCCATCCCCTTGCTCTAGCCAATCTCTGGGCCCAGAACACATTCCCCTTACCCACTCCCACCCTACACACCCCAGAGGAAAGACTTGGTCCTGGCACCCCCCCCCATGCACCACCCCCACCCGTCAGTGAGGTGACCTGTCTGTGTATCAGCCCAGGATGCTGGCGCTCCTACGCCCAGCTTGCTGCACTCAGGGGGCTGTGGACATCTTTCCAGGGACCCACGAGGACTGAGCCTCTTGCCCTGGGCTGGTGCACAGTCGAGGCTGCAGGCCATCCGGGGTCCAGAGTCCCCAGACACTCAGGTATCTGACAGTAAATGGCTGTACTACCTGTGGAGGCTTCGTTCTTGGGGGGGAGCTGAGACAAGACAGCGGCTGTGAAGCCGAGAAAACAGCAACTCAAAGCAGCAGCTCCGTTTTCAGGACAGAGTTCTGCTCAGGGATGAGCTGGACTAGAGGGCCAGGGCTGCAGGGCTGGGAACGCAGCCAAGGGTTTCTGAAAACTCGCTCTTGGACCAGGAGCCCCTGGTGGCACAAACAGTTAAGCGTTGACTACTAGCCAAAAAGTTGGCAGTTCGAACCCACCCAGAGGTGCCTCGGGAGACAGGCCTGGTGGTCTGCTTCCAAAAGCTCACAGCCTTGAAAACCCGATGGACAATTTTACTCTGCACACGTGGGGTCGCTACAAGTCGGAGTCGACCCGAAAGCAACTGGAGACTCTTGTGCTAGGGAAACAGAGAAGTAACCAAAACTTAGGGGGATGATCAGTGCTGTGATGGGGGAAGGAAGGATGCAGGGGGGTCCCTGGGAGCAGCCAGGGGACGCAGGGGCTACCCTAAGAGCAGTGACATCCCACCCTCCACCCCACTGTGCCCAGATGCCACCTGTGCTGCCCCCGGGGCTCCAAATCCACAACCTGGCAGTGCTTCCCAGCAGGCCCACTGGCTGCCACGGCTGCCTCCCCCGTTTCCCCCCAGAATGAGCCCGCAAGGACAGGACCTTGAAATCATGCCACCAGCAGCCCAGCATCGAGTGTGTGCTCACAGTGCACTGGGACTCCCCAGAGGATCCTCTCCACCTCCCCAACGGCCCCGCTCCATCTGGGAGGAAGCATGACCCTCACCTCTATGCCCAGGCCACCTGCCCTCCCACCCAGGCCTCTCTGGGTGTCCATCCCTCCACATGTCGGTTTCCCCATCTGCAAAGTGGGGGTCACAGGATGACATGACGTCACAGGTGCACCTCACACGGAGCTTTCCCACAGAGAAAACCCAGTCACAGCCACGACAACTACCTGTCTGTCGTGGTTGTTGGCATTACCCCAACAGGCATCAGGCAAAATCCTGGATGACCTTGAGGGGGCCTCCCCACAGCCACACTGGGGGTTCATCCTTGGGCAGCCACCGTGAAGGACACACACACACCACGCATAAGAGACAAAGATGAATAAGAGACAATGAGACAGGAGGCAGGAGGGAATCAACGAAACCCAGAGCAGGTCTTTGAAAAGATGGATAAACTGATACACCTCCAGCAAGAGAGACAAAGAAAACAAGACACAAGTTACTAATATCTGAAAGGAAAAGGGGCTATCACTACAGACCCTGCAGACATTAAAAGGAGACTAGGGGAACACTAGGAACAACTCTACACACATAAATTCAACAACTGACAACAAATGGACCAATTCCTCAAAACCTACAAACTACGAAAACTCACCCTGGATGAAACATAATCTAAAACGTAACTGTAACCTGAAACTATTAAAGGTATTGAATCCATAGTTTAAAACTTTCTGAACAAGAAATCTCCAGGCCCAGATGGCTACACTGGTGAATTCCACCAAACATTTAAGGAAGAAATAACACCAATTCTAAACACTACAGCAGAAAATAGAAGAGGAAGGAACATTTCCCGAGTCATTCTATGAGGCCAGCATTACTTGATATCAAAACCAGACAAAGACAAGAAAGGGAAGCCAGAGACCAGTAACCCACATGAACATAAACAGAAAAATCCTCAACAGAATATTAGCAAATCTAATGCAGCAACTTATACAGCACAACATGACCAAGTGGGTTTATCTCAGTAACGCAGAGCAGGTTCGGCATTCGAAAATCAGCCGTAGTAACAAACCAAAGAAAAAATGTGTGATCATATCAACTGACACAGAAAAAGCACTTAACAAAACCCAACATCCATTCATGATAAGAACTCTTACTGGAAGGTAGGAGCAGAATACTTTCCCCCTAAGACTGGGAACAAGGCAAGAGTGTCTGCACTAAGACAAGAAAAAGAAGTAAAAGGAACAAATAAGACAGTCCCTATTCACAGACAACATGACTGTCTACACAGAAAATCCCAAAGGAGCTATTAAAAACAAAACAACCTCCCAAAACTAATAAGTAAGTTTAGCAAAGTCACAGGAAATAAGAACAGCACACAGAAATTAACCTGTTTCTACATACTAGCAACGAACAATTGAAAACTGAAATTTTTAAAAAGTATCATTCACAATAGCTCCTAATAAATGTTAGGATAAACCTAAAATAACGTATGGGAGCTGTATACCAGAAACGACCAGACACTGACAAAAGACCTTGGAGAAAGCCGAAACGAACAGAGGCATACTGTGTTCATGGACTGGAAGACCCAACATATGAAAAATGCCCATTCTCCCCACATTTATCAACAGATTTAACGTAATTCCAATCAAAATCCCAGCAGGCTCCCAGTGGTCACCTATTAGCCATAAGACAGAGTGGCTCATAAAATAAATAATGTCACCTGTGAGTATTGTGCTCCTCTAAACAATCATCTAAATGAGACGTAACGGTCAACATTTACCCTAGACCAAAGATGAGAAGGTAAGGGGGCACAAGGAAGCTAGATTAACAGAAACAGAACAACCAGAATGGAAATGATGAGAATGCTGATACATTGCGAAAAGTGTAACCAACATCACTGAATACTATGCATAGAAATTGTTCAATGAAACCTAATTTGCTATGTACATTTTCTCCAAAAACACAATAAAGTGTTAAAAAAATCCCAGTGGGATTTTTTGGAGATACACACAAACTTATTCTAAAATTTAAATGGGAAGGAAAAGGAACTACGATAGCTAAAATAATTTTGAAAAGGAAGAGCAAAGTTGGAGAACTTCTAGTTTTCCACTCCAAGACTTACTACGAATCTACAGAAAACAAGACATGTAATACTGACAAAAGAATTGGCATTGAGCAATGCAACAGCACAGAGAGAGCCCAGACGTAAAGCCATGCAAATATGGCCCGCTGATTATTACCAAAGGAACAAAGGCAATTCGCTGGGAAAGAATTACTCTTTCCCACTAACGATGATGGAACAACTGGACGTCCACACAGAGCACTTACCCTCTGACGCGCATGGGGTCCCCGCGCGTGGGCATCAACTTGACAGCAGCTAACAACAACACACGACGAAAAGGAACTCAGCCGACACCCCACGTCTTACACAACATCAACTCACAACGGATCACAGATCTAAGAAGTACAACTTAAAGCTGTAAAACTTTCAGAAGCAAATCTCCGTGATTTGGGGGTTAGGCAAAGATTTCTTAGACAGGACACTGTAAGTACTATTCATAAAAGAAAAAAATGATAAACCGGACTGCAGGAAAATTAAATTAAAAGCTTCTGCTCTGCAAAAGACAATTAAGATTTGCAAACCACATATCCAACAAAAGACTTGTAACTAGAATATATGAAAAACCTTCAAAACTCACCCTTAAGAAAACAAAAAAACTCAATTAAAACATGGACAAAAGACTTGAACAGACATGGTGGAGGTGGTCGTTGTCACCCGCCATCAAGGGAACAAAAGCTGCCCAGTCCTACGCCATCCCCACAATTGGCTGTGGATCACACCATTGTGATCCATAGGATTTTCAGTAGCGGGTTTTTGAAAGTAGATGGCCAGGCTTTTTTTCCCAGTCCGTCTTAGTCTGGAAGCTACACTCTGGAAACCTGTTCAGCATCACAGCAACACGCAATCCTCCACTGAATTCCGTGCAGGCAAGAATTCTACCAGTGAACCACACCACTGCCTCATCCAAAAGGATTAAGGGATGAGGAATAAGCATGAAAAGATGGTCAACATCACTCCCCACTAGGGAAACGCAAACGAAAGTCATGAAGAGATACCACTACACACCTACTGCTGTTGTGAGCTGCTGCCCAGTCGGCCCGACTCATGACCACCCCGTGTGTTAGAAAGCAGAACTGCACCACAGGGTTTTAATCTTTACAGAAGCATATTACCAGGCCTTTTTTTCCGTGACACTGCTGGGTGGGTTAGAACCACCAACCTTTCGGTTAGCAACCAATGGCAAACCACTTGCACCACCCAGCCTCCTCTACACATTAACCCGTTGCCGTCGAGTCGATTCCGACTCATAGCGACCCTGTAGGACAGAGAAGAACTGCCCCATAGGGCTTCCAAGGAGCAGCTGGTGGATTTGAACTGCTGACCTTCTCGTTAGCAGCCATAGCTCTTAAACACTGCACCACCAGGGATCCCCTCTACACATTAGAATGGCTAAAATACATACTGACAATACCAAGTGCTGTTGAAAATGTAGTGCAACTGGTGAGAATGCAAAACGCCACAACCACTCGGAAAGAGTCTGATGGTTTCTTATAAAGCTAAACACACACCTACCATATATCCAGCAATCGCACTCCTGGGTAGCTACCCTAGACAAATGAAAATTCATATTCACACAAAAAGCTGTACATGTTTATAGGAGCTCTATTCATAATCACCCCAAACTGGCAACAATCCAAAATGTCCTTCAACAAACTGTGGGCCATCCATACCATGGAATAAACAAACAGTTGCTGTGGAGTTGATTCCAACTCCTGGCGACCCCATGTGTGTCAGAGTAGAACTGTGCTCCATAGGGTTTTCAGTGGCTGATTTTTTAGAAGCAGATCACCAGGCCTTTCTTCCGAGGCACCTCTGGGTGGACTAGAACCTCCAACCTTTCAGTTAGCAGCCGAGTGCATTAACCATTCGCATCACCCCAGGATTCTCATACCAGGGAATGTTACTACTCAGATAAAAAAAGGATCAACTGCTGACACACACAACCTGGGTGAATCTCAAAGACATTAGGCTTAGTGAAAGAGACCAATCCCACAAGGTTACATGCTGATCCCACTTAAAGGCAAACCTATAGGGATGGAGAATAGATCAGGGATAGGGGTTGGTGAAGCAAGTGACAATAAAGAGACAGCAGGAGTTGGCTTGGGGGTGATGGGACTTTTTCTTTATCCTCACTGTGGTGGTTACCAGAATCTATAAATGTGTTAAAATTCACAGAACTCTACACGAAAATAAAGTCGATTTTACTGTATATCAATTAAAAAAAAAAAAAAAAAAGATGGGTCCATTCTCACTGTGTCCCAGGCCACAGTTTTCTCCTCTTCCTGTAAATTCGATTTTTAAAATCAAAGTTAAACATACACATGGTTTAAAGAGCCCAACGGGTCTACGATTCTATAAGGCTCATCACCTAAAGCAGCAGTCCCTCCCACCCCAGCGCCCTTCAATTTCGCTGGCCCAGAAGCACTCACTTCCAACTCCTGATGCTTCTGGCATTTGCCTAATTTTCTCCCAGCCACTCGCCCATCGCACTACCTGGGCGCCTATCAGTTGGCTCATCCCGACCTGGCCCCCACCTCCCGGTTCCTGTGACTGTCACATCCTCACAGCAGCGCGCGCTTCCCTTGTTTGCACAACTTCTCCTGCGTTGTTACTGGCTAGTTTGGTGCCCTCCTCCGGTGCTCCGGCCTCGGCCCTCCCCTGCGGCTCTGCCCCGGGCCCCTACCCGGCAGCCCGGCCCACCGCTGCCCCTCCAGCCACCCCCGTCTCCCCTCGTGGCGCCAGGTGCCCCGCAGAGAACAATACCCTGCACACGTCCGCGGGTGTCGGGGCTTCTATCGCGCGCGCGGGCCGGATTCCGGGTTCCGCGGGGTCCCGGCGACCGTCCGCCCGCCCGACCCGGGACGCACCGTCCAGAGACACGAACTGGCCCACAGCCGAGGAGCCTCCGCCGCTGTTCTCTACGAACTGCACCTCGGACACGATGATGTTGTCCTCGAGCACCGAGCCGCAGCCAGTGCACACGGCATCGCCGCGCGCCGCGTCGAACTCGATGTCGGTGCCGCCGCACCCGCGGCACACGCGGCCCGTCATGCCGGCGGCACCGGGCGCCCG
>NW_004443981.1:18169056-18192640 GCF_000243295.1 Trichechus manatus latirostris
GCGCCCGCCGATTCGCAGCGGCAGATTCGCCGCGGGCGCCGGGGCCGACACGGCAGCTCCCGCAAAGGGATAAGAGCCGTGGGCAGAGGCGGGGGACACAAAGACTCGAACCCGTGACCTTCGAGCCCGACTGCAGCCGCCGGGCCTCGGTACCCACAAACCAGTAGAACCAGCGGGCGGTGCGCTAGCGTCTGAGGGAGGAGTGAGGAGGCCGGCGAGGCGGGGCCTGCTGGGGCGGGACTTGATTGGGACAGGGTGGAGAGTGGTGGGCGGGGCCTTAGGGTGACGGGCGGGGTCTGGGGAAGGGGGCTTGATTGGTAGTAGTGGGCGGGGCCTTAGAGTGGGACTGGGAACGGGAGAAGTGGGCGAGGCCTTAAAGTAACTGGTAATCTGAGTGGGAGGTAATAGGTACTGGTGGGCGGGGCCTTGGAGTGGCAGGCCGGACCTGCGGGGGCGGGGCCTGACTTGGACCAGCAGGGCATGGTGGGCGTAGACTGGAAGGGGGCGTGGCTTGATGGATGGGGCCTGGGGGCGGGGCGGGGCGTCGAAGGCGGGGCCTTGGAGTGACGGGCAGGACCTGATTAAGATGGCGAGTGGTGGGCGTGGCCTTATCGGGTCGAGAGGCGAGGTGGGCGGGGCCGGGCGCGTGGGCGGGCACGAAGGGAGATGCCCTCCAAGAAAGGCCTCAGAGTTCCAGGGTGAAGACACCGACCCAAGGCCGCCAGCCCGCTGACCCAGCTCCTAAGCCTCCTGGAGGTGCCTGGACGCTCGCAATGCACCACCCAGTCAGCTAGTCGTCATTTCCCCTAGGACTCGCAGGCCCCTGGCGATTATCGTGGTGGTCACCTGCCCAGGGTGGACCCTGCTTGACGCCCGCCCGCAAATATCTGCGCATTCCTTTCACGGTGGCCACAAAACCCACAGAGTTCCTGGGAATGAACCCAAACAGAAATGTGCAAGACTACATTTCTTTAAATCTCTAGAGCTTCACTAGAGGATATACAGAAGATTAAATTAAATCAGAAAAACGCCCCTTCCCAGATCAGAACAAAGCTATAAAATCGAAAACTCTTCCCAAGTCGCTTTATAAAATCGATATAAGCCCAGTCAAAATGTCAATAGGATTTTCCAAAGACCTTGATAAGTCTGTCCTGATGGAAGAACTGTATCTTGAGCATTCCTGAACCTGTACTGTAACATGTTACTTCCCTAATAAACCCCATAATCGTATTATTTGTGAGTTCTGTGTGGCCACTGCAATGAATTATCAAACCCAGCAGAGAAGTAGAGAGTGCCATGAGAAGGATGGCTGGTGTGAGAATTGGTATAAATGGCAGAGAGAAGAGGCATGTCTGACCTCCACCTCATAGAAATCAGCCTTGGGCTGTTGAGGTTGATTCTCCTTTCTTGTGAAATTAGAGGAGGTCAGATGCTGCCCCCCACACCATTTTTATACCAAAAGAACGATCACTCATTGTCTTGGTTATCTAGTGCTACTATAACAGAAATACCACAGGTGGATGGCTTTAACAAAGAGAACTTATTCTCTCACAGTCCAGGAGGCTAGAAGTCGGGATTCAGGGTGCCAGCTCGAGAGGAAGGCTTTCTCTCTGTCAGCTCTGGAGGAAGGATCCTTGTCATCTATCTTCCCCAGTGGAGGAGCTTCTCAGTGCAGGGACCCAGGTCCAAAGGATACGCTCTGCTCCCAGAGTTTCTTTCTCGGTGGTATGAGATCCTGCTATTTCTCTGCTCATTTTTTTTATATCTCAAAAAGAGATTGAGTCATGTCTCATTAACATAATTGCCGCCATTCACACCTCATTAACATCATAGAGATAGGATTTATGACACGTAGGAAAATCATATCAAATGACAAAATGGTGGACAATCACACAATACTGGGAATCATGGACTAGCCAAGTTGACACATTATTTTTGGGGGACACAATTCAATCCATGACATTCCATCCTTTGGCCCCCCAAAATCCATGTCCTTGCCACGTGTAAAACACATTCACCCCATCATATCATATTATGGCAAAAGTCTTAAATCAACTCTAAATCCAAAATTCAGAAATTCCTCTTTATCTGTGAAATCTGGAATACAAGTTATCTGCTTCCAAAGTACAATGGTGCAACAGGCACAAGCTAGACATTTCCATCACAAATGGGAGAAACTGGAGAGAAAGAAGGGATAACAGGCACCAAGCAAGTCAGCAGAACACATTGCATTAGCCCTCAAGGCTTGAAAATACTCCGTTCTTTGAGACCATTTACACAATGGCCCTGCCCTCCAGGCTCTAGGTATTGGCCACACTCTCTGGATTCTGAGTGGAGGTCGCTCAGCCCTAGGCTTCAGCTCCACCTTCCAGGCCCACTGGAATGGCAACTCTGCTCCCTCAGCTTTGGGCAAACCATTCTCCTAGTCCATCTGAGAGGCAACTCCACCCTTTGAGACTGAGGCAGCTCTGCTTCCTGTGTTCCTTGTCTCTTCAGCTTCTGCTTCCTGGTTCCTTGACTTCTCCACCCCGTGGGCCTCACTGCCCATGTCTGCCCTGCTGGGGCAAGTGTTCCAAAGCTCTGTAGCTCCAACAATAAGTGCCTGGAGGCACCCCACTCCACCAGGAAGCCACTGCACAAAGGCACTCAGCTCTCTTGCTCCATGAGTTGGCTCCAGCACTGTCTCGCTGGTCTTCTGGTTCTCTGCTGCTGCTTCTCGCCGTCTGTGCTGTAACAGCTCTCCTCACTTCCTTCTGAGTCCTCACCAGAATTGTCTTTGACATCCATAATTTCACCAACAGTCTCTTCAAGGCAATCTAGACTTTTACTATTAGGTACTTTAAAATTTTTCCAGAGCCCTGAACATCAAAGGCAAAGTAGAGGAATAGGACTGAGTGGCACGGGGAGGAAGACATGGTTCAGAAGCAGCAAGGGGTTGCCAGACCTGACCCAGTGGGAGCCAGCACCCTTCAGGCCAGATGGGCTGGTGTGTGCGGTGAGGCAAGCAGTGGCACTCGGGAAGCATTTTCCACATCATGAGAGACCGAGCAGCAGAGAGTCTACTTGGGCCTCCAGAACCAGTGAAAAGTGGTGCTCAGTCGGCAAAAGATAAGTACGTGTGTATGATCTACTGCACAGATCTGTAAACACCCCCTTTGGGAGAAACCTCTCTCCCATTTACCTGCCCCCTCCCTGCTCTGCAATGAGTCCTGGGCCAGCTTCAGTGATTGCTGAGTCCCCTGGGCCAAAAGTAGGACCCATCATGTGCCTTGAGCCATTCTCTCGGCCTTGGAGAGGGAACAAATTAACAAACAGGAAAAAATAATCTGCTGGCTCCCCTAAGCCGGGAACTCAGTGTAGGCACATCTCCTTTGCCTAGGCATAGGCATAACGAGTCCATGGACTTTGAATGCCTTTCACCCCTGCATAGACCTGTGTGGGCCCATTTCAACAGTGTAGGCCCTCATTACCACAGTACAACAGGGTATATACGTGAAGCCTAACTTCAACTGTATTAGCTATGTGGTGAAGTCGCAGGTTCATGACATTTGACACTGCTCTGCTCATTAAGCAGGGTCCTCACCTACCCACATCAGGGGCCTGAGGACTGGTGACTGCACTGATGCCACCTAGACACCCACAACAGGGGTCCAAGAATAAGTGGTGCCTCTCAGTCCTTACAGCCAACAGCATCGGGTGCTCATAGTCGGGCTGCAAAACCCACCCACCTATGTGCTCTAGGGAACAGGGACACGCTTTCCTCCCAGACACTCAGGGGCAGCTGTCGGCCCCCTGCCTTGCTCAGCATGTGACCCCATACTGCAGCCAGATACCTGTGCCTATACCAATCACCCCTGCCCATCTAGGACTGTAGGTGAGAGCCTGCACCATACACTTGGTGACCAACTACCTGGATACCTGAGCTGAATCCATACAAGAAAAGTAAACAGACTCCTGGGCTCACAGGACATTAGAGCTTCAAAGGTGCCAATAATCAAACTAGTTCACACGAGCAGCCTATTTGGGCATATCAAAAATAAAATTCTTCCAGCCTCTGCCCATTCAGTTTTAAAACTTTTCCACATTTTAGGTATCTATCAGAGCAGCACCCCACTCTTGGTACTGTCTTAGTTATCTAGTGCTGCTATAACATAAATACCACAAGTGGATAACTTTAACAAAAAGAAATTTATTCTGTCACAGTCTAGGAGGATATAAGTCTGAATTCAGGGTGCCAGCTCCAGGGGAAGGCTTTCTCCCTCTGTTGGCTCTGAAGAAAGGTCCTTGTCATCAATCTTCCCCTGGTCAAGACACTTCTCAGCACAGGGACCCCGGGTTCAAAGGACACGCTATGCTCCCAGTGCTTCTTTCTTGGTGGTATGAGATCCCCCTCTCTCTCTGCTCGCTTCTCTTTTTTATATCTTGAAAGAGATTGACTTAAGACATAATCTAATCTTGTAGATTGAGTTGTGCCTCATTAACATAACTGCTGCTAATCCCACCTCATTAACATCATAGAGATGGGATTTACGACACATAGGAAAATCACATCAGATGACAAAATGGTGGACAATCACACAATATTGGGAATCGTGGACTAGCCAAGTTGACACACATTATTTTGGGGGGGACACAGTTCAATTCATGACACTCAGCTATATCAAAATTTAGCATTTTTTTCGTATTCTTTATATGCTTATATATAGATACAGATATAGCTATAGATATATAAATATAGGTATGTATCTAGAGTTGCTGTTATTGCTAAGAGCACAGAGCCTGTGTCTTCCCAAATTCCAATCCCCTCCCTCCCTGCCCAAAGGTAACGCCTACCCTGTACTGGCTGATAGTTAGTGCCCTGCAGATTTTTATACTTAACGACCATATCTCTGTGTGTATCTATAAATAATGTATACTACTGTTTTGCATGTTTTTAAATTGTATATAAATGATCTCATACCTGATCTTCCACAACTTACTTTTTTTCCTCATCAATGTTTTTGAGATTTATTTAGACTGAGACACTACTTTTCAATGCTGTAGTCTATTGTTGAAGAAACAGAACATAATTTATTTATGCATCTCCTGCTGAGGAAACTGAGGGCACTGCCATGAGCATTCATCCCCATGTTCCCTGTGCATGTGTCAACATTTCTCTAGGATGATACATAGGACTTTACCACATATGGCGAAATTAATCTCCAAAATTGTTTTATGAAATTATAGTCCAATAGTCCAATATTGCCCTTTATACTCGCCAACTCTTGGTATACTAGTTATCTATTGCTGCGTAACAACTTACCCCAAAACTTAGCAGTTTAAAACAACAAAAATTTATTATCTTATGCAGTTTTTGAGGGTCAGGAATTTAAGAGAGACTTAGCTGGGTGATTCTGGCTCAGGGTCTCTCATGGGATTACAGTCAAGGTGTCTGCCGGGGCTGCGTCATCTAAAGACTTAATGGGACTGGACTGTCCACTTCTAAGCTCACTCACGTGGCTGTTGGCAGTAGGCCTCAGTTCCTCACAGGGTGGGCCTCTTCATGGGGCTGCTTGAGTGTCCTCACAACATGGCGGCTGGCTTCCCCTGGAGCAAGTGATCCATGAGAGATCAAGAAGCCACAACACCTTTTATGACCTACCCTTGGAAGTCACACTCCATCACTTCTACCACACTCTATTAGAAACAAGTCACTATATACGTCCCCCACTCTAGGGTGAAGAGGGTAAGCTCCATCTCCTGGAGGCAGACATTTTCATGAATGTGTTTTAAAACCCCCACATGCCCCACACCTTTTCCTATGCTGACCAAGGCTCATGGCCGCTGGTCTCTTTACCAATGGCACTGGAAGCTCTCGACAACAGAGGAGAGGCTGCAGACTTCCAAGAAAGAAGGAGCAGCATCCAGGAGCCCTGTTCTTAGCAGAGTGAAAGAGGGATGTTTGAGGATGTGTGAGAGTGTGGACAGTATGTTACTCACCCATTCCAGCTGAGGAAAATAGTGAAGAAAAGGCTCAGAGCAAACGGCAGAGAGCAGGACAGGGCCCTCGAGATGCAGGAGCTGAAGAGGTGAGAGAGCAGAGCTGGGAATGTTGCTCTACCTATGTCTCTGCTACCTGTCTAGACAGAGAGAAAAGAGGTGACAGCTGGGACAGGGATGGAATGCGATTTCCCATCTAGCTGAAGCCCCAGAGTTGAGCACAGTGGGCACTCTATTCCCTACATTTGAGACAGGTCCCCGACCAAAGGCCTGTCCCCAACTTACCAATATAGTGCCAGACTGCACCAGGTCTCCTGCTCCAGTGCAGGCTGTGAAAGAGGCTGGGGGTGTGTTGGCTCCATCTCAGGTGGTTCTTGGGAACAGGGAGGACTTGGGCTTTGCTCTTCCCCATCCCACAGAGAAGAGGGCCCTGTAAAGGGAATTACAGGCAATCACCCTGCATTTGGGGAATGCCTGGAGGAGGGAACCTACCCTTCACCCCCTGGTTAGTGTTTGCTGTGCTGCCCCAAAAGATGCAGCCCCAAGGTGGTGAGACAGGTTGTGGGGGGCTTGGTGGGTGTCCTGGAGTATAGGGTGTACCAGAAAGACTGCAGCCTATCTGCTGTCTTCAGAGGAGGGGGCATGGTGGAAGCAGCTATGGAGGCTGCAGAAGCAAGAAGGCACAGCAGAGGTGGCCTGAACTACCAGTGTGCAATATAGAATTCTAGGCTGGCAATCATTTTCTTTTGGCACTTTCAAGACATCATTCCATTATCTTCTTCCTTCCATCGTTTCTGTCAAAAAGTCTGCCATCTGTCTTTTTGTTGCACATTTGAAGAAAATGTATCGTTTTCCCTGGATTCTTTTTGTTTTCTGCAGTTTTACTATGACGTTCCTAGGTGTTTTTCATTGTATGTCTCCTACTTAAACTTCAGAAAGCTTCTTGAATCTATGGTTTCCGTCTTTCATCAATTTTTAAAAATTCTTGTCCAATGTCTTTTCAGACATTGCTTCTGCATCATTCCCTATTTTTCCTCACTTTCTGGGATTCCAGTTACACCAATGTCGTATTTTTACTATGTCTCATATATTTCATATATCTACTATGTGTTTTTTTCCTTCTTTTTGTCAGTTGCACTAATCCTATCTTCTGCAGTGTATAATCTGCCTTAAACTCATCTCTTAAATTCTTAATTTTAGTTATTTTATATTTCAGTTCTAGAATTTTAATGATTTTTTTATAGGTTCCAATTCTCTGTCAAAATTATCTTTCCACTTTTTTATTTATTTTAAAGTTCATTCTAAAAATTCAAATAGCTGGTAACCTATGGATTTATTTCTATTGTTTATTCTTGGTTTATGTGATCTTCCTTCCTGGCACACCTGCTTATTCTGCAATAAATTATGATCATTGTGTCCAAAGGGGAAAAAAATACTGGAGAGGCTCTGGCTGTCGTGTTCCATTATTCAGAGAAAATTTAATTTTCCTCTGTTGATCACATAGAATAGGGACTGGCTCCTTGATGCAACTAAGTAATGACATGACACCAAGCTTTATTTCAGGGTTTGTGAAGGTCGGTCTATTTTTTTGCTCCTAAGGTGGAACCCTTCAGGGGTCAAACTGAAAGTCCGAGGTATTTACCACGCCCCCTCATGGGCTGAAGTCTAACGTTTTGAGATTGTTGAAATCCCTGCCTGTTTTTTTTTTCTTTCTTTCTTCTTCCTTTGTTTACTTAGGTCTTTTTAAATTTCTCCCAATAATGCTTTTGTGTGTGTTTTTTTAAACAGCTTTTTTGAAGTATAACTGAATACAATGACTGTATATATTTAAAATATACAATTTGATAACTTTTGACATATGTTTACACCCATGAAACCATCACCACAATCAAGATAATGAGCAGATCTGTCATCCCCAAAAGTTTCCTCCTTCCCTTCCACTTTCACATCCCTGAAATTGGTAGTTTTTGTCTTCTTTCTTTTTCCTGGACCAGTCCAGCTAAAGGTTTATCGATTTTGTTGACCTTCTCAAAGAATCAGCATTTGGTTTATTGATTTTCTCCATTGTTTGTCTGTTTACTATTGTATTGATTTTCACCCTGATCTTTTTTTCATTCCTTCTGCTTAATTCGGGTTTAATTAGTTAATGTTTCTACTTTATTAAGTTAGAAACTGAAATAATCTATTTGAAACATTTTTTTCTTTTATAATATAGACAGTTTAGTTTATAAATTTCCCTCTAATTATTGCTTTAGCATAATCCCACAAATTTTGATAAGTTGTGTTTTGATTTTCATTCAATTCAAACTTCTAATTTCCCTTTTGGTTTCTTCTTTGACTCAGGGATTACTTGGAAGTGTGTCACTTAGTTTCCAAGCATTTGGGGATTTTTCAACGCTTTCTGTTGCTGATTTCTATGCAAAATGTTCTCTGTCACAATTGCATTTGATTCTCATAAAATTACTATGTTTCAGATACTGTTATCCTCATTTATAGAGGAACTCCCTGAGAATTTGAGGAGTGACAGCCCCAAATCACACAGCCAGCAGGTGACAAAGCAAGAATTCAACCCATTTCTGTGGGGCTGTTGAATTCCTATTCTCACCTGGTACACTAGAGGCGTTCCCAGTATGAGGTCCCCGAAGGAGGTGAGTGAAAGGAGTTCTGGAAGCACAAAACGGGGTGGGGGCACCTCCTAGGACACAGCGTCACAGACTTCATTGGTCAAAGGAGCAGGGAGTGGAACCAGTGGCATCCACAAAAGCAAGAGTTTTAAAGAGGGTGGCTCCACTGGGTAATAGCCGCGTGGTGGGTGCTGCCAGAGCTAAGAAGACTTTGCTCAGAAAGGACCAGAGAGAGGGGATGAGGCAACCCAAAGAACCAGCTTGGAGTGAGAATGTAGGGACGCTTCCTCCCTGGGAATGTCTGTCCAGTTCTCCCGAGTCTCCCCAGTAGAGCACACAGCAGACACTCAATAAACACTTAGGACTGACTCATAGGCTTGAGCCCGATTGACAAGCTCAAAGAGTCAAGTACACTAGCCCTCCTGAGCACCTACGCTGGGCACAGAATACCAGCTGCTTCTTTATACTCGTTATCTTCTGCACTTCTTACTCAACCTTTGCTCAGGAACGCACCAAGCCAGCTGCCATCAAGTCACTTCTGACTCCTGGGGACCCCATGTATGTCAGAGTAGAACTATGCTCCACACAGTTTTCAATGGCTGATTTTCTAATGTAGATCGCCAGGACTTTCTTCTGAGGTGACTCTGGATGGACTAGAACCTCCAACCTTTTGTTAGCAGCCGAGGGCATTAACCATTCCCCCCGCCCCCAGGGGCTCCCACCTGCACTTTACAGGAGAGGAAACCAGGGTGCAAAGAGGGTGAGCAGTTACCTCAGTCCAAGCAGTTATAAACAGTGGGACGTTGGGTTTTCTCCCAGAGCTCTCTCACTCCATGGCACACAAGAGCAGACCGGTCAGGCCCAGACTGGGGACTTGGGTCATAAACATTCCTTCAAGGGGACCCCAGAGAACTTGAAAGCAATTTGGGTGTCAGATTTAAAAGAGAGAATAGCTTTAATCTAAATGTAATCTGTCCGTGAAACTCAAACCAGGAGATATTTCCCCTCCTCAGGGCCCAAGGAAGATTCCCTGGCCAGGTGGGTTATAGTTATGGAGTGAGGGCCCTGGCCTCCCCCAGCTGCCAGCCTCAGTGCCTTTTCCAGGCTCAGTGTCTGCATGGGGAAGAGGACCAAGGCCGAGCGCTTGGGCTTCCGTGGGCCTCCCTTAACCTGCTACGTGGCCTGGGACCAGTTCTTTCCTTCCTCCAAGTTTCCATCTCCTTGTCCACATTACAGGGGCGAGAGCAGTTGTTATTTTTTCAGACTACTCAGAATCCAAGCCCCCTTCCTGTCTGAGGGGCCCCCAACGTGGTGTGACATTTGGTGGGAGCCAAGTTCCACCTCCTGGCCAGTCACCGCCCTATGACCTCAGCTCCATCAGTCACACGCTTCTGTCCAAGACTGGCTGTGGAGGGCCTGACTCTAGACAAGGGGCTCCTCATGCAGCGATCAGCTGGTTGGGTGTCACCTGCCGTGCCAGCATCTCTCTGAGCCCTGTGGCTTCATTTTCCTCCTCTGTACAGGGAGGAGGGAGGCCCAGATGCTTCCTACTGCTGCTTCCAGACCTGGGCTCTGCAGTCTGGAGGAAAGTTCCTGAACTCAAGGCATCTAGAAGGTCCTGAGATGCAGGAGCATCATTTTGGGGAGTGAGGAGGGATATGGCTACTGCCTTTTGAAATGGAGCCTTTTCCTAGTTCCCTATGCTCAGAGAATTCACCTCTCCCAGGTCAGCGCGTTCAGATGGCAGGAGGAAGCTCATCCGGGGATGCACTCAAGCGGATGTGGGAGCAGAAAGGATGGCAGTTTACAATTTAGCAAGCTAGGAATCACCCCATCCTTTACCAGTGTAAAAGGGGGGAAAGTTAATTTGCATCTGATTTGCCCACAACTTCTTAATGATTACACTTGGCAAATGAAATGTCCACGGGGCCCCAGGTACTGCACAGTCCCCACCCTCTGGGGCCCTGCCCTCAGGAGGCCCACAGGGATGCCACAGTCAAAGTGTCACCTCCCCAGATGCTCACCGAGGGGGCCTGGTCAGCTCCTCATTCACAGGGTCCAGGGGACTGCAGAGGGCCCCCTGTGGGAGCTGTTCTTGTACACAGGGCATCCCTGGGGAGCAGACCCTAAGGTTAGGCCAGTGTTCTTATAGAAGACTCGGCGACAGGAGTCTTCAGACCTTGGCTGATGATGCCCCCAGTACACGCTGCAATGAGGGAAGGAAAGGGACTGGTCAGGGAGAGGTGTCAGGAGGGGAAGCAGCAGGCACTACAGGGGGCTGGCCTGCACGCCAGCTTGCCTCACTTTGGCCTGGAAGACAGGTTCCTTCCTGCGCCAAGGCCCCAGGATTCTTCTCAGGAGCCCCTGCTTGTCTCATAGTCTAATGGCTCACCTGTCAACCCAGCTCAGTCTTAGGAGCAGGGCATGTTTTACAACACCTGGTACAGACCTGAAAAAATACAGATGCTCAGAGGCTGAGCAGGAGCATGTGCCTGGGACACGTGACATACAGGTTCCTACCTCGGGCTCTACCAGGCTCACTCTTGCCCCAGAACCTGGGAGAGTGCACAGCCCAGAACTGGGCAGCCATTACATTTCAGCAAGAAGGGTTCCCCCCACATCTTTTTATGGAAATTTTCAGACAGTGAAGCCCTTATACCCTCCGCATGGATTCTGTAATTAGCACTGAGTTCTGCTTGATCCTCTCAGCCTCCCTCTGTCCACTCCTCTCTCCCTTCATCTGGATGCAGTTCACAGTGAGGTGCAGCGGCCAGGCCCTTCACCCCAAATAGCCCAGCATGCACTGCGTGAGCTGGATTTCAAGATTTGTTTACTCTTTTAAGGTAAAATGTGCATACGTTGAAAGGCACAAATCTTCAAGGTACCATTTAAGGAATTTTTTTTTTTTTAATTATTACTGTGGTAAAATAGATAACAAAATATTTGTCGTTGTAGTCATCTTTACATATACAATTTAGTGACCTTAATTATAGTCACCATGTTGTGCACCCGTCACCACTATCCATTCCCGAAAGTTTTTCATCACTCCAAACAGAAATTCAGTGCCCCGTAAGTAATACTTCCTCTCTCCAACTCCCATCCACCCCTATTTTTAGGTGACGTTATTGTTATTGTTAGGTGCCGTGGAGCCAGTTACGACTCATAGCGACCCCACATACAACAGAATGAAACACTGCCCAGTCCTGCGCCACCCTCACAATCATTATACTTGAGCCCATTGTTGCAGCCACTGTGTCAATCCATCTAGTTGAGAGTCTTCCTCTTTTCTGTTGACCTACTTTACCAAGCATGATGTCATTCTCCAGGACTGGTCTCTCCTGATGACACGTTCAAAGTATGTGAGATGGAGTCTCACCATCCTCACTTCTAAGGAGCATTCTGGCTGTACTTCTTCCAAGACAGATTTGTTCATTCTTCTGGCAGTCCATGGGATATTCAATATTCTTCACCAACACCATAATTCAAAGGCATCAGTTCTTCTTCGATCTTCGTCATGCATTGTCCGGTTTTTGTATGCATATGAGGCTATTGAAAACACCATTGCTTGGGTCAGCTGCACCTTAGTCCTCAAAGTGACATCTTTGCTTTTTAACACTTTAAAGAAGTCTTTTGCAGCAGATTTGCCCAATGCATTGCATCCTTTGATTTCCTGACTGCTGCTTCCATGGGCGTCGATTCCGGATCCAAGTAAAATGAAATCCTTGACAACTTCAGAATTTTCTCCTTTTATCATGATGTTGCTTATTGGTCCAGTTGTGAGGATTTTTGTTTTCTTTATGTTGAGGTGTTACTTACTGTCTTAGTTATCTAGTGCTGCTATAATAGAAATACCACAAGTGGATGGCTTTAACAAAAAAATTTATTCTCTCACAGTCTAGTAGGCTAGCAGTCCAAATTCAGGGCGCCAGCTCCAGGGGAAGGCTTTCTCTCTCTTCCAGCTCTAGAGGAAGGTCCTTGTCATCAGTCTCCCCCTGGTCTAGGAGCTTCTCACTTCAGGAACCCCAGGTCCAAAGGATGCTCTCCCCTCCTGGGGATACTTTCTTGGTGGTACGAGGTCCTTCCATCTCTCTGCTCAATTTTCTCTTTTATATCTCAAAAGAGATTGACTCAACATACAACCTAATCTTGTAGATTGAGTCCTGCCTCATTAACATCATAGAGGTAAGATTTACAACACATAGGAAAATCACATCAAATGACAAAATGGTGGACAATCACACAATACTGGGAATCATGGCCTAGGCAAGTTGACACATATTTTGAGGGGATACAATTCAATCTATAACACCCACCCCTGGTAACCACTAATAAACTGGTCTCTATGCATTTGCCTATTTCTGACTATTTCATACACGTGGGATTTCATTCAGCACAATGTCATTGAGGTTCATCCATGTTGTAGTATATATCAGAACTCCACTTCTCTTTATGGCTGAGTAATATCCCATTGTATGGACGGACCACAGTTTGTTTATCCATTCATCTACTGACAGACATTTGGGCTGTTTCTACCTGTTGGCCGTTGTGAATAGTACTTCAATGAACATTGGTGTACAAGTATCTGTGTTTCTGCTTTCAAGTCTTTTGGGAATTGTTGGGTCACATGATCAATGAGTTTTGACAAATCAGCATGCAGTCCTGCAATACAGGCAAACCTATTTTTGCAAAGGTTCAGCCTATTGCAAAATTAAATATTCTGTACAAACACATAATCTCCTGGCCAAAAGGGGAAATGCCACTAGCGATGTGCTAGATGGGATAAGTTTCCCTCCCTGGGTGCCAGTACTCCTGAACCCCACTGTCCCCTGAGGGTCTCAGTGAGGTCAGGAGGCTGATCCAAAGCTCACACCGATCCCTTGAGTCCAATTAGGCTGCTCTTCCCTCGAGTCTGCCACTAGATGTGTCTCCAGTTAATTCCCTCTTATTCCAGTTAAAGTCACTCCCTAACAGGACCCATCCAGGTGAATCTAATTAGTGTTCAAGGTCTGGGAACTCCTGGGAAATGTTTTCTGTAATTGCCTCTTTCTCTTCTTCGGAAAATTAGCCAATGAAAACCTTATGGATCACAACAGAGCATTGTCTGATTCTCTTGCTTTGGACACGTCATCAGGAGAGAGCAATTGCTGGAGAAGGGCATCATGTATGGTGAAGTAGAGGGCCAGCAAGGGCTTCACGTCAGCCTTCTGACCTCACCAAGAGCCTCAGGGGAGGGTGCGACACACGGATGGACTCGAACATACCAGCAATTGTGAGGATGGTGAAGAACTGGGCAACGTTTTGTTCCGCTGTACATGGGATCACTATGAGTTAGAGTCACCTCTACAGAGCCATCTGTCTGTCTGTCTAGCTATGTCTGTCTAGCTATCTATCTAGCTGTCATCTCTCTCTGTCTAGCATCTGTCCATTTATCTCTTCCTCCTCCCCTAAAAGGAGGCAGTCACCAAGTCACATCAAGTCTGTCTTCCCAGTTGTTCTCAGTTGCACCTGTCCTTTCTACCTCCACTGCCGCCGCCCAGGCCAACCCTGAAGCATGTGCTGAGGACCCTGCTGCCTCTCCCTCTTCCCTCTCAACTGTGCCCCATGCCAGCGACACAAAGCTTTCAGGAAGATTTATGTCACTTGGGTCTCTTTTTGCTCAAAAGCCCACAGCGCCCCCACTTCTCCACTTGCTCCAGGATAAAACCTGGCATTCAAGGCTCCCTCGATACAGCAGACTTTATTTCTTTGAAGAAATAATGTTGCTTTCAGATGACCAAAATCACATTTGCTAATTGTAGGGCATTAGGAAAAGAAAGACTATCTAAGGACACACAGGAATCGTTCAAACATTTCTTTGAATATCATCGAGGTTTGGTGTCCATTCATATGCATTGCAGCCATTGGTGTTTTGCCTTTTGTAAATGCTCCGCAAGTTAACATCCTTTGCTGATTTTTGCATTATGGTCTCAGTGTTTTCCTCTCTTTTACAATGTTTAAATTACGCATCCGCTTATTGTGACAATATTTGCATTGTGGGAAATCCAGAGAAGTATTAAAATTTAAATACAAAGATCACCCTTATTCTCCAGGTCTAGGATCACCAGGATCAGGATAAGGAGATCTGCTGCTGGGCCTTCTCCTGACCACTATTCCCGACCCAGACGAGCTGTGTGTTCAGCTTTGCATTCTGATTTTTCACGTAATAGTGTTGTTGTTGTTCTTGTTAGCTGCCCTTGAGCTGCCCTTGACTCATGGTGACCCCATGCACAGCAGAACAGAACACCGCCCTGTGATTGGTTGTGGACTGGGCCATTGTGATCCACAGGGTTTTCATTGGCTGATTTTTGGAAGTAGATTGCCACATCTTTCTTCCTAGTCTGTCTTAGTCTGGAAACTCCACTGAAACCTGTCCACCATGGGTGACCCTGCTCGTATTTAAAATATTGGTGGAATAGCTTCCAGCATCACAGCAACATACAAGTCACCGTGGTATGACTGACAGACGGTGTGGGTCATGACCTCAGGTTTATGTTAAGGTGACCCACGGAAAGTGCATCTCGTTCTAATTTACAATCCCCCAATACTGGTGACAAGGAACATTTTTCCTCTTATGCTCACTGCTGCTTCTGTGAACCTTCTGTCACTGTTGTTGTTGTTGTTCGGTGCCATCAAGTTGGTTCCAACTCATAGTGACCCTACAGGACAGAGTAGAACTGCCCACTGGGTTTCCAAAGACAGCTGGTGGATTTAAACCACCAACCTTTTAGTTAGCAGCCGAGCTCTTAACCACTACACCACCAGGGTTCCCAAGGCCCGATAGCCCTGTGTTTTCTTATGTGGTTTGACTATAGAAACTGGTATTATCTTCCTCTGTTTTTATTACACAATTAACACATGATCCTTGTAGAGAAAATAAAAAATACCTATAAACAAAAAACAAACTCCCACCATGCAGAGATCATTTCTTAACATATTGGGTTAATTTCTATGCTTTCAGTATTTTCCCCATACTTGTGAATACATATTTTACATGCATAGAGGTATCTCTCACTTTCCAAAAGTTCACTTTACTCCACTCTGCTTTTACGAAAGACTTACATTCATACCTGTTTCCGCTAACCCGAAGAAATCCAAAGAGCATTTTTGCTTTTATGAAAAAAGGTGAAATAGCGTTCAGCATTTGTTAGCAGCAAGCGTTAAAGAAGCAGTGAGCACCCGGAGCAGCGAGAGTGGCGCTGCCAAGCTCCTTCCCCGGGAACTACACTCAGCTCCTGCTTTTACTATATGTTAGTGTGAACTACACTCAGCTCCTGCTTTTACTATATGTTAGTGTGAACGGCACTCGGCCTCCGCTTTTACTATATGTTAGTGTGAACGGCACTCGGCCTCCGCTTTTACTATATGTTAGTGTGAACGGCACTCGGCCTCCGCTTTTACTATATGTTAGTGTGAACTACACTTGGCTCCTGCTTTTACTATAAGTTAGTGTTATTTTAGGGTTTATGTGTTGTTTGGTATGATTTGGTAGGTTATTTTTTGGGCCTGGGAATACTCAAAACAATTTCCCATATAAATTAATAGAAATTGCTTCTTTGATTTATGTCATTTTGGCTTATGAAGGGTTTCATAGGAACACTTTCAGACTGGGGGGTGGGGAATGTATAAACATTTACATACAAATACACATTTTATAAGTACAAGTACATGCACGTAAGTCTTGTTTAACCAAATGGGATCACATTATACATTCTATTCTTAACCATTTTTTAACTTAGGATACTGTGAGCAGGTTCCCTGGGTGGCACAAACGGTTAAGTGCTTGACTGCTAGCCAAATGGTTGGAGGTTCAAACCCACCCTGAGGCTCCCCGGAAGACAGGCCTGGTGATCTACTTCCGAAAGGTCACAGCCTTGAAAACTCTGTGGAGTTCTACTCTGCAGACATGGGGTCGCCATGAGTTGGAATTGACTCCACAACAACCAACAAAAAACAATACTGTGAGCAGTTTTCCATGTCATTGATGGTGTATTATCCTTTCTCACACCTCTAGAATGTTCCATTGGGGGGCTGTTCCATGGCTGAGCTAACGAGTCCCCACTCATCGATGCTGGAGTTGTTTCCAATGCTTTCACTCTTGGAAGCATTGCTGGGCTGAGCCTCCTGCTGAACCCATCTCCCGTGCTTGTCTGAGGGTGACCTCTGGCCACCCACAGTGTCACCAGAGGCAGAAGCAGTCTATGGGTCCTCAGAGCATTTTTTTTAATTGAGGTGAAAAAAATACATACCAAAACACACGCACGCCATCTCAACAATTTCTACAAGTACAATTGAGTGACGTTGGTTACATTCTTAGGAGTTGTGCAACCATTACCACTCTCCTCCTTCAAATCATCCCACCACCATTAACACAAACTCAACGCCCCTAAGCAAAACCCCCCCTTTCCCCTTGCCCCTACCCCTGCTAGCCACCAAGAATCTTTGGTTTCTGTATATTTGCTTATTCCATATAAGTGAGATCATACAGTATTTGTCCTTTTGCGACAGACTTATTTTGCTCAGTGTGATGTTTTCAAGGTTCCTCCACGTCCTGCGTGCATCGAGACTTCATTTCTCTCTACGGCCGAGTATATTCCGTTGTGTGTGTATACCACATCGTGTTTATCCATTTGTCTACTGACGAACATTTCGGTTGTTTCTACCTTTTGGCTATTGTGCAAAGTGCTGCAGTGAACATTGGTGTACAGGTTTCTGTTTGTACTCCTGCCTTCTCCTCTTCTGGGGACAGACCTAGGGCTGGGAGAGCTGGGTCACCTAGTAGTTATATGTTCAATTTTTGAGGAACCGCCAAACAGTTCTGCACAGCGGCTGCACTGTGTTACATTCCCACCAAGAGTGCATGAGGGTTCCAGTTTCTCCACAACCTCGCCAGCACCTGTTCTTTTCCTTTTTTTTTTTTTTTAATCATTACCATTCTAATGGGGGTGAGGTGGTATCTTATTATGGTTTCGATTTGCATCTTAAGCACTTGGCTGCTAACCAAAAGGTCTTTGGTTCAAATCCACCAAGCTGCACCGTGACAGAAAGATGTGGCAGTCTGCTTCCATAAAGATTACAGCCTTGGAAACCCTATAGGGCAGTTCTACTGTGTCCTATAGGGTCACTATAAGTCGGAATCGACTTGACGGCAACAGGTTTGGTTTTGGGTAATGGCTAATGAAGGAGCCTGGTGGTGCAGTGGTTAAAGAGCTCGGCTGCTAACCTAAAGGTCAGTGGTTTGAACCCACCAATCTGCTCTGTGGGAGAAAGATGTGGCAGTCTGCTTCCTTAAAGATTACAGCCTTGGAAACCCTATGGGGCAGTTCAACTCTGTTCTACAGGGTTGCTGTGAGTCTAAATTTACTGGACGGCAGTGAGTTTGGTTTTGAATAGGAGTTTAATGGCTAACGGCATTGAGCATCTTTTCATGTGCTTTTAGGCCGTTTGAAAATCCTCACTGGTGAAACGTCTGTTCAAGTCCTTTGCTCATTTTGTGACTGCGTTGTCCTCAGAGCTCTTGGTCTGTCCTCCAATGGTTTCCCAAAGGCGGGGCTGACGTCGCCCCTCACCATGTGCCGTGGACCCCACCCTCACCCCCACCCCCACACCCATGCCAATCCAGCAACCTGACAGGCAGAACACAGCCTCTCTGCAAGTTGGAATTCTACTTTTGTGACTTCCAGCAGACCTGATGTGGTCTGTTGCCTGGTGATTGTGAAGATGATGCAGAACCCAGCAGCCTGCCTTTGGAATGCCTTTCCACCCTCTGCGATGTTTCATATTGATTTGCAAGAGGCTCTTACCAAGTATATCAATCCCTTGCCTACAATATATGTTGCAAATATTTCTCTCCCGTTTGCCTTTTAACTGTGTTTAACTTTTGGCTGAAAGAGACATTTAATGCTTCCAAGCAAACAAATCTTCATGATTTCTCAGTGTTTTTATTTTCAGAAAGTCACTTCATGTCCAGAGGCAGTTTTCTCATATTTGATGCTTTCCATGTTTATCATTTCTTTTTTAATTGTGGTAAAATATACATAAAATTTACCATTTTAGTCATTTCTGAGTGTACAAGCCAGTGTCATTAAGTGCATTCACAATGTTATGTAACCATCACTATTTCCAAATCTTTCTCATAATCTCAAACAAAAACTCTATATCCATTAAAGAACTGTTGCTGTTGCAGGCTGCCGTCGAATTGGTCCCTAACTCGTGGCAACCCACGCACAACGAAAAGCTGCCCAGTACTGCGCCATCCCCATAATGCATTACAGATCTGACTGTTGTGACCCATGGGTTTTCACCGGCTGATTTCTGGAAGTAGCTCACCAGGCCTTTCTTCCTAGTCTGTCTTGGTCTGGAAGCTCTGCTGAAGCCTGTTCAGCATCCTAGCAACACCCAAGCCTCTGCTGACGCACAGGTGGCCGCGCATGAGGTGCGCTGGCCGCGCATCAAACCCGGCTTTCTTTCGCGTTCTGCCATTTTATTGTCTGCCTGGTGGTGGCTGGGGTGTCATGTCTTAGCTGTCCTTCTAGCCTGTCACCTCCTCTCTGTTCATTTGATCATTCACCAGATGGGCGTTCTCTTAGTTATCTAGCGCTGCTAGAACAGAAATACCACAAGGGGATGGCTTTAACAAAAAGAAATTTATTTGCTCACAGTCAAGGAGTCTAGAAGTCCAAATTCAGGGTGCCAGCTCCAGGGAAAGGCTTTCTCTCTCTGTCAGCTCTGGGGGAAGGTCCTTGTCATCAATCTTCCCTGGTCTACAAGCTTCTCAGTGCAGGGATCCCAGGTCCAAAGGACACGCTCTGCTCCTGGCTCTTGTTTCTTGGTGGTGCGAGGTCCCTCAAAAGAGACTGATTTAAGGTACAACCTAATCTTGTAAATTGAGTCCTGCCTCATTAACATAACTGCCTCTAATCCGGCCTCATCAACATCATAGAGGTAGGATTTACAACATTTAGGAAAATCACATCAGACGATAAAATGGTAGACAATCACACAACGCTGGGAATCATGGCCTAGCCAAGTTGACATACCTTTTGGGGGGACACAGTTCAGTCCATGACAGGCATCAAGCCACTCCTGGGTCCCAGGTGTCGTTTGGCTGGGCACAAAGATAGGCCTGGCACGGAGCAAGGCCCTCTGCATGAATGGGCTCCCCTTCCTCTGGGCTTCTCGGGGTCACAGGAGAGTGAAGCCTAAGTATTTGTCCCCTTGGGGGTCACCATGGGCTGGCCAGCCCTCGTCTGAAGGTTCCAGCCCCTTAGAGGTGGTCCGTCCATGCCATGCTCTCCTTCCACTGCCTGCGAGTGTTCCCTCCTCTGCCCTTTCCTGTTCCCACCCCCAACACCCTGCACTGTTGGAGGGCTCCCCTAACACCCATTAGAGGGGCCGTTCCCTGTCGGTGCCTCTTTGTCAGTTTCATGTAAACAATATGCCTGTTAATAACAGGGTCCCGTGCCTCCTGGGCGTGGCCTTGTCGCCCTTATTCCCCTTACACTCTCCTACCCGTCTTCGCTTGCACGGGAAACGGCCATCTCCACTTCTTACGGCAGCTCTCCTGCATGAGAAGGCGCTGCAGAGCCGCAAGCCCAAGCAGTCAGGAGCCACAGAGCTGATCAGTGTCCGGCCCTGGCCACTCACTCCACCCGCTGGAGTCTCCCCAAAGCGACAGCGCAGAGGCGCAGAGGGGCGGACCGGTCTCCTCGCGCTGCTCCGCTGCGCTTCTGACTTGTGAAGATGCATCTCGCGGTCCGCGCACCTAGAGCGGGGGCTCTGACGTCCCCGCACCCGGAGGAAGTCTCTTGGGGGCAGAGCCGGACGCGCCTTCTGCCCCCTCACCCCTCCATCCTGACATGCATCACCGTTAACTCAGGCTGATAGATGAACGAGGGCCGAGTCGCGGTCTCCGTCTCCAAGGAGTTCGCGGTTCAAGCGCCCAACTAGAAACGCAGGAGCCGGAGCTGCAGGCAGCGGGACGCAGCGACCAGGGGCGGGACCGCGGGAAAGGGCCTGCCAGCCGCGACCTTGGCCCCTGATGCGGAGGAGTCGGAGCTTATGTCTCCTTGACACTGCAGAAATCAAACCGGCTGTTTGGAACCGAGGTTTTAATTCATCCAAGACGTTTGGAAGGCTGCCATGCAGACTGGCCATCAGCAGCTTTTCCAGGGTGTCCTCCCGGGACCTCAGGGCTCTGAGTCGCCCTCTCCTCCAGGCGGCTCCCCACCCAGCACTACCACCTGCAGGGGAGCCTGCAGACCGGCCTCCGGAGAAGAACACCATGCTCGGTAAAGAAGAGGGTAAATGAAACAGGCAGACCCTCAACAAGATGGACTCACACCGTGGCTGCAACAATGGGCTCAGACATACAAACAATTGTGAGGATGGCGCAGGACCAGGCAGTGTTTCATTCTGTTGTACACAGGGTCACTATGAGTTGGCACTAACTTGATGGCACCTAACAACAACGATGTTTACCGGAAAAAATCGCCAGGTCTTTCTCCTGGGGAGCTGCTGAGTGTGTTTGGTCCTCCAACCCTTCCATTAGCAGCTGAGTGCTTAACCAGTGCGCCACCAGGACTACTTCAGAAAAAGTTGTTAGAAATGGCAAGTGGCTCGAGATATTTGGCGGGGGCCGGGTAAACAAGGCCATGCTCACTGCAGGGGCTTCCTCCCAGGCTCCACAGCACCCGTTGTGGGTCCCACAGTCCGCACAGGAAGATGGGCAGAGCATCACTGTCAAATACAGAGGAGGAGGATGCCGGGGGACAGGTTCTGGCTGAACAAGTAACTCTGTTTACCGAAGTGTTATCTGTCTGCCTTGGAAATCACGAAGGGCACAAAGAAAATAAAAACCAACCCATGATTCCATCATTGCTAACACATTGGTGTCCATATTGTCGGTTGCTGTGGAGTCGATTCTGACTCATAGTGACCCATGTACAACAGGATGAAACACTGCCCGGTCCTGTGCCATCCTCACAATCATTGGCATGCTCCAGTCCATTGTTGAGCCATTGTGCATACGGAATGTCCTCCAACCTAAGGGGCTCATCTTCCAGCACTATATCGGACAATATTCTATTGTGATCCACAGGGTTTTCATTGGCTAATTTTTGGAAGTAGATCACCAGGCCTTTCTTCCCAGTCTGTCTTAGTCTGGAAGCTCTGTTGAAACCTGTCCACCACGGGTGACCCTGCTGGTATTTGAAATAGAGGTGGCATCATCACCAGCTCCATAGCAACATGCAAGTCACCACAGTATGATAAACTGACAGACGAGTGGTGGGGTGCACATATTACTCCACCTTTTAAAAAACCTAACCCACAAATAGGATCCCAGGTACAGAAGTGTGCTCTGTGCCCCCGTCTCCCTGTGTTTAAGCATTTCGGCACTGGTAGTTGCTTGAATGGGCTCTGGACCAGACTGAGGGGTCCACACCCTGGCACCTCCCTTTAGCTGTTAGGGGCCATTGTATAACCTCGGCATGCCACAGTTTCCTCATCTGTGAAGTAAGGATGTGGACAGGGCTGCTGGGTTGATTAAGGGCTTGAATGGTGCCTGGAGCAGAGGAGGTGCACAGCTCCATGGTGGCAGCTGGTGTCGAGCGTCAACCTTCCAATGCATACTTGGTCCCCCACTTCCTCACTTGACCCCCAGTTGTGCTTCTTGCCTGGGGTCAGATCCTGGAGCCACAGACACAGCGTGTCCCTTGGTCCATTCATTTGACTGCCACTGCACCCTCGTCCTGTCCCCCAGAGCAGCTTGCCAAAGCTAGGCTCAGTGGAGGCCTGTCTCTGCCTGGCCCCCAAAGGCAACCCGTCCCCACAGGGCACCCTCACGGTCCTCTGAACAGTCATTCCCTCCCGCCGCCCTCTGCCTGCCCCCACCTCCTAGGTGTGAGAGCCGTGGGCGGCTCTGCCTGGCTGGAGTGGCCGTGTAAGACAACACCCGGTCAGCTGGCCAAGGACAGAGCGACCCTCGGAACATGTGGAAAACACAGATCCTCTTGTTCTCTCCAAAGTGTGACCCGCTCTCGGCAGCGCAGCTGTTTGCAGCCAGAGATACAGAAGTTACAGCTGGAAGCAAAGGAGGGGAGCCCCCGGGAGCCTGCATGGAGAGAGAGAGTCCGTTTGCTGGGCTGGGGGCTTTCAATAAAACCACTTACAGACGACGACCAGGCACAGACGGGAGGGGGGAGACAAGCAGCTGTGCGATACCGTGGACGCGAGAAGCAGAGGGCTCCCAGGAAGCTTCTCCTCAGTCTCAGAGCAGGATCTGGTGACTCTGACCAGACTGGCCACCAAAGATGGGGGACGCTCCTCCTTGGCCCCCCCGAGCGAAGCTGCCTTCCCTCTAGGACCCCTCCCCTCCCCCCAGCCCCGCGGGGCGCGGACGGGGGCGCTGGTCGCGGCCTTCTACTTGCCTGGGCCCCCAAGTTCACTTGCGGGGGGAGCGTGCCGGGAGCCGCCCTGCTCCCAGACGTCTGTGGTCGGTCGTTCGGAGCAAAACTCCGAGACGCCAGCTGGATAAGGGCAGGTTCGGACATAAAGGGTTCCGGGGGGTCAGTCCGGCACCCCTGTGACTCCCGCACACTAGCCTGGGTCACGCGCGCCCGCACCCCGGTCCTCCGACCTCAGGATACGGGGTACGCAGAGGACACGAGGGCCGGGAGACTCGGAGGAAGGCAGGGGCCCAGGGGTCTGCTGGGGGAGGTCGGAGTCTGCGAGCAAGCCCGTGGGGGACCGCTCCTGCGGAGAGGCGCAGGCGCCAAGAAGGCACGCGGGGAGCTAGCCAGCGCCGTCCCAGGGGGCGGGGCGGGACGCGCCGGGCGGGGCTGTGCGCAGGGCCGCCGCCGCTCGCCCTAAGAGCCTGCTCGGCCGCCCGACTCGCCGCAGCCGCCCCAGGCGCCGCAGCCAGCCGCCAGCTTCCGCCACCCAGC
>NW_004443981.1:18193230-18209883 GCF_000243295.1 Trichechus manatus latirostris
GCGCACCTGCCCGGCCTCGCCTGCCCGCGGGGCCCTCCTGGGGGTTGGGAGGGCCCGGGCCTCCCACCGCCGTGGTTCGGGGCCCTTCGCACACGCGCGGCGCTGCATCCGAGCTCCCTGCCCTGGGGTCCCCCCGCCAGGGGATGGGGCCCGGGGCGCCTTGACTGGACGGGGTGTCTCTGAGGCGCGCAGCTCTTCCTGCGGCCCCTCTGCGGAGCGCACCTGGCGCGCCTCTCCTCTGCGCCCTACACCTGTCCGTAGCCCCCTGCGGCGAGGTGGGGTTGACTCGGGATAGTTCTTCTCTACGGGTACCGCGGGTTTCCTAAGACCTGAAGGCGTGGGGCTGACTGCCAGCGTGTGCGGTGTGGGGGGACACACAACGGAGGACGTGATGGTGTGAACTCCCCGACACACTTCAAATGTGTTGACGCTTTGTCCTGCTGGCCGCGGTCAGTCATCTCGTCGGTCCGTTTGAGGGTGCCTGGTCATTGCCTGGTCATTTAGCAAGATCTCATTATAAACAAACCCTGCCTCCCATCGCCTTGTTAAATTTACCAGCACGGAAGGGCGGCTGCTGTCAGTGCTTGGTGGGGAAAACGCCGCCGTCCAGCTGTCCAGTTAGGTGAGGCTGTGGCCAGCCCGATTGTGCCGTCTCACCCAGCTTAGGCTTGGCTGATTTCTTCTCGCCTGGAGTTGCTCCTTTAACAGGTGTTTCTTGAGCCAGGTGTTGGGGGCGCCTCAGGCTCTGGACAGCCAGGGCTTTGCCCTCCTGGACGGACAGACGGCACTCGGCAAGACTCCCAGCCTGATGGGAGCTCCCCGAAGGAGGTAGTGTCTGTCACATCTGAAATGCACAAGACCTGAAGGACCAGTAGAGTCAGAAGTCGGGGTGGGCAGCAGGACCTGCTTGGCCAAGGACTCCAGACCCCTTCCTGCTACTCCGCTGGTACATCTCTGGGGCCGAAAAGCCAAACTCAGGAGCGTCTTCCAGCCGAGTCTCCTCTCCGTTTCCTGTCCCAGTGATGGCCCACACCCAGGGCTCATCCTGAAGCCCCTCCCTGCAGAGCCAGCAGCCACCTAGTCCTGTGGGTATGTCCCTCTGCTTCCTTGCCACCACCACTCCTGGGCGTCTTGTGTGGGCTGCCTTCCAACAGCGTTCCCTGGGCCCTGCTTGCCCCTCTAGGCCCCACAGAGTGTCGTCTGCCTTTGGGCCCCTCTTCAGCAGTTGTTAGTGCTCCCCAGTAGCAAAAAAGGCTTTAACCCAAGGAGGGTGGGGTGTGGGTTGAGGGGCCTGGCAGGTAGGGGCTACATCAAGGGGCCTGTCAGCCCCCTTGGAGTTGGGCTCTGAGGGCCTGGGGACCAGTTTGGCAGGGAGGGCAGGACATGGCACTGCGGCCTGGCTACCCCAGTGGAGATCAGCATGTGCTTTTCAGGCCCCATGGTCCAGGGCAGCACTGGAGGCTGAGCAGCGATGGGGCACTGGGGTTCTGGCCCAGACCACATGCCGGAGGATGGCGGGCTGCATTCTGTGGGAGTGGATCTGCTGGTCGTGGCGTGACAAGCACATTGAGGTGTGCAGGTATGGGGTTCGTGTGTAAAGTCCATGCAGCCCCAGCCTGTAGTCTCCTGCACCTCACTAGCGTGAGCACGGCTGTGGCCTCCTCGAGGTGGTGGTTGGCCTCCCTGCTTAATGTGTGCGTGCACCCCTGTGCCCGCTTCGTGTACAGCCGGCTCTGTGGCGGTACACGTTGGGGACTGTATAAAAGGCCAACCTGCCTACGTGCTGCTGTTTTGCTCAGTGTTAGGTTTCTGAGATGCACCTGTTGATGCCCTTGGAGCCTGTTCGCTGCCATGTAGGATTCCCCAGAGCAGTGAGGGCTCTGTACCCCTCTTCTGCCGAGGGGCGTGGCTTGTTTCCTCTCCACCTGTGGCTGGTTATGAACGTGCGCCACCAGCTTCCCGTGCCTGCCTCATGGCGAGCTGTGCGGCAGGAGGACTTCAGGTGTCAGATGGTGCATGTCTGCGTTATTGCAGGCAGCTCTCCAGCATGGTTGTGCCAGCCCAGATGAGGGGTTCTTTTGCCCTATATTCTTGCTGACAGTTGTCTGACTTTTAATTTTTGCCAGTCTGGTAGGTGTGAAATGGTATTGTGGTTTTAATTCATGTTTCTCTGATGACTGATGTAGGCCATTATGTACTTCCTTGTGCCAGTTTTGGAAACCCTATGGGACAGTTCTACTGTGTCCTATAGGGTCGCTATGAGTCAGAACTGACTCAATGGCAGTGGGTTTGGTTTTTGTTTTTGGTGCCAATTTTCTTTCTCCTTTTTTTTACATTGAGCCTTAGAAGTTTCTATTGTCGTGTTAGGTGCTGTCAAGTCCGTTCTGACTCACAGAGACCCCGTGTACAACAGAACGAAACACTGCCTGGTTCTGCTCCATCCTCACAATGGTTGTTATGTTTGAGCCTATTGTTGCAGCCACTGTGTCAGTCCATCTCATTGAGGGTCTTCCTCTTTTACGCTGACCCTCTACCAAGCATGGAGTCCTTCTCCAGGGACTGGTCCCTCCTGGTAACATGCCCAAAGTATGTGAGATGAAGTCTCACCATCCTCGCTTCTAAGGAGCATTCTGGCTGTACTTCTTCCAAGACAGATTTGTTCGTTCTTTTGGCAGTCCATGGTACATTCAATATTCTTCGCCAACACCATAATTCAAAGGCATCCATTCTTCTTCGGTCTTCCTTATTCATTGTCCAGCTTTCGCATGCGTATGAGGTGATTGAAAACACCATTGCTTGAGTCAGGTACACCTTAGTCCTGAAAGTGATGTCTTTGTTTTTTGACACTTTAAAGAAATCTTTTGCAGCAGGAAGTTTCCATAGGGGACAGAAATCTCTAGGTTCTATGTGTTGAAAGTGTCCTCTTCTAATTTTGCAGTCTTTGGGTGAGTTCTCAACGTCAGCTCGGCCAAGCTTATCGATCTTTTTCTCTGTGTTTGGGCATTTGGTCTCCTGTCGGAACTCCTTCCTTCCCGTGAGGTCTCTAGACAGTTCACTTCTGATCTCTCCCAGAGGCTGTGTCAGGCACACTGGGGCTGTAAGTCAGGTAGGGCACAGTCTCATGCTTTTTCTCCAGGACCCCGGTTGGCCCAGCACCACTGCAGACGACCCTCCTTCCCTGGCCCTCACTGCTGGGATTCCCAAAGTCCTGGAGCACCCTCACCTGGTCTTCAGGAGGGGCTTGGTCATTTTCGACGTTTGCACTTCCCAAAGTTTTGTTTTTTCTCTTGAGGCTTCTTCATTAATTTATCTTTTAAATCTTTTGAAGTTGGACATCTTTCCGCATGTTTACTGCTCATTGATCTTTTTATTTCTGCGAGTCCTGTGTTTGTGTCCCTAGTTTAAGGAGAATTGTTGAGGTGTAGCTTATCTGCGAGGGCAGCGGTGCTTGCTTCACTGGTAGAATTCTCGCCGTGAAAGTGGCGTGGCCGAGGCATCTGACTTCCTCTAACTGCAAAAGGGGTAAGGAGAACTCATATCAACGGCCCAAGGCTGACTTCTGTGAGGAGGAGGTCAGACATACCTTCTCTCACCAGCCCTTTTTTTTTTTCCTTTTATATTTTATTGTACTTCAGGTAAAGGCTTACAGAACAAATAGTTTCTCATGAAACAGTAGTACACATGTTGTTTTATGACATTGGTTAACAACCCCACAACATACTAACCCTCTAACTGGTGAACCCTTTTTTTTTTTTGGTGAAAATACACATAGCCAAAGATAACACCGTTTCAGAAATTTCTACATGCACAGTTCAGTGACATTGACTACGCTCTTCGAATTGTGCTGTTATTCTCACTTAAGATGAAGGCTTACAGAACAAAATAGTTTCTCATTTAACAGTTACTACAAATGTTGCCCTATGACAATGGTTAACAATCTCACAACACATCGACCATATCCTTACTCAACCTTGGGTTCCCTATCACCAGCTTCCTTGTCCCCTTCTGCCTTCTGGCCCTTGTCACTGGACTCCTGTACCTCGTTAGTCTCATTTGGTTTTACGGGGCTGTCCACTCCCAGGCTGAACAGTGAACCTTGGAGATAACTTCACCACTGAGCTAAAAGGGTGTCTGGGGGCCATACTCTTGGGGTTTCTCCAGTCTCCTTTAGGCCAGTAAATCTGGTCTTTTTTTTGTGAGTTAGAATTATGCTCTACATCCTTCTCCAGCTCTGTCCAGAACCCTCTGTTGTGATTCTGGTCAGAGCAGTCAGTGGTGATAGCCGGGCACCATCTAGCTGTACTGAACTCAGTCTGGTGGAGGCCTTGGTAGCTGTGGACAATTAGTCCTTCAGACTAATCTTTTCCTTGTATCCTGTTCTCTTCATTCTCTCTTCCTCCGGAAGGGATGAGACCAGTGGAGTATCTTAGATGGCCGCTCACAGGCTTTTAAGACCCCAGACACTACTCACCACGGTAGAATGTAGAGCATTGTCTTTATAAGCTGTGTCATGCCAATTGAGCTAGATGTTCCCCTAGACCATGGTCCCCACAGCCCTCCGCCCAGCAATTCAGTCCCTCTGGGAGTTTGGATGTGTCTATGGGGCTTCCATGACCTTTCCTTGTACATCACCAGCCCTTTTTACCAATTCGGACACCAACTGTTCCTCCCACACACTCTGCTTCTCTGCTGGGTTTGATAATTCATTGCAGTGGCCACACAGAACTCACAGACGGTACTCACAGTCATGGGGTTTACTAGGGAAGTAACAGGTTACAGTTCAGGTTCAGGAATGCTCAGGATACAGTTCTTTGATTGGGACAGGCTCTTCTTAGTCGTGCTTGCAGGCAGGCCTCTCTGGCCCACGGCCTCTGCCCTGCCCAGGCAACTGTCACAAAGCTCTTTTAGCTTGCCAGTAAATGCCCCGAGGCATCCCACTCAGCCGGTAAGCCTCAGCCAGAAGGCGCTCAGCTCTGGCTCCTGGGTCTGCAAACCTAGCTCCACCATGTGCCCGGAGACACCCTACTTTGCAAGCAAGCCTCTTTCCCGAAGGCACTCAGCTTTCTCACTCTCAGCCCACCGTGTTGTCCCCTGCCGGTCTCCTGCCAAACTTCTGCCTCTGCTGCCACCATTTCTCTGCTACCTTTCTCACCGTCCTCAGTGTTACAGCTCTCCCTCTCAGTCTCCTGGTTCCAGGAGCTTCTCGGCACAGGGTTCCCGGGTCCAAAGGATGAGCTCCACTCCTGGCTCTTCTTCTTTGCTGGTGGTGAGATCCTCTCCTCCCTGCCTCTGGGATGGCTCATTATAAGCCTATCAGGATGGCAACACTGACCAGTCCCCTTGTTAGGGTTCCATATACCGTGTTCGTATGGGCCCACCCCTGCACAGGTACCATGAACTTTGCGTTATTAGGAAGCTATCCAATCCCCTTGGTAGGCCATAGTTACCTTATTTACATAGTTTCACCCAGTCACTTGGGTGGGAGTTATAAGACTATGGCTAGAAGGGCCATGTTAAGTAATTCAGTTGCACCGCACTTGCCTTGTATGCAGGAGACCTGAGTTCAGTTCCTGGTCAGTGCATCTGTAAAAATGGTGGTGTCTGAAATCCTCTAACTTCATGAGTGTGGGAGAATGGAGAATCAAGATCAGCCCAAAGCTGTTTCCTGTGAGGCAGAGGTCAGACATGCTTCCTCTCTCCAACCTTTTTACCAATTCTACCACCAGCCGTCCTCCACACTGGCACTCTCTCTCTGCTTCTCTGCTGGGTTCGATAATTTGTTGCAACGGCCACACAAAATTCACAGACCACACTCAAGATTATGGGGTTTATTAGGGAAGTAACAAGTTACAATTCAGGATCAGGATCAACTTGGAAATAAGAGGAACAACTCAAGATACAGTTCTTCAATCAGGATGGCTTCTGCTTGTCTGTGCGTGCAGGCAGGCATCCACCGTCGAGCCCTGCTCTCGGACTCAGCTCTTGCTCTCAGCCTTGGCTCCCACTCGGGCAAGTGTTTACAAAGCTCTTTAGCTCTGCTGATAAGTGCTCGGAGGCACCCCAGTCCACCAGGAAGCCTCTTGCCTGAAGGTGCTCAGCTTTTTCGCTCCATGAGCCTGGAAGCCCACCACACCATCTCGCGCCAGTCTCCTGCTTCTAGGAGGTTCTCAGTGCAGGGACGCTGGGTCTAAAGGATGCACTCTGCTCCCGACTCTTCTTGATAGTAGTGAGGTCTCCTCTCAGCCTTTGGGATTGGCTCTTTTTAAACCTAGTGGGATGGCAAAACTGACGAATCCTTATTTGCATAGTTCCATCCTCACAAGGGTTCTGTGCACCTTATTTGCATTAACAGGCTGTACAATCCCCTTGGTGGGCCACAACACCTTATTTGCATAGTACGGGTCACATAATAACAATTCATTGCACTGCAGCACCTCGTGTGCAGCCACCACCCATCTGTCAGTGCTATGATGATGAACAGGTTTCAGCAGAACTTCCAGAGTAAGACAGACTAGGAAGAAAGGCCTGGTGATCTACTTCTGAAAATCAGCCATTGAAAACCCTGTGGATCACCGTGGCCCGATCCTGTTGTGCATGGGGTTCCCAGGAGGTGGAGACCAACTTGACAGCAGCTACCACAGTTTACCTACAGCAGAATGCCTGGACCTTCTGTGAACAGTTTGAGTTTTGACAGATGTACATCCTTGTAAGCCACACCCCTGTCAAGACAGGGAACGTTCTCATTACCCCAGAAAGGCCCACGTATCCCTTCCTTCCCAGTCAGTCTCATTGCTGCCCAACCTCGAGGTGGCCGTTCTGCCCTCTGTCACCACAGACAACTTTTGTTCTAGAACCTCCATGAACAGAATCATGTGTATACTCTGTTGGGTCTGAATGCTTTTGCTCAGCAGAATGCATTTGAGGTCCACCCACATTGCTATGTGTATCGGTGGTTCTTTCCTTTTTATTGCTAAGTGGTGTTCCCTTGTTGGAGCCCTGGTGGCGAAGTGGTTAAGAGCTTGGCCACTAACCAAAAGGTCAGCAGTTCGAATCCACCAGCTGCTCTTTGGAAACCGTATGGGGGAGTTCTGCTCTATCCTGTAGGGTCGCTATGAGTTGGAATCAGCTTGACAGCATGGATTGTTTTTTTTGTAGTGTTCCCTTGTAGAATAACCATGTTCAGTTTAAATTGCTCCTGTGGGCAGATGTGTGGGGCTGCATCCCGTTTTGGCTGTTATGAGGAAAGCTGTTCGTGCTTAGGGCTTTGTGTGGATGTGTGTTATGGATTCCTAGGAGTGGGGCTTCTGGGTCCCAGGAGAGGCATATGTCTGACTTTCTAAGGAACGGCCAGTTTTCTAAAGTGGTTGCACCATCTTCCACCAGCTGTTCTCTGTCATGTTCTGGATTGTTAGTCTCCTTAATTTCAGCCATTCTAATAGGTGTGTGGGAGACCCTGGTGGTATAGTGGTTAAGTGCTGTGGCTGCTAACCAAAAGTTCAGCAGTTCGAATCCACCGGGTGCTCCTTGGAAACCCAATGGGCAGTTCTACTGTGTCCTGTAGGGTTGCTATGAGTCGGAATCAGCTCGACGGCAATGGGTGGGTTAATGGGTGTGTGAGAAATCTGACTTACGGTGACCTCACGTATAACAGAACAGAATGTTGCCTGGTCTCGTGCCGTGTTCACGATCGTTGGTGTGTTTGTGTCTGTTGTTGCGGCTTTGTGTCAGTCCATCTCCTTAAGGGTTTCCATCGTTTTTTTAGCCCTCTACTCTGCCAAATATGATGTCCTTTTCTAACAATTGGTCTTTAAGATAATATAATAAATGTCTTTTCGTTGCTGATATATAGAATTCAGTTGATTTCTGAAGCCAGTAACTTTACTATATGTCTCAGTTCCCAAGGGCTGTCATAATAAAATACCACAAGTGGGTGGCTTTAAAGAACAGAAGTGTATTGTCTCACAGTTCTGGAGGCTAAAAGTCCGAATCAAGGTCTTGTCATTTTGATTCCTCTGTGGGCCTCTCTCCTAGTTTCTGGTGACTGCCAGGAATCCTCGACGTTCCTTTGCTGCTTATAAATACATCTGCCTCCGTTGTCACGTGGTGTCTCTCCCTGTGTGAGTGTCTCTTTGTCTGTACTCCCCTTCATAAAGGATTAGGTTTAGGACCCATTCATTAACATGACAAAAGAAAACTCTATTTCCAAACATGATCATATTCATAGGTACAGAGGTTAGGACTATAACATGTATTTGGGGTGGGGGCACAATTCAATCCATAGCAGTATATTTTTCTTAAAATTTTACTTATTTTGTTGTTGTTAAGAATATACACAGCAAAACATACACCAATTCAACAATTTCTACCTGTACCATTTAGTGACAGTGATTACATTTTTTGAGTTGTGCAACTATTCTCACCCTCCTTTTCCAAATTGCCCTCCCCCATTAACCTAAATTCACTGCCCCCTAAGATTGCTATGTAATCTTTCAAGTTGCTGTTGTCAGTTTGGTCCCATATAGATAGTTCTTAAAAGAGCATAATGCTCCAGGCAAGCATTTTTTACTAGTCAAGTTAAACTACTGTTTGGTTTTAAGACGATGGCAGGGGATTTTTTTTTAAATTGTGCTTTAGGTGAAAGTTTACAGTTCAAGTTAGTTTCTCATACAAACATTTATACACGCTTTGTTATGTGACCCTAGTTGCTATCCCTGTCATGTGACCACACACTCCTCCTTTCCACCCCTATTTCCCGTGTCCATTCCACCAGCTCCTGTCCCTCTCTGCCTTCTCATCTCACCTCCAGACAGGAGCTGCCCATTTAGTCTCATGTATCTGCTTGAACTGAGAAGCACACGCCTCACGAGTATCATTTTATGTCTTATGGTCCTGTCTGTTCTTTGTCTGAAGAGTTGGTTTCGGGAATGGTTTCAGTTCTGGGTTGACAGAAAGTCCGGATGCCAAGTCTTATGGGGTTCCTCCAGTGTTAGACCATTAAGTCTGGTCTTTTTACTAGAATTTCAGTTCAGGGGATGTTTTTGGTTTAAGGTTTAAAGATGATCTCAGGGCAGTAGTTTTGGGGTTCATCCAACCTTCATGGCTCCAGGAAGTCTGGAGTCCGTGAGAGTTTGAAATTCTGTTCTGCAGTTCCCCCCTTTTGACCGGAATTCTTCTATGGAATCGTTGATTAAAATGCTCAGTAATGTTAGGGCACCCTCCAGTTCTTCTGGTGTCATGGCAAAGGAGGAAGTTGTTCATGGAGGCAATTAGCCACACATTCCATATCCTTCTATTCCTGACTCTTCTTCTTCCTCTGTTGCTCCAGGCACATAGAAAGCAATTGTTGCTTCTTGAAGGGCTGCTTGTAAGCTTCTAACAAACTGGGAGGTAGAACAGAAGCACTAAGCATGTTATGAGGCCAATTAACTGGAATTTCCCATGAAACTATGACCCTAAACCTCCAAACCAAGGAATCAAATCTCATGAGGATTTTGGTTGTACATAAGCAGCCTCAGCAGCTACTCTTTCTTGTTGTTGTTGTAAATATATCTATCATACAACTTTTGCCAGGTCAACTTTTTACAGGTGTACAACTTATTGACAGCAATTACAGTAATCGGTTGTGCAACCCAACCCTTAATCAACGTGGTATTTCCATCACTGTTAACTCCCCCCACCTTTTCCCCTCCCTCCTGCCCCTGGTAACCATTAATAAACTTTGTTCTCTATAAATTTGCATTTTCTTGTCTTTTTGTATAAGTGAGGTCATGAAATATTTGCCCTTTTTTGATTGGCTTATTTCACTCAGCATGACATCTTCCAGCTCCATCCATACTGTAGCGTGTATCAAGACTTCATTTCTCCTCCTGGCTGAGTAGTATTCCACTGTATGTATGTGCCACAGTTTGTTATCCATTCATCTGTTGATGGGCATTTAGGTGGTTTCCACCTTTTGGCTATTGTGAATGGTGCTGCAGTGGACACTGGTGTACGAGTCTCTGTTTGAGTCTCTGCATTGAGTCTTTTGGTTATATACCTAGGAGTGGAATTGCTGGATCGTATGGTAGTTCTGGAGCCCTGGTGGCACAGTGGTTAAGAGCTTGTCTGCTAACCAAAAGGTCGGCAGTTCAAATCCATCAGCTGCTCTTTGGAAACCCTGTGGGGCAGTTCTACTCTGTCCTATAGCGTCACTGTGAGTCAGAATCGACCCCATGGCAACGAATTGGTAGTTCTATTTTTAGTTTTTTTATGTTTTGTGTTTTCCACAACGGCTGTACCATTTTGCATTCTCACCAGCAATGGTAAGACTTCCAATTTCCCCATATGCTCACCATCATCTGTTTTTTTCAGTTTTTTCTCTCACCCATCCTAGTGAGAGAGAAATGGTATCTTATTGGGGTTTTGATTTGCATCTCTCTGATAGCTAATGACGCTGAGCATCTTTTCGTGTGTTTGGTGGCCATTTGAATGTCCTCTTTGGTGAAATGTCTGTTTAAGTCCTTTGCCCATTTTATGATTGGGTTATTTGTCATTTTGTTGTTAAATTGTTGAAGTTTTATATATATTTTGGTTATTAGATTCTTGTCAGATATATGGTTTCCGAAAATATTCTCCTGGTCGATAGCTTGTCTTTTCACTTTTTTTGTAAAGTCTTTTGATGAACAAAATTTTTAATTTTTATGAAGTCCCATTTATTTATTTTGCCCTTTGCTGTTTGTGCTTTTGTTGTGTTAGATAATCCATTGTTAAAAGCCAGGCCTGACAGTGTTGCCCCTGCTTTTTCTTCTAAGCATTTTATGGTTTTAGTTTGTACATTTAGGTCCTTAATCCATTTTGAGTTTGTTTTTGTCTGTGGTGTCACAACACTGTATTTTCATTTATCCTATAACTTGTCTGTGGGTTATTTTTTATTTTCTAAATATATAATTATAGCTTTGGCAAATGACAAATTGTTTCTTTCCAGTCATGGTACTTTTTGTTTCTTTTTCTTTCCTTACTGTGCTGGCCAGTACAAAGTTGAATAGAAGTAGTTACGTGGATACCCTTGGTTTGTTCCCAACCTTAAGGAAAGTTTCCAGTGTTTCAGTATTAAGTATGATAATTGCTGTACGTTTTTGTAGATACCCATTATGAAGTTAAGAAAAAGTCCTAGTCTATTCACAACTTGCTAAAACTTTTTTTTTTTAAATTATTGTGCATGGATATTGAATATAATCAAACAGTTTTCTTTATTAAGAGCGCCATGTGATTCTTCTCTTTTTTTTTTTGTTTATTGTTATAGTTTAAGTGAAAGTTTAAATTTCAAGTTAGTTTCGCATATAAAAATTTATACATACACTGTTACATGACCCTAATTGCTCTCCCTATACTGTGACAGCATACTCTTCCTTTCCACCCTTGATTTCCCACGTCCATTCAACCAGCTCCTAACCCTCTCTGCCTTCTCATCTCACCTACGGACAGGAGCTGCCTATTTAGTCTCATGTTATCTACTTGAGCTAAGAAGTACGCTCTTCACAAGTATCATTTCTGATTCTTTTAAACAGTAATGTGATAAATTATGTAAATTGATTTTCTAGCTTTAAGCTCACCTTCCATTCCTGGGGGAATTAGCGCTTGGTTATGCTGTATTACCTTTCGTGCATTAGTGGATTTGGACTCTTGATATCTGGTTTGGGATTTTTGCATCTGTACCTCGTTATCATCTTGCTCTGTTCTACTGCGCTTGGTAAGGTCGTGACTGAGATGAGTTGAGGAGTGCTCCCTCATTCGCTGTACCACCTGTAGCTTGTGTAAATTTGGAATTGTGCCTTGAATGGGGAGAATCGCCTATAAAATCACCTTGACTTGGAGCATCTTTGTGGGAAGTTTAACTACTGATTCATGTTCTCTAATGGTTGTAGGACACTTTTCTTCTTTGAGTTAGTTGTGGAAAGTTATATTTCTGAGAATTTGTCCATACTTTCAAGTTTATTGCCATAAAGTTCATTATTTTCCCTTATTGTTTTATGTCTGCAGGATCTGCAGCGCTACCCTCTTTTATTTATTTTCACTATTTGTGCAGGTAGACAAGTGTGCACTCTTGATTTGTCTCACTAAGGTTCATAAGGTTTTTTTTTATTGTGGTGAAAAATATCTGTCTAACACAGCATTTGCCAGTTCAACATTGGTGTTTTAGTTATCTAGTGCTGCTATAACAGTACTACCACAAGTGGATGGCTTTAACAAAGAGAAATTTATTCTCTCACAGTCTAGTAAGCCACAAGTCCAAATTCAGGGCATCAGCTCCAGGCGAAGGCTTTCTCTGTTGGCTCTGGAGGAGGGTCCTTGTGAAGCATCAGCCTTCCTGTGGTCTGGGAGCATCTCAGCGCAGGAACCTCAGGTCCAAAGGACGCACCCTGCTCCCAGCGTTGCTTTCTTGGTGGTATAAGGTTCCCATGTCTCTCTGCTCACTTCTCTCTTTTATATCTCAAAAGAGATTGGCTTAAGACACTGCCTAATCTTGTATACCTCATCAATGTAACTGCCACTAATTTATCTTATTACATCATAGTGATAGCATTTACGACACATAGGGAAATCACATCAGATGATAAAATGGTAGACAATCATATAATACTGGGAATCATGACCTACCCAAGTTGACAGATATTTTGGGGGGACACAGTTCAATCCATGACAATTGGGTTCATCAGTTTTTTAGTGAATCACGTCTTGTCTTTATTTTCTTCCATCTACATTCCTTGGGCTTATTTTGCTGTTCTTTTTTTCATTTCTTAAGATACTCAGCTTGTTAATGTTCCTCCTTTGTTTTCACATAAACATTTCTATATAAATCCACAAATTTTCTTCTAAGTAATGCTTTAGCTGTATCTCATAAGCTTTTACATGTAGTATTGTTCAGTTTAAAACTTTCAGGAATTTTCCGTTATTTCCTGGAATGTGTGGTTAATTGCCTCCATGAGCAACTGCCTCCTTTGCCGCGAGACCAGAAGAACTGGATGTGCCTGGCTACCATTGCTGAAGGTTTCCATTAAAGATTCTATAGCGGAATCCTTATCAAAAGGGGAAAAATGCAGAACAGAATTTTAAATTCTCATGGAATCCCTGAAATTATTGCCCTGAGATCATCTTTAAACCTTAAAACAAAAATATCCACTGAAGTCTCCTTAAAACCAAACAGTAGTTTAGCTTAACTAGTAAAGAATGTCTGCCTCGAGCCATTGTGCTCTTTTAAGATCTATCTCTATGGGATCAAATTGACAACAGCCACTTGGAAGATTAGATAGTAAACTCAGGAGACAGGTAGTTTATGTTAATGGGGGAAGAACAGTTTGGAAAATGAGATTGAGAATGGTTGCACAACTCAAAGAATGTAATCATTGTCAATGAATTGTACAAATTGTTGAATTGGTGTATGTTTTGCTGTGTATGTTCTCAACAACAAAACAAAAACTAAGTTATAAAAAATTCCATTTGTTTTTTTTAAGATTATGAGGTATTTGAATTGTTTCTTAATATCCAAATATGTGGTTGTTTTGGTTGTTGTTTTTCTAGCTATCTTTCCATCATTGATTTCTTTTTTTCCTCATTATTGATTTCTGACTTGGTTATATTTGGTTCAGAGAATGTGGTCACTATGACACCAAGTCCTTAAAATTTCTTGGGATTTGATTTTTGGCTCAGCATGAGGTCAGTTTTCATACATGTTCTGTTTATGCTTGAAAGGAATTTGGCAGTTGAGTGCAGTGTTTGATACCTGTCCGTTAGCTCTGTCTATTGGGGTATTCAAATCTATTTATTTTTGTGTCTACTTGAGAAGTGTGTTAAAATCTCCTAATCTGATGGTAGATTTGTCTGTTTCTCTTGTTCTGTCAGTTTTTTCTTTATTCATTTTGCGGCTATGTTATTAAGTACGCACATGTTTAGAATTATACCCTGTAGATATTTGGAACGTTTTGTCGTTATATAACTTTAAATCTAGTAAGGCTTTTTGTCTCAAAGTCAACTTTGTTAACGATATAGCCTCCATGTCCGTATAATTTTCTTTTGGGTGATCTTTGCCTGTTATATCTTTGTCTAACTTTTTTTTGTTAAACTTTTTGCAGCCTTACATATTAACTATGTCTCTGGTTATGTAGCATGTATCTAGATTTCATTTTTGGTCAATCTCACAATCTTTGTTTTTTAACTGGAACGTTCAGTCTGTTTACATTTATTTACATTACTGATATTTGTATTCATGTCTGCATTTAATTTTTTGTGCTTTTTAGTGTTCTGCATTTTAAATTCTTTTCTCTTTTGCTTTATTTTGCATTGATTTTTTTTTTCCTTATTCCATTTTTCCCCTCTGTTAGTTTCAATTTTTTTGTCCTTTGGTCGGTATCTTATAAATACTCATTTACATACTAGGTCATTGTATTTTAAAGTAAATCAGGTTTTTATTTTCCTCCAGAGCAACGCAAGGACCTTAGAACAATTTTTTCTAATCATACCCTTTCATTGTCGAATGCTTTTATTGTAGTGTATTTTAATTGTCTTCTCTTTTAAGCCCACATGGCATCATTATTATCGTTGTATACTTTAGTTCTTGATTAATCTCAAAACTCACCACTTTGTTCTTCTTTTTTTTCCCATCTCATTTTTCTTCCGTCTCAGAAGCTGGGGTCGTTTTCCTTCTGTCTGAAAATACATCATTAGGATTTCCTTAGTGAGGATCTGCCGATAAGTCACCGCTCTTTTTGTTTCCTAAAGATGTTTTTACTTCGTTCCTGGAAGGTGCTGTGCTGGTTTTAGGTTTCTAGGATGGCATTTTTTCCCTTGCTACGCATTGGAGATAGGATTTCCTTGCCTTTTGGCTTCCAGCTGTCAGGCAGACATGACTCATGAAGGGGGGGGGGGGGTCTATCTTTTCTCTTTGGTGGGTTTCCTTGTTATTTCCCTCACTGGGGGTTGTTGGGCGTTTTGACTTTGTGGATTGGTGATTTCCGTTCGTTCTGGGAGCATTCTCAGCCTTTTCTCTGCAGTCGTTGCTTCTGCCCTCTTCTCTCTCACCTTGTCTCTGGGATGCCGGCTGGACGTGTGTTGGCCCTTCCTACTGGGCCCTCCGTGTCTGCTTGTGCATAGTGAGATTTGGCGAACAGTGGTGGCTGGGGCAAGCTCTGCACGTCTGCACCATCAGCCAGTTCTCAGACTTCTTCTTGCTTTTGTCTGTATGTTGGCCTGGTCCCTCCAGGACAGGTCCACCCGAATCCTGCCGCCTGCCAGAGAGCCATCTCCCAGCTGTGGGCCTGCATGGGCAGGTGTGCCTGTGCTACTCGATGCTGAGTCCCATCCTGCCTAGAATCCTGTGCAGAGAGCCGCTTGGCGAGCGTCCCTGTTGCTGGGCAGAGATACCCTGCTGAGGATGGCAAGTTTCGTTTAGTTATGGGGAGGTTATTTTATGGGCATGTGTTTGGGAGAGCAGTGGGCTGGGTGGTGGACTGTGTCAGGGTAAGCTTACCCGAGTGGAGACTGGGTACAGCATGTGTGGGTTGGGGCAGGTGAGATTGCGTAGTTGGAGAGTGGGCTCAGGGAGGTGGTCTTGCAGTGGACAGAGAGGTAAGGGTGCGCTGAGAGGCCAGGGGCTGGGGCGTCCCCAGGGCAGAGTATGTGTGGCTGGGTGGTAGTGCTGTGGCCTTGTGAGGACATGAGGGCCCAGGAGAGTCCCCAGCACACTCTGTTGGGATGGCTCGCGTTTGCTCGCCCTCCACTGTGCTTTACACCATGCCCCCATGCACCCCAGGACTGGGGCTGCTTCCGGGACGGGAGTGCCGAGGACTGTTTGACACGCCCACGAGGTCGGGAAGGAGCTGTCTTCTCCCCTGCGGGGGTCCCAGTCTGCGGCTGGCTGGGCCACGCTCTCTCATCACAGACCCCAGCCTGGGCCCTGAGCTGCTGGTCTCTGGGGAGTCCGTCCACTCTTGCCACTCCTGCGGGCATCACTGCGGTGGCTCTGGATGCAGAGCCTGAGACTGGCAGATGGCGGCCGCTCCACGCACCTTGCGCCCTGCCTAGTTGATCCTGGCTCGTCTACAAGAGCTTGATTCTTGACACACTTTGTTCTTGTCGCGGCATGTCCTCCTCAGGACGGATGGGCTCATCTCGGCAGCCCCCTTCTCGAGACTGCTCTGCAGCCCAGCAGCTGGGGTGCTGCCACCACCCGTTGTCTGACTTGAGCCTCGTTTTCCAGCTTAGTCCTACACCTGGCGCAGGACATCTCCAGCAATGTTTTCTGCATTGGTCACTCGATCCCACTCAGGGCTTACCTGTTTCAGAAGCAAATCAGTCAGATGATGTTCTCCTTTGAAGTTTGCATTCCCGGGCCTGAGGGTGCAGGTGTTTCCAGGACTTGAGAGGGCACCCAGGGCAGACATGGGGCAGACGTGCAGTGATACTCACTCCCCCTCCTTGAGCCTGAGGTGCACCCTGGCCGGAAGGCTGAGCCTGTTTACCTCCTGGTGTAGGCCCCGTGGCATGTAGTGATGCTTGGGCTCTGCGTTCCGATAGAGTGCTGGGTGGGTCACTGCAGGTCCTTGAGCGTCTGCTGCTGGGCTCTGCGTTCCGACGGGGTGCTGGGTGGGTCACTGCAGGTCCTTGAGCATCTGCTGCTGG
>NW_004443981.1:18211099-18211363 GCF_000243295.1 Trichechus manatus latirostris
GACGGGGTCCTGGGTGGGTCACTGCGGGGGCCTTGAGCGTCTGTCGCTGGGCTCTGCATTCTGACGGGGTGGTGGGTGGGTCACCACGGGGGCCCTGAGCATCTGTCGCTGGGGTCTGCATTCTGACTGGGTGCTTGGTGGGTCACCACGGGGGCCCTGAGCATCTGTCGCTGGGCTCTGCCTTCTGATAGGGTCCTGGGTGGGTCACCACGGGGGCCCTGAGCGTCTGTCGCTGGGCTGTGCGTTCCGACGGGGTCCTGAGTG
>NW_004443981.1:18211960-18213067 GCF_000243295.1 Trichechus manatus latirostris
GGTGGGTCACCACGGGGGCCCTGAGCGTCTGTCACTGGGCTCTGCCTTCTGATAGGGTCCTGGGTGGGTCACCACGGGGGCCCTGAGCGTCTGTCGCTGGGTTGTGCGTTCCGACGGGGTCCTGGGTGGGTCACTGCGGGGGCCCTGAGCGTCTGTCGCTGGGCTCTGCGTGCCTGCAGGGTGTTCACTCATGTGGGCTCCAACTTCCTGCTCCAGCCATCAGTCATCCTTAGAAGCTAAATGGAGAATGGCAGGATGAGCACCCCACAGTGGGGCCCCCCTCCCCTCCTGCTCTGGCCTGAAGGGCTGAGGTGGCAGTGTTTGTAAACAAAGCGCTGATCCGATGGCTGGACTGATTTGTGGTGGTGCTTGGTCTGCCAGCGCCAGCGAGCCGCGAGCAGCCTAATGTGGAAGGAGGTTGTATGGGTCTTGGGCAGCGGCAGCTGTCCCCTCCGGCCCCTTTGTGCAATGGGGTCCCGGCCAGCCCTATGTCCCGTCCACCTTCTGTCCACCAGCCCACTCCCGAGCAGGCCCGGGCTCAGGGCGCGCTCCGGGGCTGGGGGACCATTCAGGCAGTGGGCAGCTTACGGCCCTGAGTGAGAAGTCGTCCCTCTCCTTCAGGGAGACGGTCATAGAACCACAGCATTAGTGTCGCCTGCAGGATTCTTGTCAAACTGCCCAGTGTAGCCTCTTCATGTTTCCTAACCAGAAACCTCATTTCCAGTAGCAGACGCTCTGGCATCCAATTTTGTGCTCAAAATAGCGACGCCAACTCCCGATCTGGGCTGTTACTGGTGACTGCCATCCTTGGTTGTTGCCCGTGAGGAGGGACAGCTCACAGGCGGGGTCACAGATGTCATGTTGCTCTCCAGTGATATGCCCAATCCCAGTAGTTGTCCCCCCTCAGCATAATCCCAGTAGTCAGTCCCCCCTCAGCACCGTCCCAGTAGTCAGTCCCCCCCTGAGCACAGTCCCAGTAGTCAGTCCCCCCTCAGAACCGTCCCAGTAGTCAGTCCCCCCCTGAGCACAGTCCCAGTAGTCAGTCCCCTCAGCACAGTCCCAGTAGTCAGTCCCCCCCTGAGCACAGTCCCAGTAGTCAGTCCCCCC
>NW_004443981.1:18214036-18215981 GCF_000243295.1 Trichechus manatus latirostris
GGTCAGTCCCCCCTCAGCGCCGTCCCAGTGGTCAGTCCCCCCTCAGCGCGGTCCCAGTGGTCAGTCCCCCCTCAGCGCGGTCCCAGTGGTCTGTCCCCCCTCAGCGCGGTCCCAGTGGTCTGTCCCCCCTCAGCGCGGTCCCAGTGGTCTGTCCCCCCTCAGCGCGGTCCCAGTAGTCATCCCCTCTCAGTCCCCCCTCAGCACAGTCCCAGTGGTCACCATGCCTCAAAGAACCCAGCTGCGCCTGTATTTGTGGGTTGAGGGGTGCGTGTCCCTCAGCCTTCTTGTCTGGCTGGGGAGCAGTCCTCTGGGCCCCGGGACACCCACTCCTCTAATGGTACCGAGGTGGGTCCTGGGAGAACCCCACTCCTCCTGGGTTCCCCATGCCCCCGGCCAGAGTCCAGTGTGCCAAGGGCCCAAGTGCATAGGAAGGGGTGGGGCAAGGGTGGCCTTCCGAGCACCCGAGTTGAAGTGAAGGGAGGCGAGCGACTGTGGCAGTAGTGTTTTAAACTTTCTGGTCTGCGTAAAGTCATGAAGAAACTTCCATGGACCCTGTTGATCTGACCTGCTGGCAGGGGGCCGTGGGCAGTGCTGGAGCAGAGGGCAGGGAGGGAGTGCTGGTAGGAGGGCAGGTGGGGTGGGCACGGGGTCCCGCTCCACTAGGGTACTAGTTTGTCAGCACCTGCTGCTGCCTCAACATAAAAGAAGCTCTGGAAGAGAGAGGGGTCCTGCTGAGAGAAGGGCTCCAGGAGGAGGGGGTGCACTGGAGCCCCCGTCATGCGCACACAACCAGGGAGAGCGGGTGAAGGAGAGGGGCCTGCTCAAGCCATAGGGCCATGTGTTGTTGGGTCCAGGACGGTGCCTTGCTTGGGGTGCGGCGAGGGGCTAGAAGTTGGGTGTTTTGACAGCTTCCTGCCTGGGGTGCCGAGACTCCACAGGGTGGCTCTCAGTGAGGAGTGGCTGGCCATCCTGAGGGCTATGCCTGGCCCCCCCCTGCGGGGGACAGACCACGGACAACTGGACCCTCCCCAGACAGCCTAAGTGGCTGCCCCCGTCCCAGCTTTCTGGCAGGGAAATGCTTCCAGTGCCGTGGGACCTAGGTGGACCCAGCTTTGGGGTCGTTCTGAAGGTGGTTTTATAGGAAAATCTCAAGCCCTTGGTAGGGATGATTCATGGGGGTGACAGGTGTAGGGGCCCCCAGGACACAGAGCCGTGTGTGAGGCGAGAGCTTGCAGGGGTGAGGCGAGCTGAGACCCTCCCCAGCGTTTCTGCGGGCAGGGGGACCAGCGCCCTTGGGGGAACTGAGGCTCGTCCATGTGGATGAGGTCAGCCGGAAGGCCCTCTCCCTATGACAGCCACACCTCGGTGTCCCCCTGGGGAGCACGGCTGCCAGCAGAAGGCAGTGCTGACCTGGGAAACCCACTCGACCTGACCGGGAGCGGGGTGCTCTGGGCTGCCGCAGCTGTGCTGGCAGGCGGGCGGCAACTAGGCATGGTGTGCCACATTCCAGCGCGGCCGGCCCAGTGCAGCCTCCGTGGTGACCTCGCCCACAGGGGCACGCCAGCCAGTGTGGGGGCGGGGACAGTCACCTCAGGGACACGCTGGCCACCGCGGGGGTGGGGACAGTCACCACAGGGACATGCTGGCCACCGCGGGGGGGGGACGGTCACCATAGGGGCACGCTGGCCAGTGCAGGGGGGACGGTCACCACAGGGGCACACTGGCCAGTGCAGGGGGGGACGGTCAGCACAGGGGCACACTGGCCACTGCAGGGGGGGACAGTCACCACAGGGGCACGCTGGCCAGTGCAGGGGGGGACGGTCAGCACAGGGGCACACTGGCCAGTGCAGGGGGGGACAGTCACCACAGGGACACACTGGCCACCGCGGGGGGGGACGGTCACCATAGGGGCACGCTGGCCAGTGCAGGGGGGACAGTCACCACA
>NW_004443981.1:18217155-18219586 GCF_000243295.1 Trichechus manatus latirostris
CTTGGAGGGGTACACTGGGGGGGCGTCAGGGCCCTTGGAGGGGTGCACTGCGGAGGCGTCAGGGCCCTCGGAGCGGGCGCGCCCGGAGGGGGAGCAGGCAGGCCCACTGTGCACCCTCACTCGCTGCCGCAGAAGCTGCAGATGGCGCGTTGGGTGTGTGCATGTCAGTGTTCAGCACCTTTCTGCTGAAAAGTAACTGCTTTATGATCCCAAAGGAGAACAATGTCAGGAGAATTTTCAGTTCTGCTATTTGTGTTTAGAATGAAACAAACTTGTTCGGTTAGACCTGTTTAAACAAAGAGCTCCTACTGAATTGCCTCCTTGTTCTGTGTCTTTCCAATTACCTCTGGGAGTAAGTGAGAAGACTTTCCTAGGTGAGCAAACTCTTCCCTTGAGAGATGCACCACCAGCGCCCCGTCTGCGCACGTCGACCCTGTGGGCGAGGGTGGCAGGCTCCACAGGACCCAGAGCGAATGGCAGGTGGTGGTGGGATCACAGGAACAGAGAATTGCAAACGCTACTTGTGTTAATTTAATTTCCTCCAAGTTCCTTGAGTCACCTTCATCCAGGACTTGTGCTTAACCCTTAGGGCTTGAGGTGGCCGTTTCCTCCTCTCACCCACTTTGCCCGCAGGGCCCAGCTCTACAAAGGTGGGAGCTGAGGAGGGTATCTCCTGGGGCTCACCTGGTGCCCACCGCCCACGCGAGCTGCCTTGTGTGCAGCGGAGGGGCTGCAGTGCCAGGCAGAGTGAGGGTGTGCCGGGTTGAAGGGCCCTAGTTGGGGCCATGAGGCTCCGTGACCACCTCTCCTCATGGCTTCCAGTGGCTTCCTGTGGGGCCCACACGCTGCCATCCTCAGGTAGCATCCCTGAGGCCCCCGCGGCTGTGCTGTGTGTGTCCTGACACAGAGGAGGGTGTGGTGGGTGTCCCTTCTCCTTGTCCCTCAGGTGCAGGACAGACAAGGCTTAGCAGATTTCGGCAAAAGCAGCCCGAAGAGCCCTCCATCAGCTGTGGCAGCCGGCCCTCGCTCCCCGAGCTGTGGGTCACGTACGCGTGTCTGCCCGGCTGTGTCGGAACAGTCGCTCAGGTCCCTGGGACTTCCCCAGTGGTTCTAGGGGGAGGGGGCCTGAGCCACCTGTCCCCCAGACCCTCCCACGCAGCTGCTGCCTTCTCTTGGAATTCACTCTCCCAGCACCTGCTTCTGCCAAGCCTGTTCTAAAATAACCCCCCCTGGAAACACCCTCACCCATGGGGGAAGCCAGTGAGGCCGCCTTGGGCCCGGGTGCGTGGGGACCATGGGGAACCTGACCTGGCTCAGCAGCTCATCCAGGGCTCAACCCTGTGCCCCGCCTGTGTCTTGGAGCTGCGGCTGCCCGCTCAGCCTGTGCTGGCCTCCTCCCTCTGCAGACGGGGGTGCTATTTGTGGGGCACGGTTCTCTTGGTGGGGGCCTGGGTCCAGCCCCTTCTAGTGGGCACCCCATACATGCTCAGCTGGGACCACCTTCCCTGTGCGTGTGGCTGGGGTGCATCTGGCTCTGATGCCAGTCACCATCCTGCCTTTAGTTCCAAGGTCTCAACGGGGCCTTCCCCCTCCACCCAGGGCACCTGTAACCCTGTGGGTGAGACTGGCCTTTGCTGTGTGGGGCGGGGCTCCTGAGGACCCTGGTGCCCATTGCCTGCTTCCCTGGGGGGGACACCTAGCCCTCGACAAAGACCCGTCCACGATACCTGTGACTCTGCCACCCCTTTTGCAGAAGCTGCCCCTCCCTCTACCCATCCCCCTGCTCTCTGTCCCCACTGCTACCTGCCCTCTGACTGCCCACGACCAGCTCCCTGCTCTCTGTCCCCTGTGCTGCCTGCCCTCTGACTGCCCCCGACCAGCCCCCTGCTCTCTGTTCCCTGTGCTGCCCGCCCTCTGACTGCCCCTGACCAGGCCCCTGCTCTCTGTCCCCCCTGCCCACCTCCTGCTCTCTTCTCCCTGATCATCCCATGCCCTCTCTACCCCTGACCATCCCCCTACTGCCCCTTGACTGTCCCCCTGCTCTCTGTCCTCCCTGACTGTCCCCCTGACTATTCCCCTGTTCTCTGTCCTCTGTGATTGTCCCCCTGCTCTGTGTCCTCCGTCATCATCCCCCAGACTGTCCCCCTGCTCTCTGTCCTCCCTGATCATCCCCGAGACTGTCCCCCTGCTCTCTGTCCTCCCTGACTGTCCCCCTGCTCTCTGTCCTCCCTGATCGTCCCCCAGACTGTCCCCCTCCTCTCTGTCCTCCCTGATCGTCCCCCTGACTGTCCCCCTGCTCTCTGTCCTCTGTGATCGTCCCCCTGACTGTCCCCCTGCTCTCTGTCCTCCCTGATCGTCCCCCTGACTGTCCCCCTGCTCTCTGTCCTCTGTGATCGTCCCCCTGACTGTCCCCCTGCTCTCTGTCCTCCCT
>NW_004443981.1:18220106-18232759 GCF_000243295.1 Trichechus manatus latirostris
TCCCCCTGAATGTCCCCCTGCTCTCTGTCCTCTGTGATCGTCCCCCTGAATGTCCCCCTGCTCTCTGTCCCCTGTGGTCGTCCTCCTGACTGTCCTGGGAGAGCAGGAAGCCATCGTGTCCTGATAAAGCTCTGACACCAGAGAAGGTGAGATCTGCCGGCTAGGCTGGCGGCCACCCAGGGCCGCGAGGACCAGGGAAGGTACAAACCGTGTGGCCCTGCAGACTGCAGGCTTCCAGGCTTCTGCACAGCTGGCTCCAGAAGACCCCTCCATGCCCTTCTAAGGCCATGCTGCTGCTCTCAGCCCAAATCCTTGCCCCCTGAGCCTCACATCCACAGTGCCAGCCCCGCGTGGGTACTCCCAGCACACCAACTGTAGGGGGTGCAGGGCTGTGGCCTCTGCTTTGTGGGTGCTCCCAGCCCTGTTTAGGGGGAGGGGGACCCAGCACAGCATCCTACCAGCTGCATTTGGCTGGTTGCCTCCGGCCCTGATGCCCACACAGCAGCCAAGCACCCTGACACAAAGGGCCTTCCTGTCCCTCCCACCAGAGCACAGCCCAGGCATCCAGCCACCCTGGGAGCCTGAGTGGGTGCCCACGTGGATGCTTTGACCCTTTGTGCTCCTCTGCGCCTGGGGAGGAAGGGCAGGGCCCGTGCTCCGTAGTTTACCTGGTCTCCGTCCAAGGCAGACAGGCTGCAGTGCTGGGACAGGTGTCTGCAAAGGTTGGGCCCGAACTCCCGGACGTTTCTCTAGCAGTGATGGTGCTGCAGGGTGGTTAGGTGGGAGAGTTCTGGTTCCACAGCAGCTGTGTGTGGGGTGGACGGGGCCATGGGTAGAAGCCAGGGTCTACCGTGGAACCAGGGGATGGAGGTGCTGGCTGAAGGACACTGTGGGGCCGCAGGACCTGGCTGACCGAGGGGTGGCTGCACACAGATCCCAGGTTGGCCCCAACAGGCCAGCTGCAGGGACGCCCTTCCAGCGAGGCGCTCCCACTCCGTCCGGCATCCGGGGTACTCTGAGCCTGTAGGGCAGCAGGGTAGGAGCCTGGGGTCCTTGGAGGGGCATGAGGGATCCAGGAGGTGGGGAGTAAAAACACAGGAGCCAGGGCACCAGGGCTGGGGATCCCTGGGCCATCAGGAAGATGCCAGCCCCACATTGGCAAGGGACGGGCACGTATGGTACAGCGTTTTGTAGAGTGAGTGTGTCACGAGGGGCAGAGGGAAGGTCTGCTTGTGTGGCCCTCTGCTGCCCTGGAAGTGGGTAGGGGCGAGTAGCACCTTCAGGTGTTGCTGCCCTGGGGCTGCTGGCCCAGCTCCAGACGAGAAGTCTCCACAGCCCCTGGGCCAGCGAGGGAGTGTGAAGTGAAGACAGCTGGTGGCATCTGTTCCAGAAAGCCCCACCCCAGAGGGGGTCTGCCCCTCTCCCCCATCAAAGCCTGGAGGATCCTTCTCTGCAGCTACAGCTGAGGATGTGGGCAAGACTCGGGGCATGTGCTCCAAAGGTGAGACCCCAGCCCTACGCAGCTTCAGAACGTGAGCAGCCTGGCCGTGCCCCCATGCCAGAGATCAGAAGGGCCTTCCCTAGGGAGCGACACCCTCCTCCGGGCAGTCAGGGTCAACAGGCCGCTCATGTAGGCACTTGGGCGTGGGCAGACAGCAAGTCGCCCTGCAGCCGGAGTGACAGACCGGGAAGAGACAGGACTGGGGGAGGAAGCTCACGCCACGGCACCTTGGTGGCCTGAGGGGTAGGAGGCCTGCAGGAGGCCACTGCACGAGGACGTCCGGGCACACGGGCATCAGTGCCTGCTGCAGACAGAGGGCAGGGACAAGGACTGCCTTCAGGGTTGCAAGGTGGAGTTGCAAACCTCCTGAACATGGGCAAGACAGACAGAAAATTGGGGAGGGCAAGGAAATCGGAGAGCCTGGTGCGGGGGTCCTGCGTGAACTGGCTCCAGGACATGCGCTCCGGCAGACCCCAACCAGGGGATGAGGATAGGCCAGGACAGGCCCCAGGATAGGCAGGGGTCTGGCAGCCATGCCAGTCTGGGGTCTTGAATGGAGAAACTGTTGGGCCAGGTGAGTGAGGGAGGAGATACTCAGACACACAGGCCCCGAACATGGCTGCCCAGCCCCTCTCACATGTCCCCCATCAAGGGGCAAAGTGAGAAGGAGGGCCTGCAGGCCCCACCGAGAGCCAGCAGTGCAGGCAGGGTCCTGGCCCAGGTGGGGAGGCTGGTTGCGCGAGCCTCTGCAGGGCAGGGCCTGAACTGTGACAGGGAGCTGAGAAACCACCCGCGAACACAGCAAGAAGCTCTCCCAGGACGGGATCAAGTGCGGGGCAGCTGACCGCAGCCTCAGTGCACACTGGGCACCGAGAGGGGCAGTCCCGGAAACATGACCTTGAGCACTGGTCCCACTGAGAGTGAGATACAACATGGAACAGATGAGGGGGCATCATGTTCTCCTCTGTCCACTGCTCTGTCCCTGGAGCCTGCCTGCATCTTCCCAGAGCAATCTCTGTGAACAGATGGATGAATGAATAAACAAGTGCCACACTCCCACACGTGGGGAAGGCCCGAGGGCGCCGTTGGGGAGAAGGCCCTGCTTCTCATGGTGTTAAGCCGTACTGTGGGAGATAGCCATGGGAGCCCCTCTCCACGTTTTTCATCCACAGTTAAGGCACAGCAAGTGTTGGCCTATTGACCAGTGGGTAGGGTGGTTTCCTGTGCTGGGTGCTGTGCCTGGCTCTGGGTGGCCACCAAGGAGAAGCTCAGGCAGCAGGTCGGCCCAAGCGTCTGCTCAGAGCGGGGAGTGGTCCTGAGCCCCACACCACCATGGGGACAGTAACCCCCTTCCTTGGGCCCTGGGAACCATGGTGCATGGGTGGCTGCCCCTCCTCGTCTAGCCCCCACCACTGCCTGGATGCTAGTTGCCTGGCAGTCTCCTGACCCAGCCCTTGCCCTCTGAGGTGCATTCCCCACCTATCTTGGTTGCATGTTTGATCAATTGCTGACTGCAGAAGTTGGTAAAAATCTTCAGTTTCTTCATCTCTGGTCTTAGAGTTTGTTGTGTAAATTGGAATAATAGTCATATTAATTGGTCGTCTTTGTAGAGGTACGGATGTTACCCTATCACTGACAGCATTATACTTCAGGATAGATCTAAAAATGTTCTTTTTCACGATGAATGCAACACCATTCCTCTTCAATTTTTCATTCCCGGCATAGATCATATGCTTGTCCGATTCAAAAGGGCCATTTCAGCTTACAAATGCCTAGGATATCAATATTTATGCAATCCATTTTATTTTTGAAGACTTCCAGTTTTCCCAGATTCATACTTGGTACGTTCCACGTTCTGATTATTAATGGATGTCTGCGGCTGTTTCTTCTCATTTTGAGTTGTGCCACATCAACAAATGAAGGTCCCAAAAGCTTGACTTCATCCACGTCATTAAGGCTGACTCTATTTTGAGGCCACCACTAGTCTGTCGGTTTGTCGTACTGGGGTGGTTTGCATGTTGCTGTGACACAAGATGCATTGATAATTACTGGTGATTGGAAAGCGAAAGTTAGAAACAAAGAGGAAGGATCAGTAGTTGGAAAATATGGCCTTGGTGATAGAAATAAGGCTGGAGATCACATGATAGAATTTTGCAAGACCAACGGCTTCTTCATAGCAAATACCTTTTTTCAGCAACATAAACGGTGACTATACATGTGGACCTTGCTAGATGGAATGCATAGGAATCAAATCGACTACATCTGTGCAAAGAAGTGATGGAAAAGCTCAATATCATCAGTCAGAAGACGACCAGGGGCCGACTGCAGAATACACCATTAATTGCTCATAGGCAAGTTCAAGATGAAGCTGAAGGAAATGAAAAGAAGTCCATGAGAGCCAAAGTACGACTTCGAGTATATCCCACTTGAATTTAGAAACCATCTCAAGGATAGATTGGACACATTGAACAGTAATGACCAAAGACTAGACGAGTTATGGTATGACATCAAGAACATCATATATGAAGAAAGGAAAAAAAGTCATTAAAAAGACAGGAAAGTGAGAAAAACTGACCAAAATGGATATCAGAAGACTCTGAAACTTGATTTTGAATGTCAAGTAGCTAAAGCAAATGGAAGAAATGATGAAGATTTCAAAGGGCAGCTGGAGAAGACAAAGATAAGTATTATAATGAAATGTGCAAAGACCTGGAGTTAGAAAACCAAAAGGGAAGAACATGCTCACCATTTCTGAAGCTGAAAGAACTGAAGAAAAAATTCAAACCTTGAGTTGTGATATTGAAGGAGTTTATGAGCAAAATATTGAACGACTCAGGAAACATCAAAAGAAGATGGAAGGAATACAGAGTCACCTTACCAAAAAGAACTGGTCGATGTTCAGCCATTTTAAGAGATTAGCATATGATCAAGAACTAATAGTACTGAAGGAAGAAATCCAAGCTGAACTGAAGGCATTGGTGAAAAACAAGGCTCCAGGAGTTGACTGAATACTAATTGAGATGGTTAAACAAACGGATGCAGTGCTGGAAGCTCTCACTTGTCTATGCCAAGAAATTTGTAAGACAGCTACCTGTCCAGCCACCTGAAGAGATCCATATTTGTGACCATTCCAAAGAAAGGTGATCCAACAGAATGCAGAAATTATTGAACAATATCATTAATGTCACACGCGAGTGAAATTTTGCTGAAAATAATTCAAAAAAACGTTGCAGCAGTACATCAACAGGGAATTGCCAGAAATTCAAGTCAGATTCAGAAGAGGACGTGGAACCAGGGACATCATTGCTGATGTCAGATGGATCTTGGCTGAAAGCAGAGGATACCAGAAAGATGTTTAGCTATGTTTTATTGACTATGCAAAGGCATTCGACTGTGTGGATCACAACAAATTACAGATAACATTGTGAAGAATGTAAATTCCAGAACACTTAATTGTGCTCATGCGAAACCTGTACATAGACCAAGAGGCAGTTGTTTGAACAAAACAAGGCAATACTGAGTGGTTTAAAATCAGAAAAGGTGTGTGCTGGGGTTGTATCCTTTCAGCATACTTACTCAATCTGTATGCTGAGCAACCCCTACATGTCTGTCAGTTTGTCATACTGTGGGGTCTTACCTGTTGCTGTGATGCTGGAAGCTATCCATGGTGGATGGATTTCAGCTGAGCTTCCAGACTAAGACAGATAAGGAAGAAGGACCTGGCAATCTACTTCTGAAAAAAAATTAGCCAGTGGAAACCTTATAAATAGCAGCAGAACGTTGTCTGATAAACTGCCAGAAGATGAGCCCCTCCGGTTGGAAGGCACTCAAAAGATGACTGGGGAAGAGCTGCCTCTTCAAAGTAGAGTCGACTATGCAAAGGCATTCGACTGTGTGGATCATAACAAATTATGGATAATATTACAAAGAATGGGAATTCCAGAACACTTAATTGTGCTCATGAAGAACCTGTACATAGATCAAGACGCAGCCCTTCAAATGGAACAAGGGGATACTGCGTGGTTTAAAGTCAGGAAATATGTGTGTCAGGGTTGTAACCCTTCACCATACTTATTCAATCTGTATGCTGAGCAGATAATCTGAGAAGCTGGACTATATGAAGAAAAACATGGCATCAGGATTGAGGAAGACTCATTAACAACCCGTGAAATGCAGATGACACAAGCTTGCTTGCTGAAAGTGAGGAGTACTTGAAGCACTTACTGATGAAGATCAAAGACTAGCCTTCAGTATAGATCACACCTCAACATAAAACAAAAATCCTCACAACTGGACCAATAAGCAACATCATGATAAACGGGGAAAAGACTGAAGTTGTCAAGGATTTCATTTTACTTGGATCCACAATCAACGCTAATGGAAGCAGCAGTTAAGAGATCAAACGACTCATTGCATTGGGCAAATCTGCTGCACAAGATCCTTTAAAGGGTTAAAAATCAAAGATGTCACTTTAAGGACTAAGGTGTGCCTGACCCAAGCCATGGTGTTTTCAACCGCCTCATATGCAGGGGAAAACTGGACAATGAGTAAGGAAGATTGAAGAAGAACTGATGCCTTTGAATTATGGCATTGGTGAATAATATTGAATACACCATGGACTGCCTGAAGAATGAACAAATCTGTCTTGGAACAAGTACAGCCAGAATGCTCCTCAGAAGCAAGGATGATGAGACTTCATCTCATGTACTTTGGACATGTTACCAGGAGGGATCAGTCCTTGGAGAAGGACATTGTGCTTGGTAGAGTAGAGGGTCATCAGAAAATAGGAAGACTGTCAATGAGATGGATTGACACAGTGGCTGGAACACTGGGCCCAAGCATAACAGTGATCGTGAGCATGGCAAAGGACCGGGCAGTGTTTCGTTCTGTTGTACATAGGGTTGCATGAGTCGGAACCGACACAAGGGCACCTAACAACAACAACAACATTGGAGCCCTTCCTCAAGAGGTCCTGGTCTTCCCTTCATTCAAGGAATTAAGGGTCTGTAAATTTGCTAAAGTCTGGGAATTGATTGAGGGGCTGTGACTCTCTATTCTGGCAATTCGAGTTTGACTGCTGTTCACTTGACCTAGAATTCTTCTGCTAGTACAGATCAAGGGAATAGTAGATTGCCTATGTATTTCACTCCTAAGGACACCATGACTAAGTAGCCAGTGCCATAAGTCCACATGAGTCAGACTATTCTGATTACTGCTTTGACTCTGCTGTCCATTTTGGTAACCACACCCACCCTCTGTTTGTCAATTGAGTGCCGCCCCTTGACCCCTACTACCACAGGGTCCAGTCAGTCCCACGGTAGTTAGGTTTCTTAATTCAGTCAGGGCAGTTCCCACTGTCAAATCTGACTTAAAATAGCAATCACAGCAGTCTTCAAGGATGCTGGGGCTCCCTTCACAAATTTGTTCCTCACTGTTGTGGTAGAAGGTATGTCCTCTGGGCACTCCATGTGTGGGTCTGTGGGTCTAACCTTATAAATCCACACTAGCACGTCAATTTCCCTTAGCCTTTGAATACCTTCTACAGCATAGCACGGCAGGTCTGGTACTTCAGCTTCATTTAGTGTAGACCACCGTGTAATCCATACTTCAGTGACCCAACCAAATAAATTATTAGATCCTTTCCTAACCTCTGGAGCCGGAATATCGAATGCAGAATCTGTGCTTAGTGGGCCCATATCAATACACTTCAGGCTGATCCAACTTGATGTTCCTTGCACCATTATCCCACACCCTTAATAGCAATTCCTACACATTTTCCCCAGGTTTCTGTTTGTACGTGTTAGAAAAGTCAAGCAGTTCTTTTGGAGTGTAGTGTACCTCCTTCTGGGTCACACTTTGTACTTCACCTTTTGGGGCTTGCTGAGACTTAAGTCTGGTTGTCTAGTTATAGGTCTAGAAACCAAAATGGGTGGTGGGGATGTGTTTTGGGAACATTCAGCATTGTTTTGTAAAGCATCTGCCCCAGGCAATGACTCAGACAAAGGCCCTTCAGACACAGCTGGGTTAATCTCATTAGATGGGGGTGAAGGGGCTAATGGTTTTACTGGGGAAGGTAGTTTAGCAGACAAACATGGAGTAATCTCTTCAGATGGGAGTGAGAGGGCTGGTTCTGTAGGCAGGAGTGATTCAGAATTTAGGGGCTCAGTGTCCCCACCTTCCTGATTATCTGCCCATATGTCCCCATCTCGAGTTTCAGGATCCCATTTCTTTCCAATCAATGCCCTCACTTTAACTTCAGACACCTCTTGAGGTTGGAAATTGAGTTGGCATTGTAATTCAGCCACTCTTACGATAAGACTCTGGGTTTGGTTTTTGGCAATATCAGCTCTGTTAGTACAATAAAATAGGCTTTCTTTCAAGGCTCAAGTGGGGACTTTGAGGTTGTTTATGCAGCACTTGAGCTTTGACTCAGAAGCCTTGAGCTCATCTCTTTCACCAGTTTGTCTAGCAAAAGTAGGACCAACCAACCAACTTCCACATACTTCTCATTATGACAAAATTGTAGAAAGGTATCACACATGCAGTCACCCACAGCCTTGCCTTTCATGAATACTTCATCTGTTGGTGGTGATTAGTGGTGGTATTTTACGTATTTGTATTGTCACCTCATGCCATGGATTAGCAGTGCCCTCTTTACTACTAGAAGCAGACTCATCAACATCTTTAAGACTAACCAAATTTGTGAAACAATTTAGAAAACTTATCCTTACAATTTTGTTTCTCTAGAACCACTCTTGGTACGAAATGTCTTAGGCTGGGTTCTGTATAGAAGCAAAACCAGTAAAGCATATAAGTATATCAAGGAAATGGCTCACGCGATTGTAGAGGCTAGAATGTCCCAAGCCCATGAGTCAGGATAGAGGCTTCAGATTCATGTAGCTACAGGGGCTGGCAAACCCAAGATTGGCAGTTTAGAGAGCAGGGCTCTTCCTCACAGGCCGCAAAGATCGATGAATCCCAAGATCAGCAGTCAAGACGGCAGGTAAACTGCTAGCTCAAGTCCCAGCAACTGGAGGTCAGACGAACAGGAGTCAGCTGCAGGATCCAGAGTGAGCAAAAGCCCATGAGCCTTGCCAGAAAGTCCACTTATATTTGATGCAGGCCATACCTGTAAGGAAACTCCCTTTCAACTGATTGCCTGCTCACAGCAGATCCCATCATGGAAGTAATCACATCATCATATGACGGACAAACTACATCATAACTGCTAAACCACTGACGCACAACCTTGACCATTACAGCACCTAACAACAAAAAAACTAAAAATCTATAGACTTGCACTATCTAGTATGGTAACCTATTTGGCTATTTTCATGAATTAAATACGATTTATAATTCACAGTTGCACTAACCACATCCCAAGTGCTCAAGAGCCACATGTGGCTATTGGCCACCATGTTAATACAGATAGAGAGCTTGTCCATCTTTGCAGACAGTTCTGCTGGCTCATGTTGCTACAGGCACATCATTTTCAGTGATGAAACATTAGAAGTATTGTATTTAAGGTCAAGAAGAAGAACGGTTACTACTTAATACTGTTCTTGAGGTACTGGACAATGCAACAAAACAGAACAAGGAAATAGGATTGAGTTGGAAAAACAGAATTGCCATTTGCAGATGACATTGTTCACATGGACAATGTGAATGAGTAGACAAGTTATTGACACCAATAACAGAGTTCTGGAAAGTTGATTGAATAGTGTTAAAACAGCTGCAAATGAATTTGATGATACGAAAAAAGAATAATCGTGATAGCTCACAGCGACCCCATGTGTGCATAGTAGAACTGCTCATAGGGCTTTTGCAAGCAGATTGCCAGGACTATCTTTTGAGGTGCCTCTGGGTGGGCTTGAACCGCTCACCTTTTGGCTAGTGGTTGAGCACTTAAACGTTTGCGCCGCTCAGGGACTCGCCATGAGTTGGAATCCACTCAATGGCAGCTAACCACAATTCATAATAGCAACTACTACGCATCTAGGAATTAACTGCGTAAAAGGTGGTGGTTGTTGTTAGGTGGCATCAAGTCAGCTCCGACTCATCGTGACCCCGTGTACAAGAGAACGAAACCCTGCCCGGTCCTGCGCCATCCTCACAATTGTTGTTATGCTTGAGCCCATTGTTGCAGCCACTGTGTCAATCCGTCTCATCAAGGGTCTTTCTCTTTTTCGCTGACCCTCTACTTTACCAAGCATGATGTCCTTCTCCAGGGACTAGTACCTCCTGATAACACGTCCAAAGTACATGAGACAAAGTCTCACCATCCTAGCTTCCAAGGAGCATTCTGGCAGTATTTCTTCCAAGATTTGTTCATTCTTTTGGTAGTCTGTGGTATATTCAATATTCTTCACCAACACCATAATTCAAAGGCATCAATTCTTTGGTCTTCCTCATTCATTGCCCAGCTTTCACATGCATATGAGGTGATTGAAAATATCACTGCTTGGGTCAGGCACACCTTAGTCCTCAGTGACATCTTTGCTTTTCAACACTTTAAAGGGATCTTTTGTAACAGACTTGCCCATTGCAATATGTCATTTGATTTCTTGACTGCTGCTTCCATTAGCGTTGATTGTGGATCCAAGTAAAATGAAATCCTTGACAACTTCAATCTTTTCTCCATTTATCATGGTGTTACTTACTGATCCAGTTGTGAGGATTTTTGTTGAGGTATAATCCTTACTGAAGGCTATAGTCTGTGATCTTTATCAGTAAGTGCTTCAAATCCTCTTCACTTTCAGCAAGCAAGGTGGTGTCATCTGCATATTGCAGGTTGTTAATGAGTCTTCCTCCAATTCTGATGCCATGTTCTTCTTCATATAGTCCAACTTTCCAGATTCTTTGCTTACCAGACAGATTAAGTAAGGTGAAAGAATACAACCCTGACACTCACCTTTCCTGATTTAAAAACATGCAGTATCCCCTTGTTCTGTTTGAACGACTGCCTCTTGATCTATGTACAGATTCCTCATGGGCACAATTAAGTGTTCTGGAATTTCTGTTCTTTGCAGTGTTATCCATAACTTGTTATGATCCACACAGTCAAATGCCTTTGCATAGTCAATAAAACACAGGTAAACATCTTTCTGGTATTCTCTGCTTTCAGCCAGGATCTATCTGACATCAGCAATGATATCCCTTGTTCCACGTCCTCTTCTGAATCTGGCCTGAATTTCTGGCAGTCCCCTGTCGATGTACTGCTGCAACCACTTTAAATGATCTTCAGCAAAATTTTACTTCTGTGGGATATTAATGATATTGTTCAATAATTTCTGCATTCTGTTGGATCACCTTTCTTTGGAGTGGGCACAAATATAGATCTTTTCCAGTTGGTTGGCCAGGTAGTTGTCTTTCAAATTTCTTGGCGTAGAGGAGTGAACACCTCTAGCAATGCAGAAGGTATTAAAAGACATTTCCAGGAGAAAAGTGTGACTGTTTATTCAAGGACATGGAGATTCAGACACTCAATGTCATATAAAAGATGACAGTTCTCCCTAAATGCAATTTGGTTTCATAAAATTTCACATAGGATTGTTTCATTAAATTTGGCCAGCTAATTCTAAAATGTATATGAAACAGACAGATGAGCAGTTGTAAAGAAAAATGAGGTGTGTGTGTTAGGGAAGTATTTTCCATGCAGCTATGAATGCTTTTAAAGCTGTACTGATTAAAACAGTATGGAACTGGCAGAAATTTAGACAGAAGCTCTAGTGGCTCAGTGGTTAAGTGCTGGGCTGCTAACAGAAAGGTTGGTGGTTTGAACCCACACAATAGCTCCAGAGGAAGAAGACCTGGCTATCTGCTTTTGTAAACATCACAGCCTAAAAAACCGCACGGAACAGTTCCGCTCATGTGGTCACTGTGAGTTGAAATCGACGTGATGGCAGCTGACCACAGCAACTACATAGATAAATTAATCAGTGGAACGTAACCAAGAGCACACACATGACTGGTGTGTTCCGAGACGGCATGAGTCATCAGGAAGGAAAGCATGTACTGTTGAATAAACAGTCTGGGGACAACTGGACACCCACATAGGAAGTAGCAAAATCAGACCACTACCTCACACCATACACAGAACAAACCCTCAAAGTGATCAGTGATCAAGTGAAAAAGAGTAAGTGAAAGAATTGGGAGGAGGGATGATTATAATATCTGTGAAACAGAAAAGACATGTTTGATTATATAAAAGATTTTTTTAATGTTGTTTGACAGACTAAAGCTTGTTGTTGGCTGCCTTGGAGTCAGCCCCTGACTCGTGGTCACTTCATGCCCTTCCTGCACCATCCCCGTGATCAGTTGCAGATCAGATCATTGTGATCCACAGGGTTTTCATTGGTTGATTTTCAGAAGAAAATCTCCAGGCCTTTCTTCCTAGTCTGTCTGGAAGCTCCACTGAGACCTGTTCAACATCACAGCAACACGCAAGCCTCCACGGACAGACAGGTGGTGGCTGCACACGAGGTGCACTGGCCAGCAATTGAACCCCAGTCTCCCACATGGAAGGTGAGAATTCTACCGCTGAACCAGTGCTGCCCCTAGACTCTAGCTAGGAGATGATATTTACAAATGTACATAAAATGATCAATATCTAGAATATATAATTACTAGACATCAGTAAGAAGGTCAGCCCGCTGTGAAGTAGACAGGATATCCACAGGCCGTATGCAGGAAGTACTCAGCCAGTGACTACCTGAGGGGCGCACGGCCGCCCTGTGTCAGGGCGTTACGCAGTGAACCACGCACCAACAGCCTGCAGCGCTGTTTGTGTTACGTGTGGGTGAACGGCACTCGCCTGTTGGTAGGAAACCAGGACCAGCCACCATTGAGTTGACTCTGATTCACGGTGACCCCATGGGCGTCAGCATAGAGCCGTGCTCCATGGGGTTTTTTGTTTTCCTTTTTAAATAATTCTTTGTTGTTGAGAATATACACAGCAGAATATACACCAATCCAACAGTTTCTACATGTACAATTCAGTGACACTGTTTATATTGTTCGAGTTGTGCAACCATTCTCACCCTCCATTTCTGAGTTGTTCCTCCCTCAGTAGCATAAACTCACTGCCCCCTAAGGTTCCTATCTAATCTTTCCAGTTGCTGTTGTCAGTTTGATCCCATGTAGATAGTTCTTA
>NW_004443981.1:18233071-18235701 GCF_000243295.1 Trichechus manatus latirostris
CCGGGAGCAGAGTGCATCCTTTGGACCTGAGGTTCCTGCGCTGAGATGCTCCCAGACCAAAGGAAGACTGACGCATCGCAAGGACCTTCCTCCAGAGCCGACAGAGAGAGAGGGCCTTCTCCTGGAGCTGATGCCCTGAATTTGGACTTGTAGCCTACTGGACTGTGAGAGAATAAACTGCTCTTGTGTTGTGGTATTTCTGTTAGAGCAGCACAAGATGACTGAGACAAGTAGTTTCAAAGGTTTGTCCAGTCACCATGGCTCCAGAAAGAGAATTTTTAATTCCCTAGGGTTTTCAGTGGCTGGATTTTAGGAAGTAGATCACCAGGCCTTTCTTCTGAAGTGCCTCTGGGTGGACTGGAACCTCCAACCTTTTGGTTAACAGCCGAGCATGTTAACTGTTTGTACCACCCGGGACTCCCTGACAGCAGGAGTGGGCGTTGGTCCCACAGCTCGGGAGGCCAGCTTGACCACACCCCCGACAGGTTCAGAGTGCCAGTGCCCCGGAGACACTGTGCATGTGGACCTGTGCAGGCATGGACAGGGCAGGTTTGTCAGAGTGCCAAGGCAGCCTGGGTATCCACCAGGAGGAGGTGGAGACCAACACCGTGTGCTCGTATGGCAGGCGTGGTGTGCACGTGAGTGATGTGGCCCAGCGTGGTTGGCTCTCCACATAAAAGGCTGGGTAAAAGGGGCAGATTGCAAAGGCGTACACACAGGGTGACATCCGATGTGTGATTTAAGAAACAGCAGTACACTGCCGTGTACACACGTGTAAAACATGACATACCTGTAGTCTAGGGTTTCATCGACATCTCTATCTCCAGAGAAGGAAAGTCAACTCATGTGGCTCCCATCTCTGGGCCCAAAGTGGCTGCTTAGATCCTGCCATTGCAGCCAGGAGAAGGGACAGAGCAAGGGGAGCGTGCCCGTTCCGCACGGCGGGGAAGTAATGGCTGGCACTGCTGCTTACACTCCAGGGATAGAGTCTGTGGAGACAGGACTGGGAGTCAACACCGCCAACATGGGGGCTGCTGTTAGGGCTGGTGGAGTGGCGTGTAGGGACAGTGGCAGTCCCGGCCCCTCCTCTGGAGAATGGCCTCTCCAGGACGGAAGAACTGGAGGGTCACAGCCAGAGTCCAAGTGGAAGTCTGTTGTCTTGATCATTCTGCTTTTTCAGAAAGAAGTTAGTGAGAATGTTTGTTTGCTCTTGAGGGGTGCGTATGCCTCATGGTATCAGTCTAATTTTTCTGTATGCTCAAAGCGTCTCTATCCACAGCTGAATGTAGTGTTTAATGTTCTACTTGCAGGGGTCCAAGCGGGTTCTTTCCTCTCACCTGTTCTGAGCAGACGCAGTAAAAGAGATGACTCTGTGGACATTCAGCGAGTTATCTGTGGGTATGAATACTGGGTTTCCATTTGTACTGACATGGTCATGCAAACATGCCTTCGTTTTTGTGACTACTGAATCTGTAACAATTGAAAGGTATTTTACCGAAGAACAGACCCAGGTATTGAGGGGTCTGCTTCCTTTGTCGTTTTTAGTGTATTTGATTTGATCACGGCTTCCTTTAGGACCAAGTATTGTGCATACATCTTGTCTGTGGCTTTCTCTAATTGACCCTAAGGCCTTTCTTTTTGAACTGACCTTGGAAAGAAAGAGTGCTCTGTTTATCTGGCTCAGTTTCTGTATGTAAGTTACTCTTTTTTCAGTATTGTTTGCACGAACAGCATCAGCCTGATCATAACTTGCGATACAAAAATACTGCTCAGTGGCCGTGGCGTTTCCAGTAGGAGCAGAGTGTGCCACTAGGAGGGGCCGCTGAGGAGGGCAGCACAGCCCCACTTGTTGCCCCTCAAGTTGTTTGTGCAGTGAGGAAGCCTCAGCGTAGGGGAGCGGGCTGTGCATCTCGGGCAGGATCCTCCGCGCTGTCAACAGTGGACTCGAGACCCCCCTCCTGCAAGTAAGAAGTTGTAAGGAGTGATTTTTTTACTTGCCATTTAATCAGCCCCGACTTATGGCATCCCCATGGGTGTCAGGGTAGAACCGTGCTCCACAGGATTTTCAGTGGCTGATTTTTTGGAAATAGATCAGCAGACCTTTCTTCTGAGGCACCTCTGGGTGGACTCAGACCTGCAACCTTTCGGTTAGCAGCCAAGCGCATTAACTGTTTGTGCCACCCAGGACTGGATAAGGTACAAACATCTGGAGACAGGAGTGTGAATGCTCTGAATAGGTAAGAGGTTGAGACCTTGAAACCCTGCCATAAGAATCATGGATGTATTTTTTTAGGCTTAGTTTATTCAAAGCAGAATCCAGATAAAGTCCCTTGTTTGCAATTGGTTGGAATGTCTCTTAGGTCTCTATTTTTTTTTTAACTTTTTAAAAATTATGTTTTAAATTTTACATGTAATAAAATTGCCCCGCCCTTTTTTGTATATAGCTCTGTTTTAACACACATATAGATGCTCCCAACCATCCCCACAATCAAATACACGACGTCCAGAACATGGGGCAGTTCACCCAACAGACTCCCTCGACGGTCCCTTCATAGCCACCTTCCATCCCCCCCACTGTCCCTTCATAACCACCCTTCCATCCCCCCCACTGTCCCTTCATAACCACCCTT
>NW_004443981.1:18235853-18264161 GCF_000243295.1 Trichechus manatus latirostris
CCCCCACTGTCCCTTCATAACCACCCTTCCATCCCCCCACTGTCCCTTCATAACCACCCTTCCACCCACCACCCACCCCCCTTGAACCAACTCATCTGTTCTCCATTCCTTTAGCTCTGGCTTTTCCAGAACGCTTATAAAAGGGACTAAAACTGTGTCTGACCTTTTCACTGGCCTCTTTCCCTGAGTGTAATACCTCTGACATTCGTTCATCTTGTGTGCATTGATGATTCCCTCCTTATTATTGGTGAGGAATATTCCATTGTGTGGATGGACTGCAGTTTGTTTATCTTTGAAGGACATCTAGGTGGTTTCCAGGTTTTGGCAACTGTGAGTATTCATGTGTGAATCTTTGTATGGACATATGCTTTCATTTCTCTTGGATAAATTCCAAGGAGTGGGATTGCTGGGTCATCTGGTAGCTCTGTGTTTAACTTTATCAGAAACAGCCGAACTTTGCCAAAGTGACTCTCCCGTTTGGCATTCTGACCAGCAGTGTATGAGAGTCCCAGTTGCTTTGCCTCGTCAGCGTTTCATACTAATTCTTTGTGGGTTTTTTTCTGTTTGTTTTAAGCCATTTTAATAGATCTGTAGCAGGATCACATTGTGGTTTTAATTCGCATTTCCCTCATGGCTAAGTGTTGTGGCTGCTAACCAAAAGGCTGGCGGTTCGAATCCACCAGGAGCTCCTCAGAAACCCTATGGGGCAGTTCTGCTCTGTCCTATAGGGTCACTATGAGTCGGAATCGACTGGATGGCAACAGGTTTGAGGTTTTTTTTTTTTGGAATGGCTAATAATGTTGATTGTCTTTTCATATACTTATTTGCCATCCATGTATCTTTTTTGGTGAAGTATCTGTTCAAGTCTTTCACCCATTTTTTATTGGATTGTTTGTTTTCCTGTTGTTGAGTTTCAAAGAGTTTTCTCTATGTTCTGGATGAGATCCTTTGTTGAATATGTGATTTGCAAATATTTTCTCCCACTCTGTAGCTTGTTTTTTATTTTCTTATCTGTGTTTTTTGCAGAGCAAAGTTTTAAATTTTGATGAAGTCTGATTTATCAATTTTGAAAAATGGATTTTGCTTTTGGTATCATGTCTAAGAACTCTTTGCCTAGCCCCTGGTCGTGAAGATTTTTTGCCATGTTTTCTTCTAAAAATTCTATTGTTTTACATTTAGCTCTCTGATCCATTTAGAGTTAACACGTATATAAGGTGTGAGATGTAGGTTGAGGTTCTTTTTTTTGCATGTCGAAGTCCAAGTGTTCTAATACCATTTATTGACAAGAGTTATCTTTTCTACATTGAATCGCCTTTGCACCCTTGGCAAAAACCAGTTGACCATATTTGTCTGGGTCTATTTCTGAATTCCTTATTCAATTCTGTTGACCTATATATTTCTCCTATCATCAATACCACAGATTACGGTGGCTTTCTAGTTAGTCTTAAAATTGGATAGTGAGATTCCCCCAACTTTGTTCTCCTTTTTCAAAATGATTTTAGCTATTTTAGGTCTTTATTTTGCCATATAAATTTTAAAAATTAGTTTGTTTAGATCTTGCTGGGATTTTCCTTGAAATTGTGTTCGGTTGGTTTGGGGAGAACTGCTGTCCCATTCACGGGCATGCTGTCTCTCCATTATTAGTCTTTGATTTCTTTCACCCATGTTTTGTAGTTTTCAGCCTGCAGATCCTGCGTTTGTTTTGTCAGATTTGGGTATTTCGGGTTTTAGAGCTGTTAAAAGTGGAATGTTCAAAACAGTTTTGGCTTGCAGGTGTTCATTGCTAGTGTATACAAATGTGATTGCTTTGTGTGTACACAGAGACAGAGAGAAAACACACACAATAAAAACTAAACCCTTTCAACAGTTATGATTGATTTTGTATGTTGACCTTGTTTCAAATGATCTTGCTAAACTCAGTTATTAGTTCTAGGAACTTGTTTTTGTGTCTTTCTAGATTCCTTGGGTTTTCTACATAAATAATCATGTCGTATGCAGGTAAGAATAGTTTTATTTTTTCCATTCCAATCCTTATGCCTATTATCTCCTCCTCTTGCCTCATTGTGCTGGGTAGGACCTCCGGAACTGTGTTGAGTGAAAGGGGACAGCGGCGTCTTTGCCTGCTTCCCAGCCTTTGGGGAGGACACTCAGTGTGACATCAGCTGCAGGCTGTTTAGATGCTCTTTGTCTGACTGAAGGTCTTCCCTTCTACTCCTAGTTTGCTGGGAGTTTCTGTCATTAATGGATGTTGGATTTGGTCAAAAGTTTTTCTGAATCTGTTGGGATTGTGTGGTTTTTCGTTCTTAGCCTGTGGATGTGGTAAATTACACCGGCTGGTTTTCAAACACTGGACCAGCTTTGCATGTCTGGAACAAACCCTACCTGGCCGTGGGGTCCCACTCACTGTCCTTTTCAAATATTGCTGGATTCAGCTTACCTACATTTTGCTGAAGGTTTTTGCACTTAGGTTCATGAGGGATATTAGTCTGTAGTTTTCTTTTTAGTACTGCTTTTGCCCAGTGTTTATCAGTCTAATGCTGACCGTAGAAAACGAGTTGGGAAGTATTCCTCTTCTGTTTTCTGGATGAAATTATATAGAGTTAGTGTTATTTCTTCTTTTAATATTTGGTAGAATTCGCCTAGAGTTTTCTTTTTTAGGAGGCTTTTAAGTCTGAATTCTGTTTCGTTAATAAATATAGGACTGTTTGGGCTATATATTTCCTCTTGATGGGTTTTGGTAGTTTGTGGCTTTCAGGGAATTGGTCCGTTTAATCTAAGTTGTCCTTTGACACGCATAGAGTTGTTTGTGGTATTCCCTAGTGCTACTTGTTAATTAATGTCTGTGAGCTCTGCAGTGATATCCCTTCTTATATTCTTGATATTGGTAATTTTTGTCTTCTGTCTCTTTTTGTCAGTCTGACTAGAAGTTTATCAATTTTATTGATGTTTCCAGAGAACCAGCTTGTGGTTTTGTTTATTTTCTCCATTGTTTTTCTGTTTTCAAGTTCACTGGTTTTGCTTTTATTACTTCTTCCTCCTTGTTTATTTGAAACCTTTCTCCTTTTCTGATTTTAAGCATGTAATGCTATAAATTTCCCTCTCAGCCCAGCTTTAGCTGTGTCCCATAAATGTTGATATGTTGTAACGGTGATGATTGAACAACCCGGTGAACGTATTTAATGTTACTGAACTGTACACGTGAAGATTACTAAAATGACGTGTTTTTTTACCTATGTTCACAATAAAGAAAAATTGAAAACAATTTTTGATATGTTGTATTTTCATTTTCATTCCGTTCAAACTGTTTTCTGTTGTGAGTTCCTCTGTGATCCATGGCTGTTTAGAAGCATGTTATTCATCTCCCCAGTTGTTGGGGCTTCCAGTTGCCTTTCTGTAGTTGGTCTTGGATCGAGCTGCATTTCGGTCGGAGAACATGCTTTGCATGACGCAGTCACTTCAAGTCTGTTCCGATTTGTTTTGTGACCTAGGACATGGGTTTTCCTGGTGAATAGTAAGTCCCCTTTAAGCTTTCGTCTCCTCGTTTTTCCCCTTGCGCTTCACTTGCTCAGCGAGGCAGAGGCCTCAGAATCACAGTGGCCCGGTGGGTGGAGCCGACTGTCCCGGGAGTCGTCGGGTGGCTGTGCTAGGAGGAGATGGCCCGCAGGGCTGCCTCAAGAGGGACAGAGCTGTGGCGGGGCCGTTGTGGGGGCTGGGCCGTGGGGGGGACAGGCAGGGCTGTTGGGGGTACGGACAAGGCTGTAAGGGGGGGCAGGGCTGTGGGGGGGACAGGCAGGGCTGTTGGGGGAATGGACAAGGCTGTAAGGGGGGGCAGAGCTGTGGGGGGAATGGACAAGGCTGTAAGGGGGGACAGAGCTGTGGGGGGAATGGACAAGGCTGTAAGGGGGGTTAGAGCTGTGGGGGTAACAGACAGTGCTGTGGAGGTGGGGGGAGCCTGTGCTTCCCTGTTGGGAGCGTCGTGTGTCAGCACCGATCCCCACTTCTGGCCACCCCAGACTGTTCTTAGGCTCGTGGCCCTCAGAATCCCATGTGTACCACCTCCTCCTCCTGCCTATCCACAGCCTGTGCTAAGCCACTTCCACGGAGGGGCAGCCTGACCTCTGGGACCCTCAGGGAGGGGATACCTGCCCAACAGCCAGGTCAGGGGACGCCGTGGCTGGCTCCCAGCCTGGCCAGGGCTGGGGTGGAACTCCTTTAAGATGTAACGGCCAGGCCCACCCCAAGAAGTGACCACAGAGGGCCGGGCAGGGAGGGCTCTCAGCTTTGTCGGCTGTGAGCGCTCCAGCCAGGTCAGTGGGCACGTTGGTACCACAGCCAGGGGTCCTCGGGGTTACCAAGGACGGGGAGGTGAGGCCTGGTCACTAGAGAGCGCATGTCTTCCCTTCCAGGTTGTGCAGCCTGACCCTGAAGAAGCTGGTGGTGTTCAAGGAGCTGGAGAAGGAGCTCATCTCTGTGGTGATCGCTGTCAAGATGCAGGTAATGGGCCTCACGTGTCCCCAGGCACGGCCACGGCCAGAGTGGGCTGGTGGGCGTCAGTCCTGCAGCAAAAGGAGGCGAAGCGCTCACCCCCGCCGATGGCTGCCCTCGCCCTCACCCCTGCCGACGGCGACTCTGGTGGCGCTGCAGCCCACAACAAGGGGCTCAGCAGGGAGGGCCGAGTGGGGCCCCTGTGCGTGGTGGGCTGTAGTGCTGGGGCCAGAACCACCCCGAGGCTCCTACATGGGGGGGCTGTGGTCCCCAGGAGGCATTCCCAATCCTACATCACCTCTGCCACGGTGGGAGGGCTGTGGTCCGCAGGAGGCGTTTCTAATCCCGTATCACCCCTGCCATGGTGGAGGGCTGTGGTCCCAGTGACTGCTGCCTCTCCGTGCATAGTGGCTGCTGCGTCTCCGTGGATGGGTCCCTGCTGCCCAGTCCTCCTGGCGGGTGTGTGCATTGATTCTGACTATTGCTCATTCAGACCTGCTTCCTAGTGGCCCCAGCAGACCCCACCTCAAGTATGTGCCCCCTGCCAGCACAGCTGCTCAGCTGGTGATCAAGGAGGTGGTGTCTCATCACACCTTTAACTGCACCCCCCACCCCAGTGTCTCAGAGGCGCATGTTCTGTCTCAGTTCGCAGCTTCAGCTGGTGCTGGTTTGGGGCTCCCTGTTGATGCCCCCAGCGGTGAACCCCCCAGAGCAGGATCCCCCACACCTTTAACCCCGGGGACTGACTGAGCCCACCCTGGCCCACGGAGTCTAGTCCTGGCTGCAGGACGCCACACCCTTGCACCCCATCCCAGTGCTGGTTGGTCCGTGCTCCCAGGCATACACACTCGGCCTGCTGGCACTAGGCCCTCTCACCGGGGACTACGCTGGAGTATGCGGGGGCCAAAGTCCACCCTTTTCCCTAGGGAAAGACAATTGCCACCAACCAAAACTGCTACATTTTAAATAAAGATCTTGAGAAATCTTTCTCACGCAGAGGGGCCATATGAGTGAGGGTGACTGCACCTGGGAGCCCCCAGGATGCAGATGGGCCGACTCGGCCTGCCCTGGGGGCCTGGGGATTCAGGGCTCCCGGAGGCCATGCCGCCAGTGTGGGGACCCTCAGAGGGCCTCGGCTGGGACTGACAGTCACGAAAGTGCAAGCTGGCCCATCCCTTTGGCCCAGCACCATGGGGCCGTCGACGCCGGTGGCGCCAGCTCTCCCTCCGAGAGGATGCGTGTACTGCCCACAGTCCAGCCTCACAACCCTCCACCACCTTCCCCTGCCACCCGGGACTCACTGCCCCCGCCCCAGTCACCCTCCTCACTGCTGCAGCCCTGATCGCCGCCCTCCTGTTCCACCACCCAGCTCCACCTCCTCAGCATCTGCACCCCTGGCCATTTCACCCTCCTCCTCCTCACCACCTGCAACCTCCCCTGATCTGACAGCCTCCCTCTTTACTTCCCAGAGGAGGCTGCTGCCGTGGTGGCACTGACATACCTGTGCCCACCCCTTCACCTGGCCTTTCACTTGCCGCTTCGTGTTCTCACCCCCCACCCCGTCACAGGCTCAGCTGGTCCAGGTCCCCTGAGAGGCAGGTGTGGACAGGTTTTGGGGCACACACTTGTGAGGGAGTGGGCTGGGCAACGACCGCAGGGCTGACCCCTGGGAAGGGGGGCACCAGGGGAGGGGCTCCATCCACAGGGCAGCTGGCAGGGCCTTGCGCCCATGGCACCTCAGGGGCACACCGGCCGTGTCTTGGTCATCTAGTGCTGCCATAACAGAAACACCACAAGTGGACGGTTTTAACGAAGAGAAGTTTATTTCCTCCCAGTAAAGTAGGCTAAAAGTCCAAATTCAGGGCATCAGCTCCAGGGGAAGGCTTTCTCTCTCTGTCGGCCTTCTTCTCTTCAGTGTTCCCCTGGACTAGGAGCTTCTCTGCGCAGGGACCCCGGTCCAAAGGACGCGCTCTGCTCCCGGCACTGCTTTCTTGATGGTATGAGGTCCCCCTGTCTCACTGCTCACTTCTGTCTTTTTATATCTCAAGAGATTGCCTCAGGACACAATCCAGTCTTGTAGATCCAGTCCTGCCTTACTAACACAACTGCCACCCATCCTCCCTCATTAACATCATAGAGGCAGGATTTACAACATACAGGAAAATCACACAGTACCAGGAATCATGGCCCAGCCAAACTGATATACACATTTTTGGGGGGACATAATTCAAACCATGACAGGCCGGAAGGGCCTGCGTGACACCCAGCGTGCTCAGTTCTTCACTGGAGTGGCCGGCAGTGTCAGCTCTGCCCCCAGCTGGGCCTGGGCCAGGTAGAGCATTGTCTGAGCCGCATGGATGGGCCCTCCCCACCCCTGCCCTCATGGGCTGCTCCCCTGCCCTCCCTGCTGTCACCCTGCTGCACTGCCCCTCCTCGTCACCACTCACTCCCCCACATCCAGGCCTTCTTCCCACAGCCGGCTGCCTGCCCATCCGGCCCTCATGCCTTACGCATCACGGCTGCTGTGGAGGCCAGGCCTGGACCCCTAACTCAAGGGTCTGCAGGTCTCCCCAGCAGATGGGGCTGGAGGGGGCCACGTGGGTGCATGGGGACATCAGGCTCTCCCTTCTCCATCCCCTCTGTCGACTGCGCCGGTGTTCTCAGAACAAACACGGGGACGCCACGAGACGGCAGGTGCACCCTAGCACTTCAGCACCCCAGGGCTGCTGCATCTCACGTTGTCAGCCTGTTTAGTCCTAACCCCATCCGAGAGATAGACACAGCCACCCCACATCTCGAGTGGGGACAGGTGAAGGCTGTGGCCCAGGCAGTGGAGGGACTGTGAGGGGGAGAGTGGATAGACACGGTGGCACACACTGTGCCTGCACCCCGGGCCTCCCACCCCAGCTCTCAGCCTGCTCCCGCGCCCAGAGAACGTTCTGTTAGGGCCTGCACTGAGCCGCTTGCTGCAAATGGGTTTCTAGGTTGTTTCTAACTTTTTGCCAACATGAATCATGCTGAGACAAACATTAAGAACGAAAGAAAATTTCAGAGTGATACAGATTCATTGTGGAAATATGGCCAAGCAAAAGAATGAACTGAAATGCACATAGAACCCCCTCAGGTAGCCATTTTCTAACCCAGCCTTCCAGGCTGTTGTACTTTTTTAATAGGGAGAGGAGGATCCTGGAAGTGAGATTTTGTAATAGAAAGTTGACAGGATGCTGTGAACATCTTTCCATCACTGGATTAATAATAGCAAATACTTAGTGCCTCAATGTGACAGGGACTGTTGCACTTTATATGTCTGAGCTCTGGGGACTCGTGGGAGGCGTGTGTGGTTCTCAGGACAGGCCAGGGTCTGAGGGATTCGCCGGAACCATGGTGCCCAACTGTCCCCCAAGGAGCCTGCCGTAATCCGTCCTTAGCGACTGTAGCTTTCCATTTTCCAGTGTATGGCTGTAGCAAAGGAAACAATGTCCTGGAACAGTTACTTTTTAAACAATTTTGTGATGAACATCTTCAGTCCATTTAGAATTTATTTTGATGCGAAGTTTGAGGTTGGAATCCTGTGGTATTTTATACAAATGATTCATTATCCACTTACCACCAGCGTTTGCTGACTAACTTTCTCCCCTAAGTCTTTTCTTCTGTGCTTTTTTAACACGTCCACGTACCTTCCTCTTGGATGTCTCTGCCCTTCTAATGGAGCCCTGTGGCGGTGCCTCCGTGTTTTAATTGTTGTGGCCTTGTACTGCTTCTTACCTCGGGAAGACCAGCGTCCCTGATTTTGTTCTACTTTTTGAGACATGTTGGGCGTCTTACACAGTCATTCTTCCAGATGAACTTTAGCATTGCACCGTCTGTTACCCCAAATCCTACTGGTGGAGTTTTGTAATGGTATCGAATTTGGCAGTGGCCGTTCTTGATCTTCTCTCTCACTTCTTAGGACAGATTTGTAGAAGTGGAATTGATGGGTCAGAGGGTATGGAGATTTTTTATAACTATCCCTACAGCGTCTCTGGGAATTACACTGCCTCATGCCTGCCATCCCTCAGTCTGTGGGTCTTCATGCCGACATTGCCAAAGAGAACCCATCTGAAGGTGTTCAAGACGACCTCCCTTTAATCAGATGTCTGTCTTTGTCACAGGGCTCCAAACGGGTCCTGCGCTCCCACGAGATTGTGCTGCCCCCCAGTGGACAAGTGGAGACTGACTTGGCGCTAACGTTCTCGCTGCAGGTGGGGGGCCTCCTCGGGGGTGGGCAAGACTCATAAATGTCAGCAGTTTCCCTTAGACTGCAGAGCTTTCTTCTGGATCAGGATTTATTCTTAAAAGATTAGAACATTTACTTTGGTTTGTCAGGTTGAATTTTTCATTCCATTCCCATGAAAAGTGTAGTGAGGCCAGAACATCGAATTATCAAGTTGAGGTCATTTTAGTCTTAGTAATTTAGGAAAGACGGGGAAGAATATATGGAAATCAGTATTTTAAGCTTGAACCCCTCAGAGTGTTTCTGAGGGTGCCTGACGGTCAACGTAGTTAGGGGCTCCGGGCACCTCCCTGGGTCGGAAGTGGCACTCACCCCCAGACTCTCTGGAGCCCAGATCTCCAGGAAAGCCCCACCAGCCCCCACATAGGCCCCAGTGGCAGCACCTCCCCTGTGTCTGCTTTTCTGCAAACATGTGGCAGGACAGCATTACTGAGGCTTTGCAGAGGTTTCGTCTTCTTGGTCAGCACACTTGCTTTGCCCGTTGCTGTCAAGTTGATTCCCACTCACAGCAACCCTACAGGACAGAGCAGACCTACCCCAGAGGGTTTACAGGGAGCGGCTGTGGATTCAAACTGCCAAGCTTTTTGGTTAGCAGCTGAGCCCTTAACCCCCATGCCAGCAAGCCTCCTTTAAAGACCACGATGTGTTTAGTGTCAGTTCACTTCAAATCTGTCAGAAACCGCTTCTCATTTAAAGTGTGTGAGACAGGGCTGTGGCTTAGGGAGATCCATGGGAACGCTGCCTGCTGTCTCTCGGCCCTTCCCAGAGCCACACCTTGCTGACCCCCAGGCTCTGCCAGCCACAGGGGGCATCCTGACCGCCTTCCACGCCAGGTTATGGGCACCTGCTTGCTCACGCTCACCTGAGGGGCTGGCACCAACCGGTCTCCTTCTGGTCTTTGTAGTTGATTTTCTTTCTTTTCTTTTTTTTTGGCGGGGAGGGGCTCAGGTTTATTGAGCTGAACTCACAGAATGTACGATTCCTCTTTTTCGGTGTCTGGTTCTATGAGTTTTGACAAACGTATACAGTCATGTAACCACCACCCACAGTCAACATCTAAAACATTCCAGCACCCCGGTATTTGTAATGGATTCATATTTATGTCCTCTTTAAGAAAGAGGCTGTGAGCACCTGCCGTATGCATGGGCTCTATAGGTCTGTGGGGCCTGCGTTTGCGGTGTGCTTGGCGGTGGGCTTCACGGCACTGGGCTGCACGGCGGGGGTGGGGGCTGGGCCGCCCCCCTGCATGGGTGGCAGCGTCTCCCCTGGATAGCAAAAGCCTTCTTAGGTTGCAGGAGAACCCTTCATAGGGTCATGACCTCACTGACACCCCAGACAGATGAGCTGTGTTTGGACTCCCCGTGATGCGCAGGCCACAGTTGACCATGAGGGCCAGCACGGTGACCTGCTGGTCCCTGGGGCATCACTGCCCCACTGCCACCAGCCCTGCGGGCCCCTGCCTGGCTGATGGGGCCGTGACGCACTTGTACCCACAGTACCCTCACTTCCTGAAAAGAGAAGGCAACAAACTTCAGATCATGCTGCAGCGGAGAAAACGGTACAAGAACCGGACCATCCTGGGCTACAAGACGCTGGCCGCGGGCTCCGTCAACATGGCTGAGGTGGGTTCTCGGTGCGGACGTAGCCTGGCCCCACTGCGCCCCTGGCCAGCCGGCCGGCACCTCTGCACACATCAGAAGAGCCTGAGACCTGGCTGCACAGCTGTCCCTGCCAGCACGTCTTCTGCCTGCACCCATGGCCTTTGGTGTACCCCGTCCCTGCAGTCACCCACAAGCCTGTCCCGCCCCCACGCAGAGGGTGGAGTGGCCTGGGGGTCCTGTCCTGAGCCCTTCCCAGGACTCCGTCCGCCAGCCGGTTTCTCAGTAACCCATGCATCCCTGTCCCCAGGGCCAGAGGGAGGGACCACGGGGGTGCAGCCAGGTGCTGGCTGGCTGAGGTCCCCAGGGTGGTGCCGCACTAGCCCGGTGGCACACGTCCAGCTTGGTCTGGCACTCAGGTGAGGAAGGGAAGGGAGGGGCACGTCGGACTGAAACCAGCCAATGGCAAAGCACCTGTGGGGACCGTCGTGGGGGCACAGGGTCCATCCAGGAGGTGCAGGGCTGGTGCGGCTGGAGCTGGCGGGCTAGGCTGGGGCTCGGGGACAGGGACACCTTGCGTAGGCCGCAATAGCCTGGACACCAGGCTGAGAAGCTTGGACCGTCTCATGGGGTGTTGGAGATGCCAGATCGGCTCTGGGAGAAGGGCCAGCTAAGGACACCTAACTCGTCTGCCGTCATCCTTGGGCATGGACGAGGATGCACCTGGGGTGTCTGAGGCCAGGGCTGCCGGGCGTCGGTGGTGCTCAGGGATGTGAGGTCATGCTGGCTGTGCATCCTCACACCCCTGCCCCGCCCCCACTCAGGTGATGCAGCACCCGTCTGAGGGCGGCCAGGTGCTGAGCCTGTGCAGCAGCATCAAGGAGGCCACCGTCAAGGTTGCTGAGATCTGGATCTTCTCCCTGTCCAGCCAGCCTATCGACCATGAGGACAGTGCCATGCAGGCCGGCCCCAAGGCCAAGTCCACAGGTGAGTGCAGCCGGCACCCGTGGGTCTGAGTGCATCCTTGAGTCTGAGTCGGTGCCTGTGGGTCCGAGCTGGCACCCATGGGTCTAAGCCAGTGCACTGTGCAATCCGAGCTGGCACCCGTGGATCTGGGCCAGCACCCGTGGGTCTGAGCCAGTGCCCCGTGGGCCCGTGCAGGTGCCCGTGGGTCTGAGCCAGTGCCTCATGAGTCCATGTGGGTGCCTGTGGATCCGAGCCGGCACCCGTGGGTCTATGCTGATGCCTGTGAGGTCTGAGAGGCACCCCGTTCCCCTCCTGCCTCTGCAGCAGGTGCCACCCCCCAGCTGTGTCGGGCGGCATACGGCATCCAGCGTGGGGTGAGAGGTCAGGTGGGGATACAGAAGTGGTCAAGAAAACTCACAGCAAGTGGCCGGCATGCCCTTCTGGAAGCCTCGGCCATGGTGCCTGAGCCACAGCACGCAGTCCTGAGCATGTTCAGCAGGAAGGGGCTGCTCGGAGGGTTGGTGCCACCAGGTGGTGGGGATGCCACATGTGTCGAGTGCAGGTTGCAGGTGCAGTGAGCGACAGTGGCAAGGGCCATGAGGGTCTGGGAGGGGGCTGTGCAGGGCACGGCTGCTGTGGGGGGGCGTTGCTGGTAGGGGGTGGCGTGGCTGGGGGCTGGGGCGCAGAGCAGCCTCCCTGTCGTCAGAGTGCAGCCCCCCGTCCACAAGCTCCAGAACGGAATCTCAAGGCGCCTCCCTTCCGTGTGTTGATTCCACAGACAACTACTCTGAGGAAGAGTACGAGAGCTTCTCCTCCGAGCAGGAGGCCAGCGACGACGCCGTCCAGGGGCAGGTGACCACAGCTGGGGGGCGCGTGACGCGGAGATCGGGGCGGGGGGTGAGACGCGGAGGTCCGGGAGGGCGAGACATGGCAGGCTGGGGCGGGGAGGAGATGTGGCGGGCCGGGGGGACGCAACGCAGAGGTCTGGGAAGGTGAGACACGGAAGGCTGCAGGACGTGACGTGGGCCAGAGGGGACGAGACTCAGAAGGCCGAGGGGACGAGACAGGTGCCCCACACTTTGGGCCTTACAGCGCAGGTGACTCGGGGCCCGTGGGGTCAGAACCCTGCACCCACAAGTAAGTCACCTGTCTTCAGGCCCCGAGCCAGTTCCCTGGGCCCTGTGAACGGCTGCCTCACTCAGGGGTGTGGGGCACCTCTCCTGCCCACGACTTGTATGCGTCTACAGGCAGGACTGATGGGCGGGGGACACAGTGGCCCCTGGTCAGGCGCTGCTCAGTGGGGCACTGTGCATCCGAGTGGGTCCCCCCTGGCTCCCACACACCCCCATCCTGGGGCACAGGCGCCATGGCCTCACGCCTGCGTGTGTCCCCACAGGATCTGGACGAGGACGACTTTGATGTGGGGAAGCCTAAGAAGCAACGGCGATCGATAGTAAGAACGACGTCCATGACCAGGGTCGGTGGAGACTGGTTTTACTAACCCTGTGGATGGGCGGAGGGCATGCGGGCTTGGGGGGACTCCAGGACATGGGTGCATGGGTGCCCCGTCCACCTGATATAGCCCTGTACGGGCGTGGGGCATATAGCCTCTGTCAGTCACAACTTTACCTGGCAGGCACGAGCACAGAGCATAGCAGTCCCCATGCCAGTTTTGGGCTGTCAGTCCCACGCGGTGCTGCCCTGTCCTACTCCTCTCACTCCTGGCTCCAGCCATGGTGCCAACAAGGCTGTGCGAGGAGTAGACAGGGATGGGGCTGCCAGGAAGGCTGCTCTCCTTGGCTCGGCATCCAGACCAGCCCTACATACAGCCAGGCCCCAGGCTTCGTGAGGGACAAGTGAAGCTCTTCCTCCAGGGCAAGGTTCCCAGGGCGGGGCCTCAACCCTAGTAGGGAGAGGGCTACCCAGCCTGGCACAGATGCCCACCACAGGGCTCCTGAGTCCCCTAGAGAGCTCATGGTGCTGAGCTGTCCCCCTGGAGACCCCCAGCCCAGTCCCAGCTGGTGCCAGTGGGGCTTGGGGCACAAAGCCACAGAAACCACCACCTCCTTTGGGAGCCCCTGGGCAGGAGGCTGTGGCTCTGGCAGCACTTGGGAGGGGTGTCAGTGGGTCCCGACTGGAACGATGGAGCCGCAGAATTTCTGTACAATCATGCACGCCTGCCTCTATGCTGCTGCAGTGGGGCCTTCAGATCTAGGACCTCTGAGCCTGTGTCTACAGAGGGTGGGGCAAGGGGGCTGCTTCTTTAAGGGTAGGCCCCGCTGGAGAGTGTGATGAGTGGACAGCTCATTCAGTGCCACACACCAGAGCCAAGCCTCTGCGTCCAGGTGGCTCCCGGAGCACTCGCTGCATGCCTGCTCCACATGCCCACCCTGGGTGCCTGCCCTGTGCACCCGCTCTGTGTACCCTCCTACACTGGGTGCATGGAGCCACTTCCTGCTGGAGTGAGGCCCAGAGAGGTGGTGCTGTGGGAAGGGACCAGTGCCTGAGAAGGGCCTGGCCGCCTCGATGCCTGCAGGAGGCTTCTGGAGGGCCTGTAGAGGGATGGCCACAGCCTCGCTCAAATCCCTCACTCCCTGAGTCTGTCTGGAGGTCTGACCATACCTTTTGGTCTCAAATGATTTTGAACCGGCTTGTTGTGTCCCTGGGTGATGCAAATGGTTAACACACGGCTACTAACTAAAAGGTTGGAGGTTCAGGTCCACGCAGAGGTACCTTGGAAGAAAGGCCTGGTGATCTACTTCCAAAATATCAGCCATTGAAAACCCTATGGAGCACAGTTCTACACTGACACACATGGGATTGCCGTGAGTCAGAGTGGACTCGACAGCAACTGGTACTGGTATTGTTAAACTTCTGGGAGCTATGTGTGAATTCCTAACTATTGCAGCATGTTAGGTGTCGCCCTCCCTGCTGAGGTTGCCCTGCGAGGGCCAGGCACTGCCTCACTCCTGTGTTCCCTTGCGGGAAGTGGCTCTGCTGTAAGTTTCTAACTCAGTGTCCTGCTTGTCTGACAGCAACAGAACTTCAAGCAGAAAGTTGTGGCCCTGCTGCGGAGGTTTAAAGTGTCGGATGAGGTGAGGTCATGGGGCTGCCCACCCTGCCTGTCTCCCCCATGCTTGTGGGGTGGATGCTGCACTAGCTGACAGCAAGGGGGTCTCTGAGTCGGGGTTCTGGCTTCAAGTTCTGGTCTGTCATTTACTGTCAGTGCAAACCTCTTGGGGCACCACTTTCCTTATCTGTAGGACAGGGTGACAGGGGCTCCCACCACCAGCAATACTGCAAAGAGTTCCGGGGGCATGTCACATCTCAGTCCCATTACAGCTCAGTGAACCAGACCCAGAGGAGTGGTATCTTTGTGAGATTTTTTTCTTTTAACTTTTCTCTAGTCTCTAAGTTTTCTACAATGAGTCTGTATGACTTTTAAAATCAGAAAAATATCTTATTTTTCTTCAAATGTGGTCAGAGAAAAATTTAGGCACTGGTTTGTGGACCCACAGAGGAGAAGTAGCTTTTAGCACTTAAGTCCCAAAGCAGTGTCATCACCATAATCATGATAGTACCAATAGCCAGCCTCTTGGAAATGGTAGCTACGTGTCCACACCCATAAGCCCTGTGCTTACGGGAAAGGCAGACCAGAGTTCAGCTGGTCCATCAGACTCCAGCACACTGACACTGTGTGTCAGCAGCTGCCCTTCTTGGACACAAGTGTTGAAAATAGCTGTGTGTGTTTCAGCCACATCCGGGAAACAGTGTTTCCAGGAACAATGAATTGCTAACCTGGTCCTAGAGGAAGGATTGTCTCAGAGCCGTAGGGATGGGCAGCCAGAGATCAAAATTATAAAAAAGGAGACCAAACAGGAATTCTGGAGCTGAAAAGTACAATAGTTGAAATGAAAAAATTCACTGGACGGGTTCAACAGCAGATTGCAGCAGGTAGAAGAAAGAATCAGTGAACTTGAAGATGAGGTAATTAAATTATCCACTCTGGGAACAGAAAGAAAAAAGAATGAAGAAAAGTGAACAGAGCCTGAGGGACCTGTGGTACACCATCAAACATACCAGCACACACGTTATGGGAGTCCCAGAAGGAAAGGAAGTAAGAGCAGAACAAATACTTAAAGAAATGGCTAAAAACTTCCCAAATCTCATGGAAGACATGAATCCACACAAATTGAATAACCTAGATGAAATGGACAAATTCCAGGAAGCTCAATGAACTTCAAGCAGGGTAGACTCAGATCCACACTGAGACACTTACAGTGAAATTGTCAAAACCCAAAGACAAAGAGAAAATCTTGAAAGCAGTAAGAGAGAAATGACTCATCACATACAAAGGATCCTCAATGAGATTAATGGCTGATTTCTCATCAGAAACCATGGAGGCCAGAAAGCACTGGGATGATATATTTAAAGTCCCAGAGAAAAAGAAAAGAAAAACTGTCAACCAAGAATTCTATATCTGGCAAAACTATCTGTCTTAGTCATCTAGTGCTGCTCTAACAGAAATACCACAAGTGGATGTCTTTAACAAAGAGAAATTTATTCTCTCGCAGTCTACTAGGCGACAAGTCCAAATTCACGGTGTCAGCTCTAGGGGAAGGCTTTCTCTATCGGCTCTGGAGGAAGATCCATGTTGTCAATCTTCCCTTGGTCTAGGAGCTTCTCTGCACAGGAACCTCAGGTCCAATGGACATGCTCTGCTCCCGGCACTGCTTTCTTGTTTCCCTTTCATCTCTTGTAAGATAGAAGGTGGTGCAGGCCACAAGCCTAGTGAAACTCCGTTTACATTGGATCAGGGAGGTCACCTGAGTAAGGGTGTTACACAATCCCACCCTAATCCTCTTTAACATAAAATTACAGTCACAAAATGGAGGACAACCACACAATACTGGCAATCATGGCCCAGCCAAATTGATACACACATTTTGTGGGGGACTTAATTCAATCCATGACACTATCCTTCAAGAGTGAAAAAGAAATTAAGACATAAACAAAAGCTGAGATGGTTCATTACCAGTAGACTTGCCCTAGAAGAAATGATAAAGGAAATCCTTCAGGCTGAAATGAAATGACGCTAGACAGTAACCTGAACCCATAAGAAGAATGGGCTGAAGCAGGGAAAAGATAACTACATAGGGAGATATCAAAGCTAGTGCTATTTTTGGTTTGTAGCTCTTTTTTTTTCTTTTCTGTATGATTTAAAATGTAATTGTTTAAAACAATCATTATAAATCTGTGTTAATGAGCACATCCTGTATAAAGACATTGTCTCCGACAATAACACTGTAGAGGGTGAGGGGTGGAGATGCTTAAGAACAGAGTGTATACTATTAAATCTAAGCTGATACTATTTTAATTAGATTCTTATAAGTCTAAGATGTTAATTGTAACCCCCAAGGTACCACTAAGGAAACCACTAAAAAATACATGCAGAAAAAGAAGGGAATAAAAATGGTACACTACAAAATATCAACTAAATTATAAAAAAGGCATTAATGGAGGAATCGAGGAACAAAAAACGTATAAGACATACTGAAAACGACTAAATGGCAGAACTAATTCTTTCTTATCACTTATACTTTCAGTGTAAATGGATTAGACTCGTTAAATAAAAGGCAGAGATTTCAGAATGAATTAAAAAAAAATCACGATCCATCTATATCTATCTACAAGAGACTCACTTTAGAGACAAGGACACAAAGAGATTGAAAGCAAAAGGATGGAAAATGATACTCCACACAAATAGAGATATTCCAAACCAAAAGAGAGCTGGAGTGACTATGTTATTGTTAGACAAAATAGACTTTAAGTCAAAAAACGATTTTAAGAGACAACGAAGGATGTTGTATATTGGTAAAATGTTTAATCCCTTGTGATGATATAACAATTATAAACATATTTGCACCTAACAATAGAAACCCCAAAATATATGAAGTATGCATTGACAGAATTGAAGGGAGAAATAGACAGTTTTACAATAATAATTGGAGACTTCAGTACTCCACTTTGAATAACGAATAGAACAACCAGGCAGAAGATCAATAAGGAAACAGAGGACTTGAACAAACCTATAGACAAATCATATACATATATAGGATACTCCACCCAACAACAGCAGAGTACACATTCTTATTAAGTGCATATGGATGATGCTCTAGAATAGACCATATGTTAGGCCACAAAACAAGTTTTACTGAATTTTAAAAGATTGAAATCATACATTATGTTCACAATGGAATGAAACTAGAAATCAATAACAGAAGAAAAACTGAAAAATTCACAAATACATAGAAATTAAACAACACACTCCTGAACAACCAATGGGTCAAAGAAAGAATCAAAAGGGAAATTAGGAAATACTTGAGAGAGATGAAAACGAAAGCAGAGCATACCAAAACTTCCAGGATGCAGCAAAGGCAGCACTCAGAGGGAAATGTGTAGCTGTAAATGCTAACATTAAAGAAGACGAAAAATCTCAAATCAGTAACCTAACTGTACCTCTTAAGGAACTAGAAAAAGAAAAGCAGACTAAATCCAAAGCTAGTAGAGCCAGAGATAAATGAAATAGAGAACAGAAAAACAATGGAGAAAATCACAAACCAAAAGTTGTTTCTTTGAAAAGATCAATAAAATTGAGAAACCTTTAGTTAAACTGACCAAGGAAAAAAAAAAAAAGAAGACTGAAATTACTAAAATCAGAAGTGAAAGTGGGGACATTACTATCCCCCTTAGGGAAATAAAGGATTGTAGGAAATACTGTGGATAATTGTAAATAACAAAGTGAACAACCTAGGTGAAATGGACAAATTCCTAGAAACACATAAACAACCAAAACTGACCTAAGAAGAAATGGAAACTCTCAACAGATCTATAACAAATAAGGAGATGGAATTAGTAATCAAAAACTTCCCAACAGAGAGAGAAGCCAAGGACCAGATGGCTTCACTAATGAATTGTACCAAACATTTAAAGAAAAATTAACATTAATACTTCCCAAACTCTTCCAAAAAATTAAGAGGAAATACTTCCTAAGTCATTCTTTGAGGCCAGCATTATCCTGATACTGAAGTCAGACAGAGATACCATGAGAAAAAGAAACTACAGATCAATATCCATCATCAGCGTAGATGCAAAAACCTCAACAAATACTAGGAGCTGAGTTAAGCAGCAACAAATACTAGAAGCTGAGTTAAGCAGCATGTTAAAGGATTATATACCATAACCAAATGGAATTATCCTTTTGGTTATGCAAGGGAGTGCAACGGTAGTTCAGTAAATGCAAATCCATCAATGCAGTATGCCACATTAACAGAACAAAGGGAAAAAAAACATCTGGTCTTCTCAACTGATGAAGAAAAAGCCTTTGACAAAAATCCAATAACTTTTTATGAAAAAAAAAACAAACTTGTAGCAGCACAACTGAATTCATTTCATCTGTCAAAACTCACCTACCTGCACATATAAAAACGGTGTCTCTCCTTGTGTGTAAAATCCTCCTCCATCAACCCACACTAAAAGGAGCAGCTTGGTGAGGTGGACGGAATGACCACACTCGTACCCGGTGCAATCCTCGGGAAATGTTCCCAGGTTTAATAACTGAATAATTGTGCAGTTGGAACATGCTGGCAGCACAGGGTTTTCTTTTCATGGTTCTGGGCACCATCTTTTCGTCCTGGCCCTGCAAACACTTCTCCCTTACCCCCTGCTGTGTCCATGGTGACAGACCAGTGGCCGGCACTGAGATGATGGGGCAGGGGTCTGGGGGGTCCCAGTGGAGGCCCTCACATCATCTGGCCTGTCCCAGGTGCTGGACTCAGAGCAGGACCCTGCTGAACACGTCCCCGAGGTGGAGGAGGACCTGGACCTCCTATATGACACGCTGGACATGGAGAACCCCAGTGACAGTGGCCCTGACATGGAGGATGACGACAGTGTCCTCAGCACCCCAAAGCCGAAGCTCAGGTGAGCAGCGCCCAGCCCCAGGGCCTGGGCAGGGATCCTGAGGCCCCATGAAGCCCTCCAAGGCCCAGCGGGGTTTGCTGCTGTGGGGCTGGCTCTGGACCAGCTCTGGGCCCAGTGGCTGAGGGCTGCCTGCCTTCAAGCCTTAGAAGGTCCCCGTGGGCCAGACCAGCCGTCCGCAGTGGGTGGCCGGCCGGAATTGGGTTATGAAGGCCTCCAGGGTGACCCAGGTTTGGGATGTCTAGAAGCAGTGGGGCCGACAAGGGTTGAGCGGCAGCAAAGCGACCGAGTTTGCCTTCTGACGAGCCCGTGAGTTGGGAGGTGGCGGCACTGTGGTGGAGTCTTGAGGAGTGAAAGTGTAGGGCTTGGGGCTGGTGGGATGTGGGGCTGGGAGGGGAGCGGTCGGGGGTCCTGCTGCATGCTGCTGGGCACAGAGACCAGCAAGTGAGTGGGGGTCTTCTGTCCAGCTGAGGGGACTCACAGAAGCCACATGATGGGAACATGGAGCGCAGGCCAGAGGGGGCAACGTAGCTGAAGGGGTGGGGGCTGCAGGTGAGTGGGCAGGAAGGTGTAGGGTGGCATGGCTGGTGGGGGGGACCCTGAGGCAGGGAGCAGGAGTGGGGACGTGGCCGCTCGTGGGCCTGGCAGTGGTTGTAGTTACGGGGAGGCTGGCTGGTGTGCGGTGGGGCCGGTCATCACTGGGCTCGAGGACCGTGGGCTCTAGCGCAGGGAATTGCGTGGCGGCCCTGACGCTGCTGTCGAGACGGGGGGTCCAAGACGGAGCAGGAAGCTGTGGGGACCCGTGTGGCCCTGCAGCCCGCTCAACTGCCCCACAGCCCCTGCCTTACGCAGGGACTCTCCGCCGCTCTCTCACCGTCCTGGCAGTGGAGTCCTGGGTTCAGCGGGGCTCTGTGCAGGGCCTTAAAGTGCTCAGACCAGGTGGCACCAGCCAGGCTCTTACCTGGCAGGCTTGTTCTGTGCTGTTGTGGCGCTGAGGTCCCGTCTTCTCTGCCTGCTGGCTGAGGTCGTTGTGGCTTCCCTGGCTTGTGACCCATTCCATCACAGCCAGCAGTGGTGGTCGGGTCCTCCTGACACCAGGTCTCGGCCTCACTCCTGCCCTCCTTCCTGCCTGCAGCCAGAGGAGGGGCTTTCCTTTTGAGGGCTCAGAGATGACCCTGGCCCCTGGGGAGCCCAGGATCAGCTCCCACCCCAGGCCCTGAACCATGACCTGCGTCCGTCTGCCACACCATGGGCAGGCTCGGGCTGGGCGAGGGCAGCACCTGGGCTGGGATTCCACCCAGCACACCCGGCAACCCCACCTGCACCCTCCCACGTGGCATGTCACCACGGCTGAGACCAGACACTGAGCAAGTCTCTCCATCCTTTGCGCTCAGAATGTCTTGTCTCTGAAGCAGGGACCTCCGTCGGCATCTTCCTGTTACCTGTTGAGCTGGGCGTGCCTGGGTCTGGCCGAGTTGTCCGTCGGGCTGCTCCCCGGCCTCCTCATGGGGGCTGAGCGCTGCCACCAGCACGGGCTGCCTGCCTCTGCATGGGGACAGGAACAGAACCTCAAGGGTCTGCTGAGGACACGTGGTCTGCCGAGGGTGGAGGGTTCTCCCTGGCCCCGCTCTTCTCTGCTCTGCTTCGGGGAGGGGCTGCAGGTGGATGGGGTCCTGGACAGTCACCCTCCTCCCCTCCCCCTCAGGCCATACTTTGAGGGCCTGTCACACTCCAGCTCACAGACCGAGATCGGCAGCATCCACAGCACTCGGAGCCAGAGGGGGCCGCCCAGCCCCGTGAGTGGGGGACCACCCAGCCCCGTGAGTGGGCGGGTGGGGGGCCACCCAGCCCCATGAGTGGGGGGGTGGGGGGCCACCCAGCCCAGTGAGTAGGGGCGTGGGGGGCCCCCCAGCCCCATGAGTGGGGGAGTGGGGGGCCACCCAGCCCTGTGAGTCGGGGGGTGGTGGCTGCCCAGCCCTGTGAGTGGGGGCAGGGCCGGGGGCAGGCTGGGTCCCCGTGGGTCCTTGGTCCCCTCTTTCCATCACCATTAGTGTGGGTCATGTGGCTACTGCTCACACACTGGGTCTGTGTGAACACAGTGACGTGCCTCAGCCCCGTGTGACCCTTGGGGTGGCCCAGGCCTCCTGGGCCCACCTGCCCCACAGCCCAGACACTTCTGCGTGCCCATCAGTGTTCTCCCCCAGCACCCCCAGCCCTCCAAGTGAGACCCGCCTGGTGCTGCCGTTGGACTCACTCTGACCCTGGCTCCTCTGCAGGCCGAGGTGCCCGAGAAGACGAGGCCCCTGGGCGGCCGGCAGTTGAGCGAGAGCATCTCCGACACGGCAGCGCACGTAAGCAGACTGCCGGCCGCGTGTTTGCTGCCTCTAGCAGTCTGGCCTGGGGGCAGGGCACAGCACAGAGGGCCCCAGGCTCCCCCTTCCCCTGAGCTCCTGGTGTGCACAGACCACGGGCAGGTGTCCTGGGGTGGGCAGTCACTCTCCTGTGGGACAGTCAGACACCCCAGATGCTCAGTCTCCTGGGCAGATGGTCAGGCACCCTGGGTCTCGTCCCCTTGGCATGGGGGTGTCTCCATGGCTGCACCTCTGGCCATCTCCCCCAGAGCGCACTGGTGTGGGAACAGCCCAGGCCACCCGAGGAAAGCCCAGAAGTGGAGGTCTCCACACTGGACGTGTTCACCGAGAGGCTGCCGCCAAGCGGGAAGATAACCAAGACGGAGTCACTCATCATCCCCTCCACCAGGTGAGCGCAAGGTGCTGCCTGGGCCACGGGAGGAAGATGGCCGTGGAGCACGGGCCCACCCAGTCAGGCTGCGAGCTGGTGGTGGGTGTGGCGGCCCCTCAGCCCCTCGGACGTGATTGAATCACAGGTTCCCTGCCCATCTGGGATTGGACGCCTGCTCACAGTGAGACTAGCGGAGAGGTCCTGGGGGGAAGGATGTAAGAAACGCACTCTGAGAGCGGGGAAGCCCACCTTTCCCGTCACATGATTCCTGGACCCATCCCACCCCGAGGCTGACACACAGCACAAGGTGCTGTCTGCTCCAGCGCTGGTACCTGTAGAACCAGTGCCGGAGCACGAACTGGGCTGGGTCTGAGTCCTCAGACTAGGCTTTGCAGGTGGGGAGAGACGTGGTGGGAGCAGCCACAGTTGTGAGGTGCTGGTGTGAGCCCAGATGGGGCACGACCCCAGGTTGAGCAGTGGGACATACGGGGAGGCAGGGAGAGGGCATCTCTGCCGACAGCCCCTCGGGGTCTCTGGCCTTCACCACGGCTGCTGCCAACCCTGCCCCTGCCCCGACCAGTACGTCCTGTTCCCCAGCAGGTCCGAGGGGAAGCAGGCCGGCCGCCGGGGCCGAAGCACGTCCCTGAAAGAGCGGCAGACGGCGCGGCCACAGAATGAGCGGGCCAATAGCCTGGACAACGAGCGATGCCCAGACACCCGGAGCCAGCTGCAGGTGGGGGCCTGAGCAGTCAGGGCGGGGGCTGCAGGTGGGGGCCCGAGCAGTCAGTGCGGGGCCGAGCAGTTAGGGTGGGAGCCCGAGCAGTCAGGGTGGGGGCTGTGGGTGGGCCCGAGCAGTCAGGGTGGGGCCCGAGCAGTCAGGGCGGGGGCTGCAGGTGGGGGCCCGAGCAGTCAGGGCGGGGGCTGCAGGTGGGGGCCCGAGCAGTCAGGGTGGGGCCCGAGCAGTCAGGGTGGGAGCCCGAGCAGTCAGGGTGGGAGCCCGAGCAGTCAGGGTGGGAGCCCGAGCAGTCAAGGCGGGGGCTGCACGTGGGGGCCCGAGCAGTCACGGCGGGGGCTGCGAGTAGTTGAGATTGGGGCCAGGGAAGCACCGGGCCTCTCCCGGGTGTGACGGGCGCGTGTGGACCCAGATCCCCAGGAAGACTGTGTACGACCAGCTCAACCACATCCTGATTTCCGACGACCGGCTCCCAGACAACATCATTCTCGTCAACACCTCTGACTGGCAGGGCCAGGTGGGCTGGTGTCTCACGTTCTCCTTGCAAATCAGGTGGGACTGGATGGGGAGGGAGAGGCTCTGCCAGCAGGTGCTCTGAAGCTCTCCCAGCGCCAAGAGGCCTGGGGGCTCCTTCCCTGTCTGGGTGCCCCGTCCCCATCTGGGTGCCCTGTCCCTGGGTGCCTGGTGGGAGCAGTGCTGTCTGGAGCCCTGGGACACCTAGCTGCGGCTGACCGGTGGTCCCCACCTGCAGTTCCTCTCGGATGTGCTGCAGCGACACACCCTGCCTGTGGTCTGTACCTGCTCCCCGGCTGACGTCCAGGCCGCCTTCAGCACCATTGTCTCGCGCATACAGAGATAGTGAGTCCTGCAACAGCCCCCCAGCTTTGGGCAGGGCCCCTCAGACCCCATGTGCTCTGCCCCAGAGCTCCCCAGCCCCAGGCGGGGGCTCCCTGAAGCCAGAGGGGCATCCCTGGTGGAGAAGCAGTCCTGGGAGGCCAGATTCTCCGGGGCCTTCAGCCCTGTCTCAGGCGGCCCCCTCAGCCCCGGGACGCGGCTTTGCATCGGGTCAAGGTCCTGGGCTCTGACGGCTCCATGGGTGGTCACTGTGTTGGGGCCGCAGCTGTGGGGGCTGGGTCTCCCCTGTGCTTCTGGTAAGCGGGAGAGGCCATGACCTTCAGTGAACTTAGGTGACGGGGGCCACGCCACTCGTCAACCTCCTCTGAGAGTGGGTGTGCCGTGTGGGTGGCAGGCTGCAGGCTGGGCCCCCAGGACAAGCTCAGCACGCTGTCACACGGGGCTGTGGGGAGGAGCCCAGGCCGGCGGTCCTAAGGCCCCTGTCCTCTCTCTCCTCACTGCTTGCGCGGGACCGCAGCTGCAATTGCAATTCCCAGCCCCCGACCCCCGTGAAGATTGCTGTGGCGGGCGCGCAGCATTACCTCAGCGCCATCCTGCGGCTCTTCGTGGAGCAGCTGTCCCACAAGACCCCCGACTGGCTCGGCTACATGCGTTTCCTCATCATCCCTCTGGGTGAGCGCGATGGCGGGGCTGAGGGGCAGTGCCCGGTGACGTGTGACACCACTGGCTGAAAACACAGGCATTTCAGAGGCCCCGGGGACACCCCCCACGTGGTCACGCTGGCTGAGTTTTCATGCCGATGTCATGCAGACTTTCTGTGACATTTTGTATAATTATCACTTGTATCGGAGCCCTGGTTGTGCAGTGGTTAGGAGCTTGGCTGCTAACCAAAAGGTCAGCAGTTTGAATCCACCAGCCACTCCTTGGAAACCCTGTGGGGCAGTTTTACTGTGTCCTATAGGATCGCTATGAGTCGGAATCGACTCAGTGGCAACTGCTAACAGGTATCACTTGTATCATTTTTATTAAGTAAAAAACGTGTTTGTGCTGGAGAGGCCACTCAGGTAGGATGACAGTTGCCAGTTTGATGCGCCTTTGCGCTGGGCGGCCCACGATGCCCCTTTTCAGAAACACAGAGCAAGGATTGGCTGTTAACCCTGTTAAGTCATCCGAGTTCTGTGTAGTTTATAAAATTGCATTTATGACAAACACATCATGTTTTAAACTACTGAGAAGTGGTCAGTCCTGAACAGCAGTGGTTGTGGGACCCTAGTGCCCCCCACTCCACACGTGTGCAGGATGTCTGCCCACAGCGCCTCCATCCAGGCCTTCCAAGCAGCTCAGAAGCCTGGAGCTCCTCTTTGAGGCCCATGCCGTCCATCTGAGGCGGAGTGGAGGCCTGCCTGCCGGTCTGGGAAAGGCCCCACAAAGTGACGGCTCTCGCTGTCCCCTGCCCACAGGCTCCCACCCCGTGGCCCGGTACCTGGGCTCCGTGGATTACCGCTACAACAACTTCTTCCAGGATCTGGCCTGGAGAGACCTGTTCAACAAGCTGGAGGCCCAGGGCGCAGGTGAGGCGGGTGGGCACAGGCAGGGTAGGGCCTTTCAACACACCCACCAGCCTCAGGCCTCTGCCACAGACCTCCCCCCAGGCCGCCGTGTCCCTCCTGTGCTCCCACCTCCCACCCGGCCCCCAGGACGCCCACCCCTTCAGCATGCCCCCCGAGGTCCACCCGGCCCCTCGAGCGCCCCCCACCTCCCACCCGGCCCCTAGGCCCACCCGACCCCTCGAGCGCCCCCCACCTCCCACCCGGCCCCAAGGCTGACCCAGCCCCCCGTGTGCCCTCTTGCAGTGCAGGAAACCCCTGACATCGTGTCCCGAATCACGCAGTACATCACGGGGGCCAACTGCGCCCACCAGCTGCCCATTGCAGAGGCCATGCTGACCTACAAGCAGAAGAGGTGAGGTGGGGGTGGGAGACGGGGCGTGGGGATCTTGGGCTCTGGATGGACCTGCACTGTGGCAGGCCTCCTCTGGGACGTGTCCATGTCCTCAGCCAGCGCCCCAGCCCAGATAGAACTGCTTACCCGCTTGCTGCAGTCTCAGCCTTCAGGCTGCGCAGCCCTGTCAGCCGGGTGCAAGTGATGGTCCTTGGGCAACCCCAGGGGCCAGTGTGGTGAGGGCCTCGCCTGACCAGTCAGCGTGAGCCAGTGTGGTTTCAGACTAGCTCCATTCTGTGCATGCTTGACGTTTCCGTGATGGACGTTAGAAGCTGTCCAGTTACTCAGCCGTAGTGGTAGCCTGGCTTACCGGAATGTAGGCCAGGGGTTGGGAGCCCTCACACCCTCAGGGGCCAAGGGTGAGGGATCCTGACACCCTTGAGGGCCAGGCGTAGGGGATTCTCAGGGGGTGAGGAGGTCCCTGCACTCTCGGGCCAGGCCTAGCCACTCTGGCCTCTGCTCTCCAGCACCCTGCCGGAATAACGTTCCCTTCTCAACTGGCCCTCAAACAGGCTAGTCTTTTGGGTTGCCCCCCTCCCTAGGGTACATCAGGACACAGGTCAGGGGACTGCAGCCTCCCTTGGGATGTCCCACAAGGGGCGCAGGCTTGCCAGTCCAGAGGACCCGCTGAGAGGGCAGAAAGGTTCAGACTGTGCGGCCAGGTAGAGGTAAAGCTACGCTAGCCCTCCTTCCTAAGTTAAAGACAGACTGAGGGACAGCAACTTTGGCTGGTAGTCAAGGTCACGGGAGGAAGTCCACCCACTGCAGCAAGAGGGGTGTGAGTCTCCTGGCTCCTTGGCGTGACAGAGGCCCCCCAGCCCTTCCCACAGTTCTGTCCCCACCCTCACAGCTGTCAGCAGGAGGTCTGCGGGGGTGGGGAAGGGCCTTAGTGTTGTGGTCCTGGGCCCCCGCCCCTTCCCTTTGGGCGCAGCTGAACAGTTCCTCAGCGCGTCAGGACTGGTGGGGCCCCCAAGGGCAGGCCAGCACCCCCATGGAGCCTGGACGTTGCTGAGCTCCCACAGATGCCGAGGGCACGTCGCTGCCCCGAGGGCCTGCTAACATGTCTGTGTCTTCTCTCTCGGTGCTTTCTGAAAAGGAAAAGGAACTTTCACTTTGATTTTACCCTGAGGTACCAGTGTCTCTGGTCTCCCCCCATCTGTTCCTCTGCCCCCGTCTGTCCTGGGCTGGTCTTTGGGGCTTGTTTAGCAACGTGAGCAGGTGGGGATGCAGGTGGGCACCAGCAGCCCACACCAGCTTGCCTTCATGCCTGGCCTCCTGGCTGCAAGTCGGCTACGGGCTGCCCACCACTGTCCAGGGAACCCATCCCTGAGCCAGCATCCAAGCACCCCAGTGTGGGTATGTACAGAGTCACACAGCCTTGGAGATCGGGGGAGCAGGCTGCTCCTTTGTCTGCATCCAGTACTTTGACTTAAAAAGTGGACAAAACCTGAGCCGCTTCAGCAAGCTCATCACGCTCCTGGAGCCGTGAGCAGCACCGCTTACATCATGGGGCAGCTGCCAGCAGCCTGCTCCTAGCCCTTCCATTTGTGAGCTCCTTTAGTCCTGCTGCCAACCACGAGGGGCGGCCTCTGCAGGGACACCGCGCACAGCGGGGTCGGGTAACTGGGGGATGTGGCTGTCAGCGGCGGCGCCCTGGAGCCAGAGAGCAGATGGTTTCGCAGCAGATTCTTGGCTTGCCAGGAGAGGCGCCTACTGCTCTTTGTCCCTTGGCCCGTGACAGCACAGGGCCCACCCTGGGAAGGAAGCTGGTTTCTAGAACCTTCCTGTCTCACCACTTAGTGTGCTCCTCATGGGAGGAGGATCTGAGCACCCCACCTCTGCTCTGCTAAACAAGCCATGTGGCAAGAGAAAGACCAGCCCGGTGCCCCAGCCACATGGTCCCACACTGGCCTTGGATGCCCCTCCCGGTTGCTGGGTGCCGGCCTGGCATGAGGTTGGCTGCAGCATGCCCACACAGCCCAGCCCATGTGGACACGGCCGCCGTCTCCCTGCTATTGGCTCGGTCAGAGCGGCAAGGGCAGGGGGTGGTCCCCGCCTCCGCGTGACAGCGGTGACACCACCCAGGGGGGCCTGGCGTCTTGCACTAACCGGCAGGCAGGTGTGGTAAAGGCCCAGATCGGTTCAGAGTCAGACCAGGGACCCACCAGGCGTCGCACAGCCGCAGTTGGATCCTGACCAGCCACCAGCCCCCTAGAACCCTGTGCACGGCAGCCCCTGCATCCTAGGTCTCAGCAACGGGTCTCTTGGGGTCACGGTGTCACTGCCGTCAGGCCAGGCGTGTGCTGAGCGTGGGTGTTGTTTGCATGGCCCATGGCAGCTTGGCTGTGAGTCGGCAACGTGCTGAGCTGTGGCCGTGTCTGCATCTCAGCCTAATGGCGCGGTGCGTGCGGGCCAGCATGTGGGCATTCTCGTCACATGGCATGGGGGCGGGGCTCAGCAAAGTAGGGGGCCGGGCACTGCTCTGCCTTCACGGCCTGTGAGCTTGGAGGACTCAGATGTCTGAGATCTCTGCCAGAAGAGGCAGAGCAGGGCCACTATGTAACTGGTGTCCCAGGCGGTGCTCACCTGACAGGTGTGAGCACAGGTGAAAGGTCCCCATGTAGACGGTGCCCCAGGTGGCGCTCACCTGACAGGTGTGAGCACAGGTGAAGTGT